>NW_018128021.1:1077415-1152915 GCF_001952655.1 Monopterus albus | reverse complement strand
GAACCAAGCTCCTGCTCCGGTCGTACAGGGACCGGACAGCCTTTAGCAAAGGGCCCCGGACCCCATAGTCCTGGAGCACCCCCCACAGGGCGCCACGAGGGACGCAGTCGAATGCCTCTCCAAATTTGCAAAACACATGTGGACTGGTTGGGAAAACTCCCATGAACTCTCCACTGCCCTGAAGAGGGTATAGAGCTGGTCCAGTGTTCCACGGCCAGGACAAAAACCGCATTGTTCCTTCTGAATCCGAGGTTTGACTATCGGTCGAATTCTCCTCTCCAGTACCCTGGCATAGACTTTCCCGGGGAGGCTGAGGAGTGTGATCCCCCTATAGTTGGAACACACCCTCCGGTCCCCCTTCTTAAAAAGAGGGACCACCACCCCGGTCTGCCAGTCCAGAGCCACTGTCCCCGACCGCCATGCGAATCCAGAATTGTTCCTCAAAAAAGTGCAAACGTAGTATTATAATTTGCTGAAAGTATCAAAATGAAAAGAATTTGTTATATAGAAACAATCCTGTGTTATTGAACTGTTATTAGAAATGCATTTCCATGTTAGCAGTACTTTAATGTTATAGTTGGTTAGGGTGGAGCTAATTTTAACTGCCTTTTCAAACTGTTCATTACATTAAACTGTAACAATATACTAGGATCTGATCACATGGTTTCTATATTTAGTCTTAATTTGAAAAGTAACCACTAATTGCACATTAAATAAATGTAGAGTAAAAAAGTACAATATTAGTTGTGTTCTCCATCTTTAATTGCCTTGTATTTCTTTATTGAATTCAGCCTGTCACACTGATGGGGATTGATGAGCTCCACACCTCATGGCTGAACAGTACTGAGTGGAGGATGGGTACGTGTGGGCTACCATTACTGTAGGAAAATACAACTCTTTATTTTTTTTTCTCTTGTGTATTTCTCCCTTGTTCCTTAATCCTTACACTGGCTACCAGTTACCTACAGAATCTATATGAAAGTGCTTCTGCTAGTTTAAAAATCACTGAACTTCCTCAGGACCATATATGTGCCCCAATTCTAGCCATTCAGCTGAAAACTGCTGGTTTCTGAGCTGTACCTTCTGCACTGTAACTACTAGAATTCTGTTTCAGCCCTTAGATTTTTTTCCTATTTGTTCTTCTTTTCATTTTATGTATTTTATCTCATTTTAATAATGATTTATCTTCACTCTTTCTTGATTTTTATTCTGGTTTTAATGCTTAGTTTTTTAATATTGTTACTGATTTTCCTTGCCTCTATAAAGCATTTTCAGTTGCCTCTGTATATGAAATGTGCTATATAAATAAAGTTGCCTTGTCTTGACTTTTGCAGTCTTCTCAATGTAATCCCCATCATCTTGGTTGATTTTGCTGTTTCTCCACAGATATACCAGTGGGTGGAGTGAATGAAAGGGGTGGGAAGAATCCTTTTCAGAGCTTTTCACCTCCTCTAATGAGGAAATACAGGCAAGTAGTCCAATATTTTGTTGAGCTTGGTTTTATTCCTCCCATACACTGCTAATGTATAATTAACTCACTCCATTTGAGGCTTTTATGCATGTAGTTTTCTGTGATTATAGTTGTAGAGCTGGCTTATCCATTCATGTTTCCAAAATGTATCATGTTTTGAAGATGCTCCCTTGCTAATGTGCATAACCTGATTGAATCCAGTGGGACAGCGTTATCTGCAGGGCTCCCAGACAGAGGGAAGGACGGGGAGAGGAGAGGCTCTTTCCAGCTGCTGGCCTCGAGGTCCGCTCTAAGAGTCGGAGCTACTAACCCTGACCCAACCTGCAATGGCTTTGGACACAACCGCTGTTACAAGCCCAGTCTTACTGTAGAAGAGGTATAATAATGAATTGTTTGGCTTATTGGTTGGATTTATATAAAAAATGGTTATAGTCCTGCATTATTTGCACGTTTTATGCTGCTTTAAATGTTTAATCTCCTTAATGCCACTTGAGGTGGCAGTTTATGCAAAATATGCTTGATTTATTATGTTAACGTATATCTGAGACAGAGCTGACAAGACTGGCCCTCTCTGAGTGCACGTCTGTGGAGTAGTGTTAACTACTTTAAACTCGCATGATAGCTGTCTAATTAAGATTCAGTTCTAACCCCCTCCCGGCTCTGTTAGTTATCATGTGGCTGGGTCCTACCTCTAGGCCATAAAGCAGACTAATAAGGAGCACTACAGGCGCTTGCTGGAGATGGTGACAGAAAAATACAGCAAAAGTCAACCACTACCTTTCAACCAAACAAAGCCCCAAGAGTGAGTATAACCTGTTATTCATGTGAAGTTTCTTTGGCAGTTTCATCAGGATCCAGTTGACTGAATACCCTAGGACATGAGCTGATTAATCTCCTCAAATCTTTTTGTCATTTTCCCAGTGAGTCACTGTTACAGAGTGGTCACAAAACTGCTTCTGGAAAAACCTTTGAATCAATGCCCAGGAAGGCAGGATGCACAGGTAAGAGACATCTATAGACCTAGTTTAAAAAAAAGCAGAATGTGTAAATATATTTGTTTATTGTGGGTAGTTTTAAATGATGCTTTTATTTCCGGGATGCAGTTCCCAGTAAGTTGTATTTGGGACTGTGGCTGCAACAAATATTTATTTTCATTACCATTTAATCTGCTGGTTATTTTAAGTATAATGTCGTCATTTTCTAGAGCCTAAGTTAAGTTTCTACAAATTGCTTGTTTTGTCCAAACAATCCATAAAATTCAAAGATGATTAGTTTACTATCACAGAAGACTTGTGAATGTTGCAAATGAGCATGGATGAGGAGCTAGAACCAGGTGATTTGGGGCATTTTTGCTTAAAATAACTAAAAAAAACAATTATCTGATTATCCAGATACAAGGCAATTCATTTTCTGTTGATTTTGACTGATTGTTTCAGCTGTAATTACATGGGATTTTTAATTGATGTAGGGCATTCCCCGAATGAATTCTGTCTTTTTCAGATTGCACAGTCAGTTCATTCAAAGTACAGGCATGTGCTCACCAGTAAAACTTTTAGAGCAAATCTTTCCTGCTGGACTGACACTTGTGTTTGTTGCACAGCTGCCTCGAACTTGTTTACATGGAGAAATACATCTGCAGCCAAGGACAGGTTGGTGTAATATGTCTCTGTATATCTGTGTTGTGTATGTTGATGAATTTTATTTTTCTAACTTCTATATGTTTTATCTCTAGGAGGGGTGGCTTTACTTTCAGTAAGTCACTGGGTGGCAGCTTTGAGGACACACAACCTGTTAGAAGTGCAAAGGTAGCAATTTTCCTTGCTCCAATATGTCAGAGCACTCATTAAATTTTAATTATGGGTGAAAATAAACTTATTTAGCTGTTTTATGTCTGTCTGTATCAACAGAAACAGGCAGCAGAGTGGGACCTATCTACAGAAGTAGCTACTCGCCTTAATCTAGTGGACAGAGAGACTTCTGCCGTCAGCCTGCCTGAAACACACACTGCACACACAAGGCACAGCGATGAGGACATACCCAGACTGACCAAGGTGAGACAAAATGTTTAGGAGAGTTAGATTTAGCCTTACTGTGTTAGAAGAAGCATGGCTATAGTCAATTTCTTGATGTATTCATTGCCTGTGTGTAGGAAATGGCAGCAGAGGTGAGCAGTGCTCTGGCTCATAATGATCCCAACATTGTTCTAAGTGCAGCATTCAAACTTCGCATAACACAGAGAGACCTGGCCACACTGCAGGAAGGCAGCTGGCTCAATGATGAGGTAAGATGAAGACAATTTTGTGACATTTGGGGACAGCAACCTATTTTCTATTTTAGTTATTAATTTTTTAAAATACCGTTAACTTGGGAGACCTAAATACACACACACGTAATGTGGCATGTAGTAAAAGTAAATGCCTCATCTTCTTTTGAAGCAAGTTGTTAGACCTTTTTAAGATTATTAAAGAATCCCCCTGTTTTGTTAGTGAAGGTCTAAGGCAGCAGACTTAGAACCTTATCTAAAAAGTAATATATGGTGTTCAACACAAGTTAATAGAGGATTGAGTATGTGGTAATATTTAACAGATGTCTGATTCTGTGTTCCAGAGCCATAGTAAAAGATTCTGGTGATACATTCTTGTGAACACGATAACTCAGGAGTGAAACATAATAGGAAACGAAGTGGCGTCTTGTTTTGTATGTATCATATTGTGCCTCTTGTGTTTCCTCTAACAAGGTGATGAACTTCTACCTGTCCCTGGTCATGGAGCGGAGTTCTCGTGAAGCAGCAGGATTAAAAGTCTACTCGTTTAGCACCTTCTTCTTCCCTAAGCTGCGAGGTGGAGGTGGCGGACAGGCCAGTGGACATTCCGCTGTGAAGCGCTGGACCAAGGCTGTTGACCTCTTTGCCTATGACCTCATCTTGGTCCCTCTGCATCTGGGCGTCCACTGGGCCTTGGCTGTGAGTCAAAACCACAATGACTGTAGATTAATTTGTTCCTCTGTCATATTCCTGACTTGATGATTCTTGGCATACACATATATGCTGTCCAGTATTTTGTAATATTTGTCCTCCTCCTTGGTCTCATCACTCTCATTCCAGGTCATAGATTTTAACTCAAAGACAGTGAGGTCATATGACTCGATGGGTCAGAGGCATGATGACATCTGTAGTCTTTTACTGTAAGTCTTCATTATGATCTTAACCTCCATTTATTTGACCATCTTAAATGTGTTTTTGCTTATATTACCTTGCATTTTTTCCAGACTGTACATTAAAGAGGAGCACAAAGTAAAGAAAGGCAGAGAGCTTGACTACACCAAATGGACTGTTGGAAGCACGAGGGCAACTGTAAGTCTAGTTGAGGTGAAAGATGTAACATGGAAATGTTTTATGCTTCACTGAGCTCATATTATGTATGTACACTAGGAGATTCCTCAGCAGAAAAATGGCAGTGACTGTGGTGTTTTTGCTTGTAAATATGCTGACTATATCGCAAAAGGAAGGCCTCTCACCTTCAAACAGGTATATACTGTTCATTTAATACAGTCATAATTTTGTATCATTGTTTTCTGTCACTGAAAATAACATCTACCTCTTTTTCCACAGTGCCACATGCCCCTCTTCAGGAAATTAATGATGTGGGAAATCCTCACGCAGAAGCTGCTATAGAGTAGAGAAACAGTCTCCTGTCTATTAACCACCTAACAATAGAGACATTAGGAGCAACATCTGTGTACAGTGATGACACTGCCAAGAAAAAAAGAAGTATAAATGGGCCAAAGAAGTGGACTTGACTGAGCAAAATCAAACCAAGTCTAGCTGTTCTGGTCTGGAGAAATCAAACACTATATTTGTGTCCCTTTTCCTGTTAGGGATATAATAATGCTATGTAATCTCTGAGTTGTAATTGGGGACATTATTGGGATGTATAAGTGTATGTCTTATACAAGCCGTACCACTACTGAATGAATTACTTTTGTATTGACTCTGGATTGTTAGTTTTACTGTCTGAAGTTCTGCCTGAAGTGCCTTCTGCCCTCTGACACTGATCCCAACTTATAAGTATGTTTTTTTTTTTTTTTTACTTTAGGCACAAAGAACTAGTCAGTATTGAGGAGCTGAACTTTAAGTCATTATTTTTGTTGGAGTCACTAATATTTTGGTCCGTTTTGACTGCTGTCCTCCCAGTTATGATCGACAGGGGGAGCTCAAGTAAATTTAGTTGTGAAATTCAATCTGTGTGTGTACAGATTTATCCGTTGAAGGTAAAAATGCCTCCTTTCCAGGCCTTTTCACACAAAATCCATAGTGGATGTTTGTAATCTATTCATTTTGCTATTATTTATGACCTGACTGAATGAGAGAGTGTATGTAGGCATTGAGTTTGTTTTCCTTCATAAATTCAGTATTAACAGTTTTTTATCCATATGTAGCATAAGGCACTGTTTGGTTTGTACATTGTTTTTATATGCATACTGCAGGAGGCTACTTAAGGCTTTTGCATTGATTTTCAGTATGGTATTCTTCATCTCAAACCACTGTACACATATATGCTTTTGTTCAGGCTTAAAAAATGTGATTTTTTCCCTCCTTCTGTAATAAAGTATTTCATTTTCTAAATTGTAGTCTGATATATTAGATGACTTGAGTCTGAAGTTGTTTGGTATGATCCTTAAATCTGTATTATGATAAATTGTCAAATTTTCCTTAGTGTTACCTGACAGTTTCACATTTACACATGTAGTTCCTCTCAGTAGTCTGCAGACAAGGATTGCAGTAAGGAATGGTCATGTACCCAGAAAGTACAACTTTTGTGTTGTATTTCCTCATTTAATCAGATTAATAATTGTCATATAATGGTTGTTTTTATTCTGCAGCTAGAGGCTGTTCATTTATACAATTATTTAAGTGGTCTAACCCACCACACATCTGTCTCATGACAAAAACCCCATGTCAGTGTTTTTGGAAAAATTGTAGGTTTGATTTGAAGGGACTGATATATATTCCTTAGTGTTCTATTAAAATATAGTGCTGTAGCAGTGTTAAAATATGGAGCAGCAAAACTGCATTACCAAGCAAAGCAGCCATCTGAGGGACCCACACAGGAGTACTGATCAACAGATCTACCATGAACTGAGGGGGTTTGTCAGTGTGCAGCATTAATGAACATTACTCTTAAAATGTCGTTATTTGTACACACTATTTACCTATGAAATAAAGTTTTTGAGATGGCGTTTTTATTCTGAAAACAACACCGCAACCGGACAGTTCCGGTTGGTGGCGGTAATGCGTCATTTTATTGTATGCCACCGCCATAAAACTCCAAGAAGAAGAAGAAGACCATTATGCGCTTAGGTTCCGTTCGACACATCCATCAGTTCGGGTGGTTTTGCGGCATATTGGGCAGGCGATTAAGGGAAATCATTCGTTAAAGTCCGATTCCCACAAACTTTTTTTTTTAACATTTCAGGTGCATCTAGTTACATAAATATGAGCAACAACGAGAAAGCGTTCAAGGAGGAGGTGAGTCTTGGTTATAAGAAAATAACGGTTAAAAAAAATAAATAAATAAGTTAAGCTAAGCTAACGTTAGCCAGCTATCCTAGCTGTTAGCTGTGGGGGCAGGTCTGGTAGTGAAAACATTTTGATAACTAACTTTTAATCTAAGAGAAGTCTAACTCGTAATATTGGCGCTATGTGTGGGTAAACTTAAATTATACGTTTCTTAGGGTACACGGTGTGAAAAACGTAACGTTAGCTAACTAAGCAGCATGGGGCCTACAAAGCACAGCAGTGGAGAGATGTAGCCGCCGCCTCCTGGCCATGCTGCTTTCACTTGACTGCATATTTATTCCTTAACGTTGGGTTTGCCTAATGTAATGTGGACTATTCAATGCCAGCCAATATAAAATATTAACCATTGATACTAATCAGTATAACTTTTGGTTTGACTTTTTCAGCTTTGTATCAATTAATGTGACTTAAGACCAGTGAAGGAAATTAGGGCTGCAACTAACGATTCATCTTTAAAATATCAGATTGTTTACAATATCCACCGTAGTTTCCCAGAACAGGAATAAACGTTATAAGTATAATTGCTTCGTTAGAAAAATACTATGAAACCCAAAGTTGCTGAGTTCGTTCTCATTCATCGTTACAATCCTATCAAAACTGCCAGAAACTTAACATTTAAGTCTGAAACCAGTGAATATTTATATTTTCTAAAGGTCTCAGAGATTATTCAGTGGCTGCTGGTTATTTTTTGAAACAACTAACTGATAACTGGATTTCTTGTTGCAGCTATAAAGACAATAACAAACTACCGTACATACAAACATGTTTTCAGCTTATCTGTTGTCCTGGTTTTACTGCTGTGTTCTTTGTACCTTTTGGTTTTAACAGAAACCAACATGCCTTATCACCCTTTTTTGTTCTTTGTTAAGGTTGAGGTTGGAAGAAAGAAAAAGGCGGAAGACGTTTCAGATGTGAAGTTGTTTGAATTGTTTGAAGCTGATGGTGTTGATGCATGCTATTGTAATGGATGCAGAAAAGAAGCAATCAAGATCTCTCCCCACTACTAGTGTTGTAATGGCAGATGGTAAATGGGGGAAGAGGAGGAAAAAAGAAGTCATAATGTCAAACAGAAGAAAGAAGAAATCAAAGGTTGTTTTGAAGTAATGAAGTTAAAGAAGTGAAGTTAAGATCAGAAGTTTACCTGGGTATGAGTAATTTCCACAGCCTGCTATGTTATTACTCTGTTTCATCCTGTTTCTTTTAAGCATGCACAATTTAATTCCTCTCTGTATCAGAAACATCACTGGTCAATCCCTCCATATCTTTAAGATCTGTTTTTTATTTGTGCTGTCTCAATTTCAGCTAAGTTTCATAATTTCTACTGTAAATATTTGTTGCAATGTATGACCGTATATAATCAAATTCTTAGTTATTTAGTGGCAAACCTGTTAAATGCCAAAATGTGGCAAACTCCTGAAAGGGGCGTGTTATCCTTTTTGTTGTTGTTTTTTTTTGTTTGTTTGTTGTTGTTTTTTTTGTAAACATCTGACTTGAGTGTTTCTGACCTGAGTGTCTGATCTGTTCAGGACTCGCGGCACGGCTCAAGGAGTGCGTCCCCTCAGGGCTCAGAGAAATCCACCAGCCGCTCCCCAGCACGCTCCAAAGATGGGTCCCGGCATTCTAGGTCTAGATCTCGATCTCGATCCAGATCGAAATCTAGGTGAGACAAGTTCCTAGTCTCAAAGTTGGTTGTCACATGTGTATTACATTTTTTTTAAGCTGTTTTGTGTGCATGATGCAAGAGTATTGTATTTTCATTTAAAATCATGTCTTTCTCCAGGTCCCGTTCCCATCGAAGCTCACGCAGGCGCTACTCCCGTTCTCGTTCCCACTCCCACAGACGCCGTTCTAGGAGCAGATCTCGCAGCTGGGAGTACCGTCGTCGTAGGAGCCATAGCCGTTCCCCCATGTCTAATCGTCGCAGACACATTGGAAACAGGGTATATATTGAATGGTGCTTTTACATGCTTGATTTGTGGTTCCATGGGCCTAGAGGTTATGATTTTTATTTATTTACTTTTTTAAGGTTTGAGTGGATGAACTTCAATACTTGATCTAAAGGAATTAATCTGACACACCAGTGTGTCTGTTCCGTTTCTAAATTTAAAATAATCATGTTGACCTCATCGTTTGATAAGATAATGAATAATACATTTTTGTTCACGTCTTAAACCAAAAAGATTGAAAATGTAAGTCACATTAGTTTGAAATACAAGCCGACAAATCAATGACAGTTCATTTCACTTGCATGTCAGCAGCCATTCACGGTCACCCTATGAAAGGTGTAACTCGTACATCAAATTTCAAACACCTGGCATTTATAGTGGCTGTGTATGTATGAGCAGTTTGTTTTCCCACTTAATAAAAGTGTTTCTGTCTGATGCTCAGAAGAGGAGGACTTGAAAGCAGTGATGGGGTGGGTCATTTTTACATTCATCCTCTCTTTACTCCCACAGGCCAACCCAGACCCCAGTGCCTGTCTTGGTGTGTTTGGACTGAGTCTGTACACGACTGAGAGGGATCTGAGGGAGGTTTTCTCTAAATATGGCCCTTTGTCTGATGTCAATGTTGTGTATGACCAGCAGTCACGTCGCTCACGAGGCTTTGCCTTTGTCTACTTTGAAAACTCGGCGGACTCCAAGGAGGTAAGGAGGACAAGACAGGGTTTTGTATTATATAATGTTAACCTTTTACCTTCTAGTACATAGCAAATCAGGTTTTAGTTCATTTAATACTTTTTTCCATTTTGAAACCTTACCATGGTGATGTGTGATGGATGTTTATTGACAGTGGATTTTGTAAGTGTGTGAGAGAGAGATGAAGATGTGAAGGTGAAATTAAATTTGTCTGGTAATGATGCAGTGATAGGGTTTGTTGAAGTGTCTGTAAATACAGTTCAGACTGGAGTCTCAACTAGCAGTGACAGTCATTTAAATTGGTTCAGCGTGGGCTGATTTCGTGGTCAGTAGTTCACTTCTTAAACGTCTTTGTTTAAAAGGGTGTTTTGAAGTTTCTAATGTGTTAAAATCTGGACAATTGTTAAACATAAAAGCTGTGTTATTATGCAATTAGAATGTCTGGTTCTGACTTTGTTGGTGTGTGTTTCAGGCCAAGGAGCGTGCTAATGGTATGGAGCTTGATGGACGCAGGATCCGAGTGGATTTCTCCATAACTAAACGAGCCCATACTCCCACCCCTGGAATCTACATGGGACGTCCCACATAGTGAGTGTTTCTTAACCTTGCAGCTTTTGATGTCTCACAAGGGATATTTTTCTGAAGCCACTAACTGACTCACTATACTTTATTCTGTGTCCCCTTCTACAGTGGCGGCAGTGGCAGTGGCAGCGGCAGCAGCAGTGGTGGCAGCGGCAGTGGGTCATCCCGGCGTGTGTCAAAGGACTATGACAGAGGCTACGACAGAGGTTATGACAGAAGTTATGATCGGGAGTATGATCGCTACGAAGACCGAGAGTACAGGTCATACAGGTGAGTTTTTTTGTGGCTTGCTTGGCTCACTTCATCAGTTGGATAATTTTAAGGATGGAGGAGTCTGAGCAGTGTTAGTACTTCTTGTTCACTAGAATTTAGAATCGGGAGTAAAATGTGGCTGAAATTAGATTGGCTGGTTGTTTGCAAAATAAAATGTGAAGTCATATTGAAGTTGTGTAACATTTAAAGGCATCAGGTGAAGTTTTGTTTTTCTCTCTCTCCACCCTACAGGCGCCGATCTCCATCTCCTTACTACAGCAGAGGGTACCGCTCTCGATCCCGATCCCGATCCTACACTCCACGTATGTTAAAACCATTTTTCATCATTAAGCACCACAGATTAGTATAATGACTTATTTGTAGTTTATATGAAAATCAGGTATTTATATAACCCTTGCATGTACAGTTTAGTTAATCTACAAAAAAATGGACATTTGTATTCTTTGATATAAATGTCTCTCCCGTACTTTTTTCCCCCACAGGTCACTACTGAGCAACAAGAAGAGTGTTATATTCAGAGTTATTGTTTGGATGTTTTATTCTTTTTTACCATATTTTGTATATGATAGGAATTCTGGGTTTACGTATTGAAGATTAAATGAAACAGTTGTAAAAATGCGGTCTTTATGAGTACCACAACATTAGTGGTGTGTAGAAAAAATAATGAAAAAGTATTTTGCAAAAGATTAGATTCAGGTAGGAATAGTCCATGCTCAAGATCTGCATCAAGTACAGATCAGTCTTCACTTTTTATTGAAAATCTGTTAACACTAATAAACAGGCTTGTTTATGATTAGTGTGGCAGACTTGTTTTTATACAAGTGTAATTTTTCTGTGAAACTTAGTTTGCTGTTTGTATGGAGTCAGTTTGCTGTTTATATGGAGCCAGTTTGCTGTTTGTATGGAGCCAGTTTGCTGTTTGTATGGAGCCGGTTTCTTAAACTTTCATGATCCTAGTTTGCTCAAATACCATGTTTCTTATGTCTTTTTCTGCTGGAAAGTACTTGTTTTGTTGTATATGAGCAATAAAAATTACTTTGTCATTGGCTTTGTGGATAAATAACCATTTGTTATAAGAATACTACATGTATTGTACCATCAAAACCCACACTTTTGGAATTTTTTTTTTTTTTTCTGACAAATTATTCTGACTTCACACATGCTCATTTGATATCAAAGTGATCAAAAGAAGCCTTTGTCTGTTGCAGATTGAGGTTTGATTTAATTAAAATAAACAATCATCCAGTATAGAAATTGTGCAATGAGATTGTCATTTCAGGAAGTCAATGTGTTCATAAAATGGACACTTGTACATTAAATTTCCATGGAAACTGGTCCGCTCCATCTGCTGAGGAAGATCATACCAAAGAAATTGTAACAGCTGCTACATGGACCTTGTGATGACAGCATTTTGTCAAGTAGCTTGTTTCTGAGGTCAAAAGTGAGTTCATTTCTATATCCAAACATTTCACCATTCTCCCCTTCAAAGGCGAAACATTAAGTACATATTTGATCACAATTGAATTAAAACCTAAACTGCCCGAGAATTTAAGCCGTGAACTGTTTAATTTTTGAGTAAAAAATCAGGGGCTTTTTTTTTATCAATATGTCATTTGTTCTCTATTAAACGGTATTCAAGCATGTACTTAAACGCATCTTGTGCAATAGCGACCTCTAGCGTCTCATCGCTGTAAGAGTCGGCAAGTAAACAATTATACAGGTAAGTCGGTTGACTGACGAATGTCATCGAGTACAACAACAAATTGAAACAAAAGAAATAACTGAGTACATAAAAATGCAAACCGATTCAGTGTCAGTACACATCTGACGTATCATTTCAGGTATTTCTACGACCAATCAAAAGCCTTCCACGTCAAAACACTTCCGCTATGCTTTCCGATTTGTCTTTCCACAGGGACTGCCGGTGTGCGCATACGTTTGAGGAGTGAACACCACCTTCCCCAGAGGCTAACTACAGACATAAAGGTACTAAATGGGGAGTTCTCCCTGCTAAATAGCGTTCGACCTGCTTTTAACGAGTTGAAAATGCAGTCAGGAGTTTGATTAATCCATTATTCTGGCTAATAGGTAGCAAATAGGGGTTGCAGCTAGCCACTAGCTAACGTTAGCATGCTGTGTTTGATTGAGCATATGACTGTAGCTGCCTATACACGTTTTCATTGAAGCTAGCTCAATATGATGGAACTACATAACGAGTTATGGACAGTCCGAACTCTGACAGGTGTTGTCTGGATGAAGTGAATTCACTCGATGTAATTGTCCCAGTATCAAACTTGCTGTGTAACTCTCAGATGCCCCCCAAAAAAGGAGAAGCCCCGAAACCGCCTCCATTAATTGGTCGATTTGGAACATCTCTGAAAATTGGAATTGTGGGATTACCTAATGTTGGGTATGTACATACAATAAATTAACATATTTTTTACAAAGCTTTATTGGTTTGCAAGTGAATAAACAAATGTTGGGTTCATTATCAAGCCTGATTGTTGCACTTCCTTCCCTCGCTGCAGGAAATCGACCTTTTTCAATGTTCTGACCAAAAGCCAAGCTGCTGCTGAGAACTTCCCATTCTGCACAATTGATCCAAATGAGAGCAGGGTACCTGTTCCTGATGAGCGCTATGATTTCCTCTGTGAATACCACAAACCAGCCAGGTGTGTTGTGACTGTACTCGGCTAAACTTTATTAATATAGTCAAGGCAATGGAAATAACAATTATTATCACCACCATTATTATTACCTGCAATATCATAAAAGTACATGGACACACAATGCCCATGAAGATGACACAGATCAGTGAAAGCATCAGAAGAAATACACGCATTGACTTGGCTATTCACAGTTAACTGAAAAAAACACTTTTTCTCAATAGCCATTGACACTTGAATATATATCAACAGAAGGGTTGGACTGCATAGTGGTAGGAAGAGCATTCCATAGTTTTGGGGTAGCCATAGTCAGATTCCACCCAATTTTACTAATAGTCCTGCTTCTCTGGCTGCTTTATAGTAAGGTCCCTGCTTTCCTAAATGTTGTGGACATCGCTGGCCTGGTGAAGGGAGCTCACTCAGGACAGGGACTTGGAAATGCCTTCCTCTCCCACATCAGTGCCTGTGACGGCATCTTCCACATGACGCGTGAGTTGTAATTACTGCTGCAGCTGCTGCAAATCAACAACTGAGTAGACAGGTGTTAGGAGGGCAAATTAGAGCCATTACTACACTTCTTAAAGGAGAACAGGGCCTATTTTAGGAAGCCTTTGGCCTAGATAGGTCAATTTGACCAGCTCCTGTGAATATGTAGCAGTCTGTCCTAGGGCTGGATATGTATTTTATTACTGTATTTATGGTACTGACTGCAGTGTTTTGTAGTATTTAATAGTATTGCCAAGCTGCCATTTAATGTCTGGCCAGATTCTTACTTTTTTTTTTTTTTTTTTTTAAATCAGAAAGTTTCCTTTTGAATAAAAGTTTTCCATTTATTTAAACAAGTATGTATGGTTGGTTGTTAGAAACCTTTTGATATTTGGGAATTTCTTTTAAGTTTTAAAAATAAGATTGGTGAAAATACATGTTTACCGACAGAAAAAGAAGTTTTGATATTTATGCAAACAATTGTCTTGTATTGCTGCTGGTATCTAAAAGTTTCAAACAATATCCAGCCATACGTTTTCCTCTTTTTAAAAGTCTGGCATATAAAATCAGAGACTGGGGCTGGTGCTAAATAGATTTTTTTCAGACCATTATGAAGTTTATATGGTACCATTTCCAGAATTTTGGGTTTACACGGTTGCACCTACTCATCCATAAACTTTTAGCTCTAGGAAAGACGTGCAATACTTCTTACTTAGCTGTATTGATAAATACCAGACCTTTTAATGGAAAACATTTTAATGGGAGTGCTGTATTATCTGCCTTTAGATTTAAACATGTTAGTGTTTGTAACAGAATGCCAGTGCTTGTGTGTTATTAGGTGCATTTGACGATGAAGATATTGTCCACGTGGAGGGTAACGTTGACCCAGTGAGGGACATTGAGATCATCCACGAGGAGCTGCGACTAAAAGATGAAGAAATGATTGCTCCCATTATTGACAAACTGGAGAAAACTGCAATCAGAGGAGGTGACAAAAAACTCAAGCCTGAATATGTAAGTAAAGTGTATTTGTTTTCTGTGCATCTGTCGGCCTGGTTCTTATGTGTGTCATCAGTGGAGGAAATCTGAGCTGACAATATACACTCACCGGCCACTTTATTAGGTACACCTGTACCATTGTATGCAATTCAGTGTAACACTTTCACCTTAACATCTGTGTTTTATGAAGCTCAAAATGTTTGTTTTTTGTGAAATTGTCATAAATGTATAAATTCAGTTATAGGTTTATTATTGAGGTCATAGTATGACCTGAAACTTAAACATTTTGAGCTTTGTACGGTGGAAGTGTTACATTGAATTGCATACAGTTGTATAGGTGTACCTAATAAAGTGGCCATTGAGTGTAAAATCAGCCTTTAGCTGCTGCTTCTTGCTTCAGGATATCATGGTGAAGATAAAGAACTGGGTGCTGGATGAGAAGAAACACATCAGATTTTACAACGACTGGAACGACAAAGAGGTACGGTATGTTATGTGTGTATGTGTGTGTGTAGGCTTGATCTCTCTTGTGTGTTAGGCTAGTGTGTCTGTAATATGTGTAGAAATATAGATTTCCAAAGTAATCTATTGCCGGTCTAATGTATGGATCAGTTGAAAGAGGCTATGTGGGTTAATTATTAGATTTCCAATTGAAATGGAAGCTTCTGTTTGCCTTTATTGCATCATCTGTTGCTTGTTATGCCACCTTTTCACCTCACTGAAGTGTAACAAGTTATAATGCACATAAAACCCCCCAGGATTGGTGTAACTGTCATCATTGTATTCCTTAACTGTTGTTGCTTGTATTCCCAATGGACAGAGTAGTTTGATTTGACATTACTGCATCAGTAGAGACAATTAAGGTTCATCATGGTTTGAGACTCTGGGTCAAAATATACATTACCTGATTTGCCAGTTTCCTGAACAAATATTTAAATTGGGGTTTTCAGCTTTTTTATTATTATTATTATTATTATTTCTCTCCACAGATTGAGGTATTGAACAAATACCTGTTCCTGACATCCAAGCCCATGATCTACCTGGTGAACCTCTCAGAGAAGGATTACATCAGAAAAAAGAACAAGTGGTATGTTTACTTTGACTTTTTTTTAACCCAGTGCGTCTACATGCCCCATACATCTCTTTACATTAGCTCTTACTTGGCATTCAGAAAAGCTCACACTGCTGCCTGCGTCTGTCGTAGGTTGGCCAAAATCAAGGAGTGGGTCGATGCTCACGATCCCGGTGCTATGGTCATTCCTGTGAGTGGAGCTCTGGAGTCTAAACTGCTGGACATGGAGGAGGAGGAGAGGACCAAGTACTGTGAGGAACTGAAGACACAGAGGTGAGACAAAGCAAATAATTTAAAATTTTCTCTTAACAGCAGCACGTGTCAAGGTGTGGGTATAATAGACAGTGAATGGTGTAGGATGTAGGAGAAATGGGCAGGTGTAAACACCTGACTGAGTTTGACAAGGGCCACAGTTTTATAGCCCGCTGACTGGTTTGGAGCACCTCCACTGAGCAGCCTACTGATGTGACAGACAATAGAATGGACCTTATCCTTATATTCAGCTGTAGAAATGAATCCTAATAACGTGCATGAGCCATCAGTCATTGGAGCTTCTGTAGCTGATCGAGCTGAGATGATCCCCATGGTGAAACACCTCACTGTTATCAAAGAACCAGGCATTACATCAAGTAACCCAACATTTATTCAACTAAATTAGTAAGACTTTTCACAGCAGTTATTTTGATGTGTCATAGCAGAAAAGACACAGCTGTATATAATAACATTAATGAAGGCTTTGTTCCAGTACGCACGAGTTCTGCCATGCCTAAATGGCACCGTGCCTTTTCTGCTGTGGCAAGTCAGAGTGCCTGCAGTGCTAAAGGCCTTTGAGACAAGTGGCACCGAAAAACTAAAAAAGGCCTGTACCATTATATAAATAAGGATTGAATACACCTGTTGTTGTCGAAATAACTGAATTGCATTTGTTCCAATTATTTATTTATTTTTGTTTCACTTTTTTCCTTGAACTTTTCTGTAACTGTTAACTGTGTTTGCTTCTTTGTGTGTTTCTAGTGTTCTGACCAAAATAATAAAGACTGGCTACTCAGCGCTACAGCTGGAATACTTCTTCACAGCGGGACCAGACGAGGTGCGAGCGTGGACCATCAGGGTGAGTGTCGTGATAAGAATGACTCTTCTTTAAAGTTCATTATAGTGTTGTCACAATACCAACATTTTGGTACCGGTACCAAAATGTATTTCGATACTTTTGGATAGTTTTTCAGATAAAAAGAGAACGCAAAAAATGTCATTACTGACTTTATTTTAATAGAAAATCTTAGAATAACATCAAAATAAATTTCAAAATACTAGGCTTTTCTTATTGCACTCAAAAATAATTTAGAACAGTCAGTGTGAGTAAATAAAAAGTATGAAGTTAGAAGTTCTAACTTAGAACAATTAGAACAAATAAAATTATTTGAAATTAAAATAAGCTAGCAACTGTAGCAGCAAAATCTCTTATTTTCCTATCAACATTATGTCCCTTCTCCTTACTCCCTCTCTTGCCTACTATTGGGTGGCTGATTCTTTTGGAGTAGACTATCTACTGAGTCTGACTCAGGCTTTTTGTCTTGTTGAGATTCTTGGCCAAGAAAACCAAAATGTCTAGGTGTTCCTCACTCAATCTAGAACGCCTTGGACTACAGATATTTCCAGATGTGCTGAAGACACGTTCTGATGCACAGCTTGATGCTGAAATGCACATATATTGTCGTGCAAACTGAGCCAGGATGGGAAGATCAGACTCATGATGACCCCACCAGGCTAGGGGGTCCTGTGCAGCACTTATATCTCTTAACTGTTCATAGTCATCACACGGTTTAGTTTGTCTTTAGGTGTTGTCAATGTGGATGAATCGTGTCCTGTTGAACTGTCTGCTCCCCTCTTTTCCTGGGTGATGGTGCAGAGCAGGCTTAGATCACTTCTTTTTTTTTTTTTTAGCACTTCGCGCCCCTCGTTTGTCCACAAGTTTACAAGTGGTGACTGTTACAGCAGCCATTCTAACACAAAATCTAAGGCACTTTAAGCAGCAAATGCAGCTTCAGGCAAATCCCATATAATTCTCTGCATGATATTTCAACATGCTGTCATTGGGTCTCATTTTGTCATGTATGGACAAACTTTGTGCTGTTGTGTTCTGCAAGCCCGACCGACAGCTCAGTGACGATGGCACACAGCTGGGTAGTGTGAGGAGAGGCAGTGGTGCAGGTCAGAGTGCGCACACCTGAAATTTTAAATTCTCTAGTCAGTGTTATTGTTCAAATCAAATCAAATTTTATTTATGTTCCAGATTGCCCCTATGGGCACCCATAAGGTGCTTTCCAACCAGAGGAACTTTTTAATAGTTCTTAGAAATATTGGAAAAAGTTTCCCTTTTTTGTGTGTGTTCGCACAAGTGGAACTGAGAATGATAATACCTGAAAGATGGTGGGTGATAATTTTCAACACCAGACCAAAAGCCACTTTGTATCTGTGTTCCTGATTGGTTGACATCGACTCCTGATGCATAACTTACTTGTGATTGGTTCATTCCCCAAATCTGTTTTAGCAGCAAAATATCAACACAGTTTAAACCCATTCAGGAAAGACATTTACAACATCCATCTGGTGATTAAAAAGTGGTCATATGCCCGTGCAGTGAACAATGTAGTTCTTTTTAGAAGGTTTTGGGCCATGAAACAAGTTTTCTTTGCTTATTTTGTGTACATTTAACAAAATTCAGACTCGATAGTCAAATGGTCTGTCAAATTATGTTGAATTTCATGGTAACGGTATCAGAGATTATGCTAACGAGTTGAAATAAGTAGAAAAAACCTGTAACCAACCTGTCTGGGGCGGGCCCTTATTGTGTTTTGTGGAGTTTGTTATATTAGCCTTTAGGGGCCACAATACAGAGCTCCTTTCATTGTAGTTTCTTATTGAATTCTGAATTATTTTGCCATTTTCATGTTTGTTTGTTTTGTTTGTTTTTTTGAGGTGCACTGTCATCATAGGCAGCTCATTGTAATGTGATAAGTTATGATATTAATCATGTTTATAGTATATGATAAAATACTTCAATGTGGTGATTGTTTGCTCTGACAGAAAGGTACCAAGGCTCCTCAGGCTGCAGGAAAGATCCACACAGACTTTGAGAAAGGCTTCATCATGGCTGAGGTGATGAAGTTCAGTGACTTCCAAAAGGAGGGCAATGAAGGTGCAGTCAAGGTGTGTGTGTTTGTATAGAGCCTAATTATAAGCTTGAACAGCCACACTGTAAGTACTGATACTCTCTGAGAACCTCACCGAATACAACTTCTAATGGTCCTCTCTGATTTCATTCCCTCTTTCTCAGGCTGCTGGGAAATACAGGCAACAGGGCAGGAACTACATTGTGGAGGACGGGGACATTATCTTTTTCAAATTCAACACACCCAATGCACCCAAAAAGAAATAATGATACCACACAATCATCAGAGGGAGAACTGAGAATACAGTTTAGTCAAGACCCTGAGAGCTACCGCTGTCTCTGCTGGTGTTCATACTTCTCTGAACGCGGTCTCGTTGGACAGAGGACCCCCGGGTCTGGACCAGGCACGGCATACATTCCCATGTGTAAGATGGTGAACAAATCTGAAATGGCATCAACTAATCTACCCATGAAAACATTATATTCAAGCTTTCATGGTATCATGGAAGAAAAGGTGTAACTGAAGTGAAAAATGTATACTATTGGATTTTATTGGAAATTGTTTATTCAAGAAACTGCAACAGAACAAACTGTATATTCCTTTTTAATGGTACTGGCATTATCGTGTCTTTTCATGAAAGATATGGGACTTTTTGTTTAATTTCTTTCTAGTTTATCTGTAAGACACTGTCTAAGTCATTTGGTTTTGCACTCATTGATTGACTTCCCTTCAATATGACTCCTGATTAACTGTCAAACTCTCAGATCCTAACAAACTCTTAATTTGTGTTTTATTAATGATCAGTGGGGTGAAATGTTAACTTGCCTCTGTATCTTTGAAACCATGTAAACAGTGCCAGTATTAATTAGAGGATTACACAGTCTGCTACTGGTGCCTAATTGGACTTAATAATAACTAGATGATCCTGGCATTTTTTATTTGAGCCCTTTTTCACAATTGAACCTACCCATTATTAATAAAGTCACAGTACTTTGTCTATAAAAATCTCGAGATAATGAAAGCCATCAGTCAGGGTTACACTTGAGGTCAGTACTGTGCTGTATTCTGAACAGGAGAGACATTGTTATTTTAGAAAGAGCAAAGTAGGCATTCTTGTGCGTACGTGGTCGGACACATTAACATAAAATGTTATACATGCTTTTATTGGCTTAAGTTTGAGGTTTCTTGTAAAATAAACAAAACTGGCTCTTTCATAATGAGCCAGCGCTTCACTGTGAATCAGAAGAGCTATAGGGTTACTCTTTGGTTCATCTATTGTACAGCTTCTTTACCTCTCTTCACTACCTTCACAGTGAGAGTCTTTATGTTTGAGAGTACGTTCCATGCCTTCCCCAGAAACCTTGCCAAAGTGTGGACATAGAAACCCTCTGTATGAACCATAAGGAGAAACTTTAAAGGGACTAAGGATCTAATACGTTTTACCCTCACCATCATGCATGTCTCAATAAAACGAACCAAACTTGTTATTGCTTTGTGTTGGGGGTTTTTATTTTATTTTTATTTACGCTAGAGGCTCAAGTCACAATATAAGGGAATGTACAGGAATGTGGAACCTGATCTGTGCCACTAAATATTAGAATTTTACAGTATTTAGTTAGACTGAATCATCTTTTTTTCAAAGATGCAAAAATGTATGTAAAATTTTAAAAGGAGCTCTCTTTAAAGAAAAAGTAAAACATTTTAGGAAGCACACAAGATGCAGCCAGTTAGCCTAGCACAAAGACAGGTAGTCGTAGCAAAATTGCTGAAGTATTCCTTTAAAGTGATGAGTCACCCTTCACCTTAGGAACATCTGTAGTCCTCTGGCTGATTTTGGCAGATGTTATTGCTCCATTGCTGTATGATCATAACTTAAGTTTATTGAATATACAGTAATTTAGGTTTACGTCTGAAAAGGTGTTGTCAACTCTATGAACCATTTTAGATCGTCCCATTTTACCAGTTAACCAGTACAAAGTATGGTTGATGATCAGTCGGAGCACAATGATTTGGTGTGTCCTCTCAGACGGCCATAATCAGAGCGGAGGGTCACAGAAGAGGAACAACCGAGGGTATTAAATAAAGATTTATGGATGCTGAGGTCATAAAAACTGATTGGCTGTGACACTGTGAGTGACACCTTTTAAAGCATGCTACACGATGTGTGCACACATGCTCACACATCAGTTAGGTAAAAGGATAATCTGGTTAACATGTTAGTCTTGTTTGTTAGTATGTTCCCACACAATTCAGCTTGATGTAGAGGTGGCCTCAGCGCTGAGTTCTTCAGTCATCTCTGCTTTTTCACCTACAGAGCCAGAAGACCTACTGATGATCTATCCACAGCACACACTTCTCTCTGACACACACACACACACACAAATATATATATATACAGTGAAGGGTTCATCAAGGAGATAGAGACAGAGAGACAGGGAGCTATGGACAGATGACTAAGCAAAGTTCTGCTCCTGACAGGCCGGGAACAAAAATATATCCCACAATTTCCCCCTGAGGGTCACTCAGTCCCGTTGTTGCCAAGGTAATGAGAATTTAATAGCCCAGACATTTAACTGTCTGTGGATTTCAGTGTTCCTGTATACACATGCATGTTAAATATCTGTTGAGTTGATGGCTTTCAGCAATTACAAACAGCAGCAATGCCCCTTTTCACTCCAGGAATTTTTTGTGTGCAAATTTGAAACTGCTGTTTTTGGTCTATTGTCTTCTTTGCAGATCTGGATCAAAAATATGTTCATTTGCTTTGTAGACCCTGGACTAGCAGCTGGGGAGAGGTTGGTGGAAACAACATTCAAAGCACGTCTTTATGTCAGTGCTAACATGCGGGCTACAAAGATGACTTCTTTAATACAAAATCTCTTTTGGTCAGCTAATATGAGAAGGACACATCTTCAAACATCTTGTTTTGGTGGAGCAACTCTCTAAAACCGAAAGATACGCTTTGAACTGTCTCCCTGATGAAGATGGAGGGCACAGCTAAATAATAATTAATAATGCTGCATACATACAGGAGGCCCCCCTCTGTCCCTCCAGGGCTCCACTGGGAACAAGCTTTACCCCAGAGAGGCCTCAGCCTGTTGGGCTGCTGAAAGCTGCAGCTGCCCCCTGCAGCCTGGTCCTCTGAAGAGGAGAATAAAACCACACATGTCCACATCACATAAACCAGCTGGCTATCCATTTCTATCTCATTCATACAAACTGGTGCCTTTGTGTGTTATCCTTGTTGATTTAAGTGTTTTTTTTTTCTCCTGCTGTTTTGTTCTGGTCCAGTGTATATATGTGTGTGTGTGTGTGTGTGTGTGTGTTGTGAGATGTAATTGTTCGCCCTACAGGGGCTCTGACTAACCCTGTATCCAAACCTCCTCCTCCTACTATGCAATGTGGAGGCTTTTTAGGAAAGATCAGACAGAAATATTAACTCCCCCTCTTCTTGCATTTCTCTTTGTGCATCTGATTTTGGAGAAGCATAAGAGTGAATACTACTGACAGCTCCTGCCTCATGGCTAGTTTAGACATCATTGCACTGAGTGTAAGGGCAATTTCTTCTTCTGCATTTATACATATTCATATCCCTTCAAGCCTGCCTCAACTCATTATTTAACCCTTCATCCATAATTTCTACACATGCAAAAGTATGTGGTCACACTTTAGGATGTCACCTTTTGTGAAGGGTTTCAAAGTCATCACTAATGACTATATTATTGGTTGATAAGTTAATCACTGATGCATTACAGATCAGCTATAAGATATTAATGGTTAATGAGTTGATTAATTACACTGTTTTAGTCATTTATAGTGTAACATTAACAGTCAAAAATAAACTGCACTTCCATGTTAATACATTATCGATAAAGAGTATAGAATATGTCCTTAATTGAAGGCCCCTACAATAATCATAGTCTGCAGTTTGATAAATTAAATTTGATCCAGATTATCTACGGCCATTTTCTTAAGGATCTGAGCTCTGATTAGATGCCATGAATGACACACAAGGCATTAATGAATCCACCGGTTTCAATCTTTTAGAAAGTGATCCCATAAATGTGAAAAACATCAGCTTGGAGTTTTTGATTCAAGCATAAGATAAGAGATAGAAAAGAAGAGCAGCTCAGTTAGTCATCACCTTGTCAAGTGGAGAGGGATAGTTTCCTTATTTTCACATCTTCTGTTAACCATTTTTGTCAGGGGACCATTGCTGCTTGAAAGCTGACATAGGCCTACTGGTGCTGCAACCAGGCAATCTGGTTCATTTTAGAATTAACAAATAACAAGAGTGACAGAAAGTCTTTTATCTGTTTTGTCACCAACCAAGGCAGAGATGAACTACAGGCTACCTGATAACAAAAGAACTGGATCTTTTTTGTTACTAAAAGAAAAAAACCCTGATATTGGTCCAGGGTTAACAACAACAACGCACACACCTGCCCTGTATTTGTGTGTGAGCTGAATTGGTGTTTTGTATTGGAGGGTGAGCGTCGTCAAGCTCATCCTGCATCCCAGCCGGGAGGCATAGCCATTTGTCGTGCCCACTGTGTGAATTTTTAGGATTAAATATGCATTTCTGAAATTTGTATATATAATGAGTTTTATTATTCAACATCTAGTCAACATTTAATAATTATGCATCCCGTGATATAAAACAGCTCAACCAAACCTCTTTCCTTTCTGTGTTTGCAGCTTCTTCTCCCCTGGTTATTATCTTACATACTAGAATGGATTTGCACAAGCTTTGTTTGCAGTTCCTATAAATTCATTGCTTGCATCACTTCTTCTCAGACAGCACACTTAGCTAGGCATCATGCACCCTTTGTCACTTTGATTTTACATCAAGCAACTGAGAATGGCAGCATCCGCCACAGAAGAGAGATGGTGCCACCTGACCCAGTATTCTGCTGTCAAACTATTGTATGTATAGAAAGAATGTTTGTTTTATGTGTCATCTTAATATATTTAATGTGCACAAGTTGATAAAACAATAAATACATGAAATGTTCTTCACTTGAATTGGTGTTTTGTTTTTTCTCATAGCTGGAGCTTTTAAAAGCTTCAAATTATGCATTGATGTAGGATAATAACAGGTGACATTATAAACATCACAGGGACTTGAGCGCAGTCAGTCTGGTTATGTACTGTAAAAGTTCGCCCCCTATCATCTCTCTGCTGGGCTGCACCCTGCTGCTTCTATCCAAGGTTTCTCTAACTTTCAATGGACCATCATCTCTTTAATATTCTGTGTCCTGACACAACTTTTTAATATTCCTCTCTGGGTTAGAGTTAGGGTCAATGTAACTATAACTCCGCAAGAGCCGGAGAGTTTCTCCCGAGAGTAATACTGCCTCCTTTCACCTATAAAAAGAACTTCATCTGACTTCACACTGATCAAGGTCTTTCTCAAATTGGATGACACAGGTGATCATCACTGGCTTTCCCTCATCCCTCACAAAGACTAGTAGACCTAGGTCACACCAAAGTGCACTGTGTTGGTGCTTGCACCAATCTCTGTAGTCAAGTCTTGGCAGGAGAGTCTTCTCAGTGCTGCTCACAGACCTCCCTCCTTAGCTGTTGGTTGTGTTGCATCCTATGCTTGATAAAAAGTAAAAGTACTAGCCAGAGAGGCCCACCCTGTATTTAACTTTCAGCTTGCTTCTTCTTCAGGAAACTGTCAGTCCTTCTTCACCGCCCCTGCCTAGTGTTGGCCTTTTTGTTCTACCCTAGTCCTTATAGCCAAACCAGCCCACATGTCTGTCTCTCTTCTGGGATCACTGCACACTTCCACCTATGATTATGAACATATTAAAAAAGTAAATATTAAAAAACAATGTCATACAATGCATGAACTTTAGCTGAATACTTTGTTAGTACCCCAGAAGAACAAACTAGTGGTGGACACAGTCTCAGAGGGTTTCTCATAAAAACCATGCACATCACATCAGCAGCACAAGTTCTTTCAAAAACTGGGGAAGTTTGACTGAAATTGTCCTGATGCCTAAGAGCTGCTTCAGACTATACACAAACTACATAAATGCAGCTGTAAATGTATTAATGTACACAAGCAGTGGCAGTCCTGCATCTTGGCAGATGCGATACACCTCTCACTCAATCAGGTCACGTGATTTATCCAGCAGAAACAAAAATTGCTGCCAAAGAGGAACGAATTCTTTTGCTTCTGTTAAACTGCTGCTGGTAAAGGGAAAACAACAGGCCTGCGTTTCCCCTATCATAAAGATGCTGATGAACATGAACAACTATGAACAACGTTGCACAGCCTGTCTTGTTTGTTTTATTTTGTTTAGTGTATTTTTTATTTTGAGAATGGTAACAGTTTTGTCATAACTGACCTCAGTGACTATATAACCCCTTATTTTATCCTTTATCTAAGCCTAACTCTAACCTTAACCCTAAAACTGAGTCCTGACCTTGAAACAGCCTTTTAAAGCAGTGAGTAATGGCCAAATGTCCACACATTTCAAAATCATTTTCACTCTCAAGGTCTAAAACTCAACATGGTCCTCACAGAGACATAAGTATTAGAAGCCCCACACACACGATCCTATCCTTCGCCCTTATTGTCATACAATCACACTCAGCTGGTGATCAGTATGACTTAGACTCATGCTTAGCTGAAAGGCAGTCAGAACGGATGAAGCCTCTTGGATGAGAGGTGAAAGGTCTTCGACCTAGAAATCTAGTCCACTTACTATGACCTGGATGACCTGGAGAATCTGCACAGACACGAACCGCTTTTCTGTTATTGAGCCTGACCTTGTATGCCCTCCTTTTGTGATTACTTTTACAGCAGCCTCTTTGGATGCTTGCCCTTCTTGTTTTGTTGGGAAAGGTCGCCTTATTGAACTGTGTTTCCCCGGACCGGGTTGGCCTTGACCATTTTGGTTTTTTCTCAGCACAGTTTGGTGCCTGACTGTGAACTGTGTCCTCAATGCTAGAAGACCTGCTTTTATTGCACTAGCTCTGGCTCTGGATCTCTGCTGTCAGCCTTTGTCACAGCCCCCAGGTTACATCGCTAGCAGTCCAGTCAACGCAGTGTTCGCAGCTGCCCTGAGATCGGCTGAAAAGTCCGGCTGTGTATTACAATACATTTACCTTGTCAAGCTTGAATCCGAGTCCTGCATTTATCTGAGTCCGAACTAGCACAAATGTACGGTTCACCATTTGGCAAAGCTCCCTAAAGATGGTGCCTCAAATTTCTGGGTACTGTTTCATACATTGTCAAGTGAAATTAAGATTTCTTTTAGGCGAGACCTTAACTGTAAAGCAGCATTTGTCAAGGTTTCAGATCAAAAATAATTTTTAACAAACAGTGAAAACACAAATTGAAAGTAATTACCAGTAGAAATCCCTGTTTGAATAAGAGGTAACAGGAAACAGAATGGGACCGACATTTACAGTTTAAGATTTTTTTGCACAGATGACAACTCACTGTGATAGACCCCAAACAGCGGGGACATAATTTGTCCTTCCTCGGATAAGATGTAATGTTGTTTACGATTTTCATATTCTTAAGGTTATTAGTGCATCAGGTTTTGGATGCATTTTGTGGAGTGTTTGCCCTGTGGGGTACGGTACCTTTTGTATTGAACATTTGGATTCTGGTATTAGGGGGGCGCGGTGGGCAGAGCTATCCGCCGGGGGCGCGCTCCATAGCGCAGTTGTCTCAGAGTGAGAAGGTTTCGGGTTCGCGACATTTGTGTGCGGAGTTTGCATGTTTCTTTGCTGCGCGTTCTGGGGGGGGGGGGGGGGGCCAGGTGGTGTGTATGCGCTGTTCTGTCCAATGTGGGGTTTGGGGAGGAACAGGTGCGGGAGGGTATAAAAAGGGTAGGTGGGCGTGACTGCGTGTTCTGTTGGCGCGGGACATGGTAGAGTTCCGAGGGAGTTGTGGTGTTCATCTTCTGTGAGTACATGGTGACATGTTATGCAGCATTTTCAATGGCTTTCTTTAATCCGTTTAATAAAACCCGAGAAAAGACAGGACCGGTGTTCTCCTCCTTGCTTGGCTAGGTGCCGGCGCACAGCTGGCTAGTTAGCTGTCACAGTACAGGACAGGGTCGGACCAGCTCCGCTCAACCGAACCGGCGGACTACGACAGTACAGTATATTACGGTGACAACGTTGACGTGTCTAACCTTCATAAATACTATGTTAATACACAATGAAAACACAAAATAAAGGAACAGTGTAGCCTTCCTTAAACCCCCCCGCCACACACACAGACACAGACACATTCGTCTACAGTCATATATCCGCACATGCACACGCACTGAACACTGGAACGAGACCTGGAAAACCGAGGCGCTCCTCCAACGGATCCCCGGCGTGGACATTTTAAAATCTTCATCACAGCCTCGGATTTTTCTCGTGTGGCTTTTTGCGCATAGAGCCTGGATGCTACCGAGGTGTGTTTGAACAACTGAATCGTTTTGGAGACGAAGCTAAACGCTTGGTGAATGGGAAACAGCAACACAGAGGCACCACTGCCTTACCCCTGTTTTGACAAAAACGTTCACCCCTCCGTTAGCAAGATCTGCGCGCCTGAAACCGGAGCCGGTGTCTGCGCTCTGCCGGGCCGGGCGCGCTTCGTCTGGGAGGAGTAGGGAGGATGGAGGCGTTTTTTGCAGAGGTAAGCCACAGAGAATATGTGTCAGTGTTTTCGAACTAAACATTAACGACAGATTACAGATTACATCAGCGCATGGCCCATGGTGCAAGATTATTTTACGCTATTTTCTGTTTTGATGCACCTTGGGTTTGGCTACGACAGGTGCTGATTTGCGTCGTCTACCATTCCCGACTGTTTCCTAGAAAAAGAAAAGGCCTGTTTTATTGCGTGTTTATCCACATATTGATATGAAATAAACGGAACACCCCTGTTATTTCATTATCACCGCAGAGCATCAGAGCCCGCTGCCGGCTTGGTGAATTAATTCAGAGCAGAGCCGCAGATAAATTGGTTAAACGAGAGCTGACACAGGCTTCTGCATCCATAAGGATGGCCCTCGGATTAAAGGCAATCTGTTAACGGAGGGTAGACCATGCTGGCCTTCAGCAACAGTCCTCCCAACACCATGTTACAGTTAAGATGCTTTTTATTGAGGTTTTTGGTGAATGGGATGGAACAAGGATCCATTAGTGCGTATGGGCCGGTGTGCTACAGCTGCGGGAATGCAAGAGGGGGCGAAGGAGGAGGGGGAGGGTGGCTATCTGGAAAGTGGAAGGAGGAGGAGGATGACAGATATTTGTGTACGTGTGTGTGGATGAAATAGGTGAAACAGTAGGAAGATAAGTGGTTTACAACTGGCATCATATTTGAACATTAGATAAGCCAGTAATTATTAATTCAGCCTACTGCTCTCTCTTCCACTGCCTGCTGAAGAAAACCCATCATAGGCCTGTTAGGCTTTCTCTTCCATCTCTCAACCCCCTCTTCAATTCATTGTGTGTTTTTCTCCACACACCACATTCAGGGCCACATACACACACCCCCACACAATGTCATGGAACACTGTCTAGTCTGCTCTTTTTGATGCCATTATCCATCCTCTCCAAGCTACTTATCCCTCTCCCTCATAAGTCAATCTGATAGGGGTTTAAATGCCTCTCACATTGGCAGTGATGTCATGCCATTTATTGGTGTGTGTGTGTGTGTGTGTGTGTGTGTGTGAGTGAGTGGATGTGTGAATACCAGGACCATGGTGAGCATGGTCCATGCAAGTCCAATCTTTTTCTAGCTGTTGCTGGGGAATACAGCATTGAGCACAATTAATATCTTATATTAACAATTAAAAGGGTAAATGGCTGGGTGAAATAACCCTATAGCCCTTTATATGATCATACCAAAACCAGTTAAGTGTAACAACTATCCCTCCTGCTCCATTTCCCACCAGCCTGCCTATAATATATTGATCATAGCATAGATTCACAGACCACCACATAAGCCCTGCAGCCCCACAGAGCACAGGCTCTGACAGCCTATTTGAGACCTGAAAATGGAGTGAATTATTGAGTCATGATATTTAGACCTAGAGTCCTGCATATCTGATACCCAGAAACATGACTTCATGCAGTGGGTCAATGAGTAATCAATCCTCTTCAGAGGTGCCTGTGCAACATCTATTTAGTTGTATTCTTCTGCAGCCCATCCCTCTGACTTTTTATTCCTGCATTTTACATGCTTACCACTTAAACCAGAAAGAATGAACAGCTGATCTCTCTCTTTGCCTTCCTCTCAACTCAGGCGGAAAACATGATGGCTGGCTGACCAGCCAAGCATGAAATGTCAGGTGGCATTAGACTACTGTATAATCCCCTCATATTCAAACCGGATTGGGTAGTAGTGGGATATGGTAGTTGTGGTGACATTATGTGCTAAATATATAAACAAAAATCAGGTTATGGTAGCTGACAAACAACACATGTGAAAAGATAGAGGATAGACCTACTACTGGAGATACTATAGTGTCATTAAAGCTATCACAGAAAAAAATACAGTATGTTTGAATGTGATCCTGGGATAAATTTCCTTAATATTGCTGTTGTCACATTTTCTTGTGCTGTTTTTCATGGCAAAGAAATAATCTTCATGTACCGTATGTAAGCAGGCTACAATACTAAATTTGTGTAATCTCTTCGATTAAAGGTGATTGGTACCTAAAACAGGTAACTAGCCTACTATTTAAAAAAAAAAACACAGATATAAAAACTTACACTCAGTTAGGTACACCTGGTTGGGTCGTACACTAAGTTTGTTTGTGAAGTCTTCCCCGAGTTCCTAGAATCTGCTGGCTAATGTCAAACTATTGATCTAAACCAGTGTGCATCATTAAAGTTAAGGAACAGATTAAAGGCTACTCTGTAAATGCAACTGTAAATCCTTTGTAAAAAGCACATATAAGTTTATTTTATTTACACATTGGCATAAGTGGGAAACATCAGATTATGGTAACATTATTTATCAAAACAAATCGCAGAAGGTTTTGTAATTTATATATTAATAAGACAAATATTAGAAAGAATATGGATATTTCTTTTTTTTTCTTTTCCCCTCATACCATAGGGGTTTAAATGTACACGGTCTTCCTGTATTGAAATACCTTGTATGGACTTGTGCGCATTTATGGGAGATGGAAGATATTTGGTCTCAGGGGTGACATTTTCTGTTTGTGCGGTGTGTGATATGTTTGGACTGGATTGCAGGTGCATAGCCACCATGAACCAGGAGACAGACAGGTGTGAAATGTGGGAAAAAAGCTTTGTGGATACAGTGCTGTCATTGTTGCTGTATCACATCAGCTCCACTTTTTGTCCCGTCTGTGCCCAGTTACCACTCCTCACTTTCCTCAGGCTTTGAATTATTATTTACTCTGCAATTTGTTGAGTGGCTGCTACATTTCATATTGAGAGTAGTTATAGAACAGCGAAAGCTTTCTCATATTGAAGTTGATTTTCATGCTAAGAACGTGTTGTACAGTCAAACATGAATCATCTGGTTGCACTCTGTATGGTTTTTTGCAAATAAGTTGTGAAACATTCATGCTCACACTACCACAACTAACAAAGCAGCTTCCATATTTGTGATTATTTGCACCCTGAACAATATTAGGTGTCTTGTAATTGCAGCACAAAATTAGGTCCTGCCTTATGTGCAGTGCATTTTGAGGTAAAAAAGCTTAGGGACAAATTTAGCAGAGCCTGTGTTTATAGGTTATGGAGGATTTTATATGAAGTGCATGTTGAAGGAAACTGGTTTAATAGAGGGAAGGGAACAGTCACTGGAGATGTGTGACCTATATTCAGTAGATCCAAACAGATTTGTTCTGCTCTGGAGCTGCATCAGCTTTTGCTTCTCTCCCTTTCCTCTTTTCCCTTCCCTCTGATGCTCACTCTCTCCCTGCGGCCACTCGCTTGGTGCTTCTCCATCTCACTCAGCCTACCGCTTTCAGTGCTGCTCTGCCAATCTCTCTCCTCCCTCTGGCATTTTTCCAGCACTGTCTTTCCTCTTCTTCGCGTCTCCTCCTGTTCTCCTGTAGCACTCTCCTGCTTGTTCTACATGTGTAGGTGTGACTGAGTTCTGCCTCTGTCAAATCACATGAACTATTTTGGGTGGAAATGTGAATGAAACATCTTTCAAAATCCTACTCTTCTCTTGAAGGGACTGTAGCCTCTACAGAACTGGGTGATATGACCTACAATTTATATCATAATCATTTATTATAGTTAGATTCATGAAAAGAAATGTAACAGTGAGAGTTTATTTGTACATTGCATGGTATTTAATTTCTTACATCGGCTCACGTCTGAGCTACAGCATGATTATTTAGAATTTGTGGACTGGATGTATTGGAATTAATGATTAGGGCTGCAATTAGTGATTATTTTTGCTATCAGTCTGCAGATTTTCTCAGTCAACTAATTGTTTGTTATGTAAAATGTCTGAAAAAAGTCAAAAAAATATATATATATACTGTAGCTCAGTGTCACAAATCACAAATTTGCCTTAATTACAGATCACAACTTTGACTCAAAGGACTTTACGATTTTTACACTATTCAACACCCTCAGTTCTTAAACCCTCAATTTGGACAAGAAAAAAAGTAAAATCAACTAAATAAATACATGTAAACATTTATTTCACAGTCCTTTCCACTTGAACACCATCTCCCAGCACCCACCAGTGCTTAGAGGAGAGAGTCTGTTTCCATGGCGCCCCGTTCCCACACTGTCGCTGTAGAGTCTTGTTGCCTGGTGTTGGTGGGGGTGGGGGTGTGTGACTAGTTTAATCCAAGATGTGAGAGAATGTGATAATTAGCAGACTGCTCAAAACTGGCCTCTTAAAAAGGATTTACAGTGTACAGCACACACACACACACACACACACACACACACACACACACACACACACACACACACACACACACAAAATAACATATTAACAGCTGCTTTTATCCCTGCTTGTATTTTAGCGGTAAAGTCTGATCTGATTTACTTTGGATAAATCATTGCCATGTTTGTTTGTTTGAATTCAGGACATATTAAAAGGTTATCAGTCTAAAGCTGCCATGATCCACAACACTTCCTGTCACAAGCTTTTGTTTTGGTGAACATCCTGCTAGATTTACCTGTCCCATCCACTTTCTCTTATAGTTTTCCATGTAAACAATCAGTCAACTAGGATTTTTCCATGGACTCTGTCCCAACTTGTTCCCTGCTGGTAATGCTGGATTTGCCTTCATTTGGACATTTTAGGTCATACTATGCACAGCTGTGTTTCTGATGTTAGTTGGTTACTTACCTGTGTCAGCAATCCCCAGAGTCCGTTATTTGTCCACACATGTACTTTTTCTGTGTCTTTCTGTATTTCATAAATCACCTTTCACTATACTTCCTTGTTTGTAGTTTCCATTCACAGACTTGTGAGCACCACATCAGTGAGTTGTTCGACTGGACTGATAAACATGACTTTACATGAAGACACCATGTAACATCAGTAACAAGCTATCCCTTTGTTAATGATGGACAAAGACAAGATTGGTCCATAACTCTCGCCTGATTAACTGACAAATGCTCTTACAGCGACACCCACATCCACCCTCCTGTCTGACATCCATCGAGAGAGAGGAGAAGCTATGAGGGTGGCGAACTGGGGGTTTTACAAATAAATGTGGTGAAGCACATGATCTCTCCCTGTACTGGGCCTTGAGATGTCAGAAAGTGTCCAAGCAGAGAGTGTGTGAGAAATAACACTGAAAGATGATCAAGTTGAATGATTATTTACTGGTTGTGTTCAGTGGGTTTTGAATGTGTATCTAGTTTAACACTGTGGTAGAAGAAGCTGTAGTTAATGAGTTGAACTTCACACACACACACACACACACACACACACACACACACACACACACAGTCATTTGTAAACACTCCCCTGACCTTCAGTCTCTAGAGACCCTTCTGTGTCCTCCCACCACTGTGCTGGTCATTAGTCATCTTCCATTAGCTGATGACTGGTCATCATTAATTCATCTGTGCCTGTGTCTTGTTTCTGTCCATCTGCATCCTCCTCAACCTCCTCCACCTTTAACCTTTGGTACACGTTTTCTACTTTGTGTGTATTTTCTGCCATCATCACTGTTTTCTGTCTTTTCGTCTCCTCTCTACTGTTCTGTCAGTGAATAGGTCACCTCATTTTGGCAGTATTCAGACTGATTGTATGACAGTTTGAACTTTGTAACATTTGTGTATGCCTGCAGCCAGTTTGTGTCTGGGATTCATCAGTTTCTGTTGGGGTGTGAGCGTCTCTCAGAGAGAGTGGTCCTTGATCAGAGACTATCTCCTGAGCAATGCCTCAATCAAATGGCACAGGCCATTCCATGTGACTGCCTGAGCAGAAACACACGTACAGGTGTCCAGATGTCTGTGCCAAATGCTCTGTGGCCTGAGGATGCTCTCTTTTTATCTTCAGTTATAAAAGATTATTAGATGGTCAGGACTTTCTCTCTGAGTTCTTCCATTTCCTTTCTTATTATAATCAACCCACCAACCACATTTATTAAGAACCATGTTGAGGCATGCATAGATAGATTATTCAACCACATCATTTCTTTCTATGGATTATACTTTATATAAATGACTACAGTGGAAGCCTTGCATGTTTTAACAGATCAGTTACAAATAATAAATCGTTTACATTACTGTTAATGTCTAGTTCTCTACCCTCTGGAGGGCAGTTGGTCTCCGTTAATGCTTACAGAATATGACAATCAATTGCTTTAGACAATCCTTCACACAGAATATGTCTTTGCCTTTATTTCTATGTAAAAGTGATGCTCTTGTTGGGTGCCTCAAACTGACTCTGTTCTGAAATGTGTCTTTGTTGGGACTATCAACAATACTGTATTCTAACAACCAAGCATTGGAGGCCAACAGGCATTGCACAAACAAATGTGCAGAAATCCTACAAACCAGAACCAGAAATATAGCATCATATCAACCAAGTATTCCACATATAGATTAAGTTTGTTTGAGGCATGGTTTTATAGCAGTATAGCATGTTCCTTGCTTCAAATGGATTCATATTGTCAGAATAGCTGCCAGGTTGAACAAGTGATGCCTTCATCCAGTGGGCTGTAAAAAAAGATTCATGTCTGGAAAGGGTTGAAAAATCTATTAATTATCTAATGTATAGCTTACCTGAAATGGCATATTTACAGCTAGACAGCTTTACTAGCACCATTCAATTACTCTTACTTTGCACAAAGAAATTGAGTAAATAGCATTTCCTGAGCAGGATGTTTTGTTCTTCTTTTAGCTCCTATTGTCTGCAGAGCAGGGTCTGAGATGTGAGGTCAGGGGTCATGTTAGAGGGTAAAGTGACAACTGAGGGTGTTTGTGGTGTAATGAAGATGGACAAAGCTGGAAGCTTTGACTTTGACTGTGGTTTGGTTTAGAGACAGTACTAAAAGAAGGCAGTTTAGGTTTGAATGCAGAGAAAGACTGGGAGTTCATCATCATGCATGGTCATTCCTGTCTGTCTGGACCAGTAATAGATGGGGGGAGGGAAGGAGGACACAAAGAAGAGGAGTAGGACGGTTTTGCTGGGTGTAAGTTGTGATGCTGGCAGGTCATTTATAACCCTCTGTCTGCCCTTCGCTGTATTTGCCCCAGAGATAGCACATGGCTCAAACAAAGTACATTGATCTCAATTTACCTAAAGGGGAGACAGAGACTGCGACAAGACTGAGCTAAAACATGCATTTTATTCTGGTTAATGGTGAACATAAAGAGAAAGTGGGTGGAGAAAGAAGACTATAAATGCCAGGTGTTTATGTCTGTTTTAGAGGTTTAATTGGGGTCAAAGGTGGTTTTATCAGTTAAAGCAGGATGTAGTGAAGTACTGGTGAACTGTGCTCATAGAGCCTAAGGCCAGGGAGGTCATCGGGTCAAGTCACTGCATCACGGTCATTGTAATGGCTCTGTGTGCTGGAATCTGACAGGCAGACGAGCTGAAGTTAGGGGCGAGACAGGCTGGCTGACTTCAGAGAAAGGTGGTTATATATAGAGCTGCTATGGTGCGAACAACAGAGAAGAGAGCGCAGTGAAGGAGGCCCTTGAAATGTTCTGCTGTTAGAGTCATTCTGTAGATGTAGAGACTTGTTTATGCAAAGATCAGGGTGATTCAGCATTACATGTAACATGCAATTTTATATTTGATTCAGAGACTAAGAACTCCTTTTACAGTATTTCATCGATGAGACATTAATGCAAAACACCCTAAGAATTATAATGCTCACTTTGTTTGTTCATGTTATTCTTTTCACCAAGTTGATAGAGACGTTGATCATGTGTATTAACGTATGTATCAGTCATCCAAGAGAGATCTGAATTGTTTTTGCTTGCTGTCCACAGCTGTCTAGGGTTCATTGCTTGATGTAACCAAATAACCCTTTGTGTACAGGTCACACTTAACCTCAGATATCGTGTGTGTGTTTGTGTAATGCAGGGGGCCCGTGTTTGGGTCCGAGAGAAGGAGCAGCTTCTTCCTGCCACTGTCAACTCCTGCGGAGATGGAACTCTTGTGGTCACAATCGACTATGGAGAGGTAAGAAATGTATACTCCTGGTCCTGATGCTCCACTTTCCTGCCCCAGATCCTTCCTTCTGCTCCTCCACTTCCTCCTCATACATATGCTAAATTAATCTCTGACACAAATCCAGTCTTGTTTCAGGATGTCAGGTGGCAAAGCAGCATCACTGTAGTTGCTCTAAATGGCACAGCCATGCAGCTGCCCTACCCGCGACCCTTCAACACCACACCCCCTGCCAAAATAATGGAATTGAACATTTAAATCTCATTATGAGTGTTTGTGTGTGCATGGGTTCAACTAATCTGCATTAGGGTAAGGACATGCAGATGTTTCTCTTTGGATTTGATGTGTTTGTGTGTGTGCTAGTTGGATAATAATAGACTTAGCTCTGGCTCAAATTCAAAAGTCCAAATTTACACTATTTTACCCCCAAAGGACATACACATCTTTCACAGGGTGTAGCCATAGAATGTGATGGTCAACTGCTGCTCTAAAAGCATTATCTTTATATGTAGCTGCTTTGGTGTTCTTGGACAGGGAGACAGCAGGGACAGACAGGCTTTTCCTAAAATAGATGATTTGTTATAGGAGCAGGCATTTTTTTAGTGCTGGAATATGAATGTCCTGAACATTTCCAACCCCCATCTAGCTCCTCCTCTGCGCTCCTTCTCTTTGCTATCTGTGGGTGTTTAAATGTTAGCTTTGCAAGAGGTGCTGAATATTTGATAGAGAATCAGTAGGATGGAGGGCTTTGCCCTGTTACAACAGGATTTAAGCCATGAAAACCAGGAGCCCCAACCTCCCTGTGTTCTCTTAATGTTAGCCATGCATACATTTGGTTTCCACTGAATGCAGAGCCCAGTGAATCCTGACAAAAACAGCTAATAAATGACACAACTATTCCTGCCATCGGGGGCTGTAGGACTGAAAACAGGCTAAAGTGAAAAGCATCTTGCTGTTTCTTGTTCTTTGTTTAAGCTTTCTCTCTTTCATTGTCATTTTCTCCTCCTTGCCTCTGTCACTCTGGTTCTGTAATCAACAGACCCTGACCCAGTTCAGCACATTACGATTTCGAGTTACAAATGCTATGGCTGCAAAACTATGAGCCTTCATACATACATACATACACATCCAGAGAAAAACTGACACACTGTCATTTGCAGAAATGACTTGTCTGGTCTGATTTGGCACAGAAATAAGCTGATGTCGCTGTGTGATCTCCTGACCCACATTCCTCTTCTCAGTTTCATATTTCTAACCCTCTGAGGACCTCGTAGTTACTCACTCGTTTAGCATAATGAGATTAACTTAACTCTGTCAGACTGCCATACAAAAATAGAGATGCTGTATGTACTCTATGCAAGCACACACAGAAACTTCTCCCTGTCTGTCTCTTGCTTTCTGTCTGTGTGTCACCCTCCCCATCTGCCTTGCACTGTTCCTTATAGTGAAGAAACAAGGCAGTGATATTGTGGGTGAGATGAGTGTGGGTTGCCACATCCTACAGTAAAGAATGATGACATTTGAAATGTGTTACTCACCTCAATGCTGAATGGGTGCAGGTTGGTTAAAGAGTTAAAGCTTGTTGTTAACTTCTTCTTTCTCAGTCCAACTCATAAAGCTTTGTGGTAAAAGAAACGGCACTTTTTAGGATATACACCACAGGTTTGTAGCATAATTACAGCCATGCTTTTGGTTCTGTGTCAATCAATACATCCTAATGATCCTATGACTTTTCCTCTACTGTGGCTCCACCATGAGGGTGGAATAACTTTAGTGACTCCTGACTTTTCATCTAATGTGACTGTCAGTTCAAATTTTTAATTGTGTATGACCAAATGTCTGCAAGTGACATTCCTATCAGTTTATCCATGTGTAGAGCTAAACAGCAAATATTAGCATGTTAATGCATTAACTCATAAATGCAGATGACAAATACAACCAGGATTTGAGCTGTTTTGCAACAACAACAACAACAACAAACATCCAACATACGTACTATGTAAATACTGGTTCTCCATCAAGCTTTAGGAGTGGAGATGAGTTTTCACAGCCAAAACTGAGGCCTCCATTTTAGTCTTAGTGCCTTTTCTCTCACACATGTTCTTATGTGACCTGATGACTGTGTGTGAAGTCCTATCTTCTGTTCCACTGTAATTTACCCTACATTGCAAAGATGTGCTTTCTGACTGAAATAGCTCTCAGTAAGCCTTCAATTACAGGCAGGGCTTTTGGATTGAACCAGTTAGGCATTAAGTGGGTCTGTCACTGAGCACATATGCATTAGATGGCCAGGTAGAGAGACTTGCAGGAAAAACAAAAGCAAGATGAGGGGATATGTCGCAAATACAGAATGGAATTTTTATGCACCAGCAAATAAAGGCTAAAAGTAACTGAAGAAAACGGACAAAAAGAAGTTGGAGGAGGATGGAATGTGGAAAATGCAGGCGAGAGGGGTGAATTAATGACAAGCGAGATGATGTGAGGTAGGAAGAGAACGAGAGAAAAGAGGAAAGTGACACAGAAGCAGAAGGGATAAAACAGAAGTGACACACAAAGTGAGAGAGATGAGAGAGTGAGAAAAAGACAAGTGATGCTTGAAACATGAAAGCATAGAATCCAGAAAGAGGAAAGTCAGAGAGAACTTGAGAGTGGGAGAGAGAGATTTAATAGGGTGAGAAAGTAAAGAGATGGGGCGGTTGTGTGTGTGTGTGTGTGGGGTTGCTAATATAATTTGAAAGACTTTCTGTCTCAAAGTGTGTGTATGGAGCGTATCGTCTGTCAGTTTGAAGGCACGTCTGCATATGTACAGCTGCAAGCCATGACTAACAGGCATGCTAATGCATCTCATTACTCAGGCAAACAGGCACTTAAAAGTACATAAGAATATACACATGTAAACACCCATACACACATGTAACAGCTGTCTGAGACATTGACACAGCATCGAAGGTTGAGAGTAGCTGCAAGTAGCATCAATTAAACCTGAATTAACAGATGTCAGTGTAAACAAGCTGTAAACCTAAAACTGTGGCGACCTTGTTAGCAAGCATTTGCTTATTCACAAGATTCAAATCAACACCACTGTTTATCTGGAGTCGTGTTTCATGGTTGCCAGGCAAATTAAAGCCCAATATTCACTCTTGGTAACTCCTGAGGGAAATATCTGGCCCTTTAGATGTTCATCAGCTAGGTGCTATGGTTGTCTCTCTGCTGTTTGGTGTTGAGAAGATATTGTACAGTGGGAGTTATCAGTGCTTTTGTGCTATAAGAGTGATGAGGGGGAACAAAAACACTAAAGTTGTAGGCTGTAAAACCAAAACATTGAGGTCCAATGTACTAAAACTCTCCCTAGAGCTGAGGGGACCTGCGGAGTTGGTGATAAATATCTACGGGATCTTCAAAACAAGTGATGCCTTTCATTTATAATATGAGATTTTTATTAAAATTGCTGAAAGAACCAACAGGAAAGGAAAGGCTCATAGGACTGTTTAGGGCTCATGTAGTGTAGGTCAATGCTAATAGTTATTTGAGAATAACAGAACAGATCCAACAATTATCAACTCATATTTGTTTCTTTCTTTTTTAAATAAATAAATACAGGAACACATATTTTGGTTGTTAGAGTTATGATAAGATTTAAGAGATAGTTTAATATAGGCAATAACAGTGACGACACAGTGAGCGAGGAACGGTTAGAGACTTGATCAGCAGTTACCAGCAGAGTATGTGCTAGATGTAGACCTGTAAAATAAATGGTTATCATAGGTTTATTTAAGAAATGGATGTTTGAGCGTTCACAGCGTGCCCCTCTACCAATTTCTGCAGACTTCCAGCACATCTGTTACAGCAACACGCACACGCTGGAGACTGAGCTGACATATTAACAACCCACTGTTGTAAAGTCCTTGTTTTTTATTCTTAGACAAGTTGATTTGCTGGAATGAATGCATGACCTTTCCCCTGAAGTAAAGTCATAGTTACCTTCTATCCTGGTCTGTGTGTGTGTGTGTGGATGAGGATCACTGTAGCAGACTGACCCGAATACAACATTGAGCTGCTTTTGCTTGGCAAGCCCTGCCATATCAGACCAGCTATTCCCGATTCCCGCCCTTCTTCTACTTGTGTCCTCCCTCTTCCTCTCCTTCTTCTTCCCTTCTCACTGTCGGGTTCCCCACCCATCTTGTCCCCACTCTCCAGTTGCCATGGTGATGGATGACATAAATGAGATAGGGATTGGGGGAGAAGAAGAGCTATAAAATCATTCAGCCTCATCATGCAGATTGTTGTCATGTTGCATCACAATTAGCCAGTTCATGCTAAAAATGGAAAGATATTGCAGTGCTAGCGTCTTTTTTAATCTCTTGTGAACGCACTTGTTTCTTCCTTACTGTGAACAAGACACATTTATTATCCACTGTAGGTGTAAGTACCAGCTTGACAAGTGAAACTCAAGTTATGTTCTTTATTTGAAGAGTAATGGACCAAAAACCACTGAACGTCAGTGAACATTAAAACGAGGCAACGAGCAACTGTCTGTATGTCTTGTTGTCTCCCAGGTGTTGTACTTGCAGCAGGCAGAGGTTACCAGGGAGCGGGTATATGCTATGCACCAGTCCAGCATTGATGGGGTGGAGGACATGTCAACGCTGGCTGAGCTGCATGAGGCCGCGATCATGCACAACCTGTACCAGCGCTACCAGATGGATAATATATATGTATGTACATTCAGACAAAACTGTCTGTTTCTTGTTTACATGCACATGGTCATTATGTGTGTACACTGACTTGATGTGCACGCCCCCTTCTTTTCCTGTAACCCTTTCATGGATGAAGCTTTTAGTGGAAAATATGATTCATCTTACCAAAGCTATCTAAATGAAATAGGTGCATAGAGAGGAAACATCTTGCAGTGAATTAAACCAGCTTTATAGTTTTCATTTTTTTCCCATTTTCAGTAACTAAGACTGAAAATAATCTCCATTTTGTTATTGTTACTGTATGTGTGTAGTACACAAAATGCACACACAGGGTAAAATGACACGGAGGAGGAAACGCCGACCTAAATACTTGGTTTGGTTTCTAGAGCAAAGTGGTAGAAAGCAAGGTGACGTTAGCGCACAAATAGGTCAAAATGGCCTCCCTCCTCCACCATCTCATCGATTTGACCTCAGCTTTCTAATAAAAGTCTGAAATTAAAGATACAATTAAAGAAACAATACATAGATAGATAGAGTGATTGTTAGATACATAAAAGCACACCAAAAGGTCAAACATGACACAGAGACAGAATTAATAATGTCACTTTTTGCTGTTTTCAGACTAATATCGGCAGCATCCTGGCAGCCGTCAACCCCTACAAGCAGATCCCAGGCCTGTATGACACACAGAGGGTGGACCTTTACTCCAAGCATCACCTTGGCGAGCTCCCACCACACATCTTTGCCGTGGCAAACGAATGCTATCGCTGCATCTGGAAACGCCATGATAGCCAGTGTGTCCTAATCAGGTGAGTTTACACAGTGGAGGAGACCATCACACTGGGTCAGTGTGCAGGTTACCAACTGGTTTAACTCTAATTCATGTCTCATGGCCTCATACCTGTCCACTAAATTAAAAGTTAGTTAATCTATTTTCTATAAGTTGTTGCTGTTCAGCCGCCTGGGGGACTACAGCACATCCCAGCATGCACCGACGGAGACTGTAGCTGTGTTTGTATCCTGCTTTTCTTACTGTCCTGTATACCCACAGAGCCACATTCACATTTTATATATCTGCATGCAATCTCAATGTACTGTATATTTCAAGGAACAGTTAGACATTTAGGGAAGGTTTCCTGAACAAGAAATAGTTTAGCACAAAATGTTGTTTCTTCTTCACACCTGTTTTTGTGCAGATTAAACAAATAGCATATACTGTAGCACATATCAGAAGTGCTGGTAGGCAATCGTGTTACATTTAGACAAAGGCAGGCTAGTTGTTTCCCCCTGTTTCCAGTGTTTGTGCTAAGCTAAGCTATCCAGGTGTGGCTGTAGCTTCAAGGCTCAGGTTTGCCTGTAGGTTTTTTGGAAGTCTTTAGGCTGTTGCTTCTCTCACAACAAGCAAAATAAAATGTACACAAAGACTGATGTCTGGTCTATATGTATTATAAATGAGAAAAAGCAACAGGATTTCAGAACATTTCAGGTCGGCTTCTTGTTTACCTGTATTCACCTCCAACATCCAAGACAAGCGAATATAAAAATATAGCACAGAAACTAAAGACTAATAAGCTTGTTATGGATTCAAGTGCAGTTTAAAAGGGAAACCAGATGAACTCAACATGTCAACAGAACACACACAGCAATTTTTATGAAAAACCGGCTGATGGTTTGACTAATATAATCATACCACAAACATAATTTATTTTTATGTTCTGTCTTTTTCTTCCATATGTGCTTGAAGCCACAGCGAATGACAGCTGTTAGACATAATGAAAATTCAAGGTTGTGGCCACAGTATTATTGATTTCAGTGATTTACTGATGTAAACGACTGAACAGAGGTCAAGTTCAAAGAGCCAGTTTTAAATTTTAAATTTTGTCAGCTGAAGAAGAATTAGAGGGTAAAGCCGTGATTGAGTCATAGTGAATAATAATAAACGGCACCCTGCCATTAATAATAATTAAAACTCTGGGTGAAATCTGTTAACTGCTTATGGCCTGCTTGGGTAATCTGGTAGTAGGATCAGACTTCTCATCATACTTATTACTCTGAGCCTTTGTCTCACTTGGTATCCTGATTGAGATGGACTGGGAGCTAATGCAGTATCTCTGATCAAACCTCAGCATCAATTAAATTGGACCAGTTTGAGATATGGGAATGTCAGAGAAGGTCACCATGTAATTAAATTAAATTGGGTTGTGTTTTGTGTGTGTGTGTGTGTGTGTGTGTGTGTCTGTCTGCGTGTTAGTGCGTGTGAACCTACCTTGGCCAGCATACTTTCATGTGGCGTGTTGACTCCAAAGCGGGGGATGCAGGCGGGTGCTAAGCTGGGGTTCTGTGTGGCCTTTTTCACTCCGCTGATCTGTGACATTGGCCTCTTCTTCTTCTCCTTTTCCTTAGGAGGTGTAGACAGGATCTCCACATGAGCACTAAATTGTTGCTGCAGTTCCTGTCGATGATGAGCCAGAACTCAGCTGGGACTCCCCCATCAGAGAAAACCACACGTGTGGAGCAGGCCATTGTACAGAGCAGGTACAAGATGGATAAAATGAAGCAGAAACATTCTCCTGTTCCCTTGCTGACACTGAAAGTGCTGGTTTTAGAGAGTTTTGGTAGAGGTCCAAGTCAAGCCTCAGGTAAAGAAGTTATTTAAAAGCCATTTCAAATTATTTAAAGTTATATAAAACCTGAAAAATTAGGTTTAGATTTGTATTTTGAGAGTCCAGTATCAAGTCTTGATCTTTGTTATTTGAGTCTGACCCAGATCCAAGTCTACATCTGTGATTACTAGCAAAGTGTTTTTCTCAAGCCAAATTGCTTTGTCAAAGTGTTGGGAGCTCCCACTGTTCAGCAGAGAGCTGGAAATAAAGAGCATGCTTCCTCACTCAACTCGCATTTTATATGCACAGGTCAGTAGAACAGCATTTCCTTTGGAGAGTCATGTTCTTGGAGGGAAGGGCCTCTGCAGCTCTTGGTGGTTATACTCCATTTAATATTGCATTCGCTGTTGGATACACAGAAACAAACATTTGCTGACTGCAGGTTGTTATTCCCTTTACAGTCCAATCATGGAAGCTTTTGGTAATGCAAAGACTGTTTACAACAACAACTCCAGTCGCTTTGGGAAATTCATCCAGCTTCACTTCTCTGAGAGTGGCAACATCCAGGGAGGCTGCGTCATTGACTGCATCCTTTTTGTTTCACAGAATAAGTATATTTGCATGGGATATATTCATATTTTCTTCTATGCACATGCTGCATTATATACAGTTACAAGGTGTGTCCAACACACCTGGCCAATAAAGCTGATTCTGATTCTGATTCTGATATGTGAAGATCAATTAAAAGGTGACTTAAGATTCCTTGACTCTCTACTGTTCAGATTTACTGGAAAAGGTAACCACTATCTGGGGCTGCAGCTCACATCACGTCAAAATTAATTGGTTCTAACTTTTCTGTCTTGCATAGTGAATCATAATGATATGTTCATTGAGGCTTTGTGGCATTCATTTTGCTGTAGAACCGAGTGGTACGACAAAACCCCGGAGAACGAAACTACCACATCTTCTATGCTCTGTTGGCAGGAGCTAGCAAAGAGCATAAAAGTAAGAGCTGTTCTTTGAACTATCTAATATCAGTGATGTCCTTTAAAAAGTGCTTGTTTTTTCCCCACTGAAATTTATGCGACTTTGGCTATGATTTACATTGGTTAGCTGTGTCTGACAAATTGGCATATTGAAGATAAAAACACTTGAACTCTGATCAACACAGATCACGTTGGGATCAGCTAAAGTATTTTTGTGTTAATCCACTATAACGTTTCCTCTCTTAGGCCTCTACTTCCTGGAGGACTCTGCTGAATCTTTCCACTACCTCAGCCAAGCTGGATGTCTGAAGGACAAGAGTCTAAACGACAAAGAGCTGTTTAACAGTGTTATGGTCAGTCTGACTACATTACTCTGTCTGTTCGGTGGAGTTTTACAAACTGAAATCAATTATTGATCATTAATTATGAATATTTCTTTAAGCTATATTGGTCATTCGGTTTCTCTTTGTGTGGAAATTCATTTATTAGTTAGCTGCTGACTGCTGAAGGGTCAAAAGTGATTTTTAACATGCAATACAACAAGAGTAGATTTGTGTCTTCTTTGGAGTTCTTGTAGTAAACATTTGGGAATAATTGGCTTTGCCCTTTGAGGTTTACAGTAAATTATGAAATGTTTGTAAAGCTGAAATGTCATTTATCAATCATCTGTGACACTGATCCTCTCTGTCACTAAAACATTAAGGTAAAGACTGAACCTCATAAGCACAGTACAGAAAAAGTGTTTATGATACAAGCATCCCATTCTACTGGCAGTTCCTAACCTATTTTCTTGTGCTTTTCTCTGTGTAGGAGGCACTGAAGGTGTTGCAGTTCACAGAGGAGGAGATCCGAGACATGTTTAAACTGCTCTCAGGAGTCTTACAGCTTGGCAACATTGAGTTCATGCTAGCAGGAGGAGCCCAGATCACCACTAAGCAAGGTCGGTGAATGCCTGATGTAAGGTGAGTGAGAATGTTGAGAGTGGGATAGATATTCCGGAGAGGTATAACACACCTTTGGTCTTGTTTCCAGTGGTCAGTGATGCCAGTGAGCTGCTTGGCCTGGACGCCTTCCAGCTGTCTGAAGTCCTGACTCAGCGCTCCATAATACTCAGAGGAGAGGAAATCTGCTCCCCACTCACCATAGAGCAGGTATACACGCATTTATTCTCCTTGTATGGCTCGATTTCTGCCTGTTTCCCACTCATTCGCCCATCCTAACCATCCCTTGTCTTTCCTTCTCATGGTTAACAGGCTGTGGATTCCCGTGACTCAATTGCCATGGCTTTATATTCCCAGTGTTTCTCTTGGATCATCCTCAAAATCAATCAGAAAATCAAAGGGAAGGAAAATTTCAAATCCATTGGCATCCTGGACATCTTTGGCTTTGAGAACTTCGAGGTCAGAGCTTTTATTTGAGGCTTTGCCAGATCTTCTGTATTTTTTGCTACATATATATGAGTTTCACTCATCAGCACAGACATACATGCAGACCTCTGTATATGTGTCCTTCTGCTTCCAGGTGAATCGATTTGAGCAATTTAATATTAACTATGCCAATGAGAAACTCCAGGAGTACTTCAACAAACATATCTTCTCCCTGGAGCAGCTAGAGTACAACAGGTATCTGTACAAGCCAGTATGAAGAAAGACCTGCGTATTACTTGTTAGTGCATTTGTGAATTACTTTTAATGTACTAATTAAAAATATAGAACATAAAAATTTAAGGGAAAAAAATAATGTAATAAAAATTAACAACATTAGGTCCAAACAATAATCTGTATATAATGAAATTCTATTACAGTCTATTACACACCAGGTTTTCATGCATAATGGTTTCCCTCCACAGGGAGGGTGTTCAGTGGGAGGCCATAGACTGGATGGATAATGCAGAGTGTCTTGATCTTATAGAAAAGGTAAGAGTTTGGTGTGTGTTTAGCTTGCAAATTAAGCAGTTTTTAATAAAGCTGGGTTAGTGGAGCAAAGTTTCCAAATTTCATATTTAGTATCTCATCTGCATTTGACCAGGAAGTTGAAATGTTGGCCCAGGACTTTTTAAGCTCCAGAACATAATGATTCTGCACCACCAAACTGAACAAACATTTCTCAATCAGATTTTGTTGGAAGTAGGTCAAAATGAAAGCTGTTCCCTTGTCAGTTAAGAGTTATATTGGATGTTTGCCTGTGATGCTTTTTGGAAACTGATCTAATAATATTGGTGCTAATGCAATAACATGGTGTTTTTCTCTCTCTCTCTTAGAAACTGGGCTTGTTGGCACTAGTGAATGAAGAGAGTCGATTCCCCAAAGGAACAGACTACACTCTGCTGGAGAAGTTGCACAGCAGGCACTCTGTGAGTTATTTACACATTTGTTCATGCACTTCATGCATAGCTCACAAAATGTAGAGCTGCTGCGCTGTTATTAAACATCACATTATATTGAAATCTGTGTGCTCTTTTACCGTTTGTGCTGCAGACAAATCCATACTATGTCAAGCCCAGACTTGCAGATCATCAGTTTGGTATCAAACATTATGCAGGGGAGGTGAGTTATGTATAAATGAGCTTCGTCTTGTTAACAAAATATATATGCCAGTATGTAAATTGTTGTATGGAGTGTGGGGAGTTAATGATAAGTCTGTCTGTCTCTGTCAGGTCCTGTATGACGTCAGAGGGATCCTGGAGAAGAACAGAGACACTTTCAGAGACGATATTCTGAACATGCTGAAGGACAGCAGGTCAGACATTCAAAAGGTGTCACTAATTGAGATTGCAGTTAATCCTGGGATTACAATCAGTTATAATGTTCATTCAAGAGGAATTTTAATCTTGCCACCCTTTCTCGAACAAAAGAAGATCAGCTTTTAGCTTTATTTAAATGTGATTTTGACATAATCTGACCAAAGCACAGATTTTGGGAAAGTGTAAAATAAATTGGAGATCAACAGTGTAACCCAAGATCAACATGAAGATTGGAAATGATCAGTGCTTTGCTGAAAATGTTGCTAAATTTATTCACACAGCCACTTGTTTTTTTTTTGTTTTTTTTTAAGTTGACCCTCATTTATATATGTACCCATGTACAGAAACACCACCTTTATGTACAGTAGGTGTGTATTCCTTTATGTTTGTTTTGCTTCTCAGACTGGACTTCATCTATGACTTGTTTGAGAAAGTTGGCAGTAGGAACAATGAGGAGAAGATGGGAACGGCCAGGCGCAAACCTACCGTGAGCTCCCAGTTCAGGGTGAGTGATGCATGCGTTTTACATCCATCCATCCATCTTCCTCCGCTTATCCGGAACCGGGTCGCGGGGCCAGCAGTCTAAGCAGACATGACGAGACTTCCCTCTCTCCAGACACTTCCCCCAGCTCCTCCGGGGGGATACCGAGGCGTTCCCAGGCCAACCGAGAGACATAGTCCCTCCAGCGTGTCCTGGGTCCTCCCCGGGCCTCCTCCCGGTGGGACATGCACGGAACACCTCCTGAGTGCGTTTTACATACACTGATATTGGAAAAAGGAAAGAAGCAACTTGAAATGATTAGATAATTAATATAAGATGTTACTCTTAGCAAAGGGTTTAGAGGTGAGAGCCAAGGGGGCTTAGAGGATAGTTAAGTAGGCCTATATAAAAAGTAGGACACCGGAGTGCAACAAAGCTGTATTTCATACATTTATTTTGTATATTTATAATTATTTTTGTGTTTAATCAGTTAACTGTTGTCTGGAAATATGTTTTCCTTGTCCAAAATGACTTCTTCATGTCTTTGATCAGTGAACAGTCCAAAACAAAAGGATATTCACTTTACAGTAATATAAAGCAAAGCAAAGTAGCAAATCCTGACTTGTTAAGAAGCTAAAAATTGCATTTTGCAGTTTTTCTTAATGAATTACCAACATTTTAAAATTAATTTAACATTAACAATCTGTTATTGAAATTGTTAATTTTTTGTCACTCGACTAAATCAGCTCTAAGACATAAGAGTTAAACATAAACATGTTAACAGACTAACAGTGTCTTATTAAAGTTACTGTGAGCACAGTAACTTTAATAATACTCTTCACTGCAATATGAAAGTTTTATTTTCTTTCTCTGTCTCCTCAGGACTCCCTTCATGCTCTCATGGCCACTCTGAGTGTATCTAACCCTTTCTTCATTCGCTGCATTAAGCCCAACATGGAGAAGGTTTGTCTGTTTCTGTTCATATCAGTTTAGTCTCAGAGAAGGACAAACTGCTTTTGACAAATGTTTTTTATTTTGTTCATAGAATCCAAATATCTTTGACCCGGAGGTCGTCCTGAACCAGCTGAGGTATTCTGGGATGTTGGAGACTGTGAAGATCCGGCGTGCTGGGTTTCCCGTACGCCGAACTTTCAAAGACTTCTTTTCTCGGTAAATAACTATAAACCTAATGTAATATCTTTTTCTCTGTTTGTGTCTTTGAATTTATTTGCTTTTGAGGAAGTGCGTGGCATTCCTCCTCTGTTTAAGTTGCTCTCCTGTCTTTTCTGCTGCCAGATATAAGATCATTTTGAAAGACAAAGTACCAGCAGCTGGAGATGATAAAAAAAGGACTACAGACCTTCTAATTAAATATGACAAGACCAAGACAGACTGGCAGTTAGGCAAGACCAAGGTAACATTTCAGAGCTTCTGACAACACCCCTTCCAGATTCCAAAAATCATTAATGACAGTCAGCATAGAAATTTTAAACAGCAGCAACAACTCATAATTAACATCATCCAAACTAACTCAGTAGTTATCGATATATTATATCTGACCTCTTCATGTTAACTCTTAACCTTTGCTCTGTAGGTGTTTATGAAAGAGTCTCTGGAGCACCGTTTAGAGAAAGACAGGGATGAAGTCCGACGCCAAGCTGCCATGATAATCCGAGCGCACCTACTCACTTTCTCTGCCAAGTAAGACCCTTTGAATAGGAAATGAAATTTTAGGCCTTTAGGTAAAAAGGTGTAGCTCAGTAACACTGAGTGAGTGAGTGTATGCGCTAGTATTTATTACTCCTGTTTCACGTTCCTGTTTTGTTCACAGGAAGCACTTCAAGCGAGTACGAGCAAGTGTTATTACCCTGCAGAAGCACTTCCGAACGCTCATCCAGCGCAGATGGTTTATGAAGCAACGCATGGCAGCGCTGGTACTGCAGAAACACAGACGAGGTCAGGTGGCGCGCGCTTGTGTTCGAAAACTCAAAGAGGAGAAGAAGAAGTGGGAGGAAGAACAGAGGAAGAAAGAGGAGGAAGAGAAGAAAATGCTGGGTGAAAGGGTACAGGTGGAAATGAATGAAGGAGCAGAAAAAAAAGCAAAATCATCGCAGGTTAGTGCTGCTTTTTCAGTTTGGTTTTTCTTGAATACAAAAACTGATTTTTTTCAAGTCTTACTAGGATATTATAGCTCATTCTCCTTTCTCTGGTTTAAAACAGAGGTTTTTAAAATGACATTTTTTAAGATTAATACTTCTCCCTCTCTCCTTTCCTCCAGGATGAGGCCAGGCAGATGGAGGAGATCCTACAGTTGGAGCGAGAGATCGAGCGCTTGCAGAAGAAGAGAGAGGATGAGGTGTCCCAGCTGTGTGAGTCCTCCAAACAGGAGTTGCAGCTTCGCCGGGACGCTGAGCTCAAACGGATGAAGAAGGAGGCATCCCGCAAGGCCACAGAGCTCATTGACCTACTGAACTTTGGAGGCGTGGATCCATCACTGGGAGCAGTCGGAGTTAAACCTGCTGCACAGGTGAAGGCAAAGAAAGCGGCACGTGCCACCAGTGGTGCCTCCAGAGAAGAGGAGGTGGATGAGGGCTTTAATGCTGAGGAGAAGTGCATCCCTCTTCCTGACTTCCCTCCTCCTGCAGAGACAGATGCTCCAGTGGATCAGGACATATTTGCTCACCTCCCTCCTCCCCCACCTGCCTTTGCTGAGGGAACAGTGCCTCCTGCACCACCTCATCCACCTCCCCTACCCACAGACAGTATTGCTGCAATTCCTCCCCCTCCTCCTCTTCCTCCACCTGGAGATGGCTCAGCTATTCCTCCACCACCTCCACTTCCCCAAGGAGAGGTGGAGAAGAATGAGGGAGTCAAGGCAGAGCGGGAGAGGAAGGTGAGCATGGCGGAGAGCCTGGTGGATGGCGAGGAGCCGATCTACAGCATGCCAGCTGACACCGAGTCGGACTACGACCAGGAGGAAGAAGAGGGGTCTGTTAATGCTGGAGACGACAGCTCTGTATCCGGGAGCAACCGTGGAAGCACCACTGTGACGGATGAGGAACACCCAAGGAAGTCGACCTGCACCAATGCCAGCATAGAGTCCTACAGAGGCAGCTCTGACTCTGTGAGGACACACACTCACACGCATGCTCACATGCGCGCACACAGATATGTATGAGCAGCTATACAGTGAAATTTTATGTTTTTGACAAAATTCTTAATTTAAAACATCTGATAATGTATTGTAGTTATTTTTTAGATAATTTGCTGTAAAAATAAGTGTTAATAATTTGTTTTTTCTGCTGGTCCAGTATGCAGACAGTGACGATGAGCACGATGGCATTATGGACACTGATGAAGAAGTGACTAATGGTAGGGTGACTTTGTTTAATGGAAATGGGCCACCATATTTCCACGGCTACCTTTACATGAAGGGTGAGTGTACTTTTTTATCCACAGATGGCTCTTTATTCTCAACATTAAACTACTTGCACCATTTAAATTTTAACAGTAATGCTTTTTTAGGAATGAAATTTCACCCTCTGCTCCCTCAGCTGGTCTGATGATCCCCTGGAGGAGGCGTTGGTGTGTGTTAAAAGATGAAACTTTCATGTGGTTCCGATCTAAACAAGAGTCTCTCAAGTCTGGCTGGCTCTACAAGAAGGGAGGAGGCCTCTCCACTCTCTCACGGAGGTTGTTGTAGTTGATGCTGAGTGTAGAATGCATGCTAATTAAATGAAACTCTGCACCACGTCTCTGCTTGAAGTGCAGTCTAGAACAATTTGATAATGTGAAAACCTCATTAGAAATTTTCACTTAAATGATTAAGCGGCTGAGCAGGTGTTGGCCATGGCCATCAAATTCCCTTAAAATCCACATGTATTTAACTTTAGAGCACTACTTTTCTGATTGTCTCTTTAGAAGCTGATAGTATGACAGCATCAGACAGTGAATGCATGCTCTAACAGTTTCGCAAGTTTTGCATGTTTGCTTGATGAAGACATTGTAGGTAAAAAGGACATAATTCAGGCCAGCATGGTTTTAAGTGAAAATGAAAGATATGACAGAAAATAAAACTACTATTATTTGATAAAGATTCTTCAAAACCTACAAATAGATTAAAAGACTTTTTAATTGCATTGACATAGAAATTTTGGATTGTCACTTCCACCTTCAGATTGATGTTTTATTTAAAGAAACTGATTCCGTTTGTGTTCCAAATGGAGCCAAATAGGTGCATGTATAATTTACATAGATCAATAAACCTTCATATCATCTAGAGTGGATATGCTTGCCTTATCCTCTAGAGTCCCTGCGTCCTCATATGAGGACTGCACAGCTTGGGTTTCCAAAGCTCAGGACTCTAGAGGATATTTTCACTATGTCTTATTCTGCCTCAGAAACTGGAAGATGCGTTGGTTTGTGTTGAGGGACACTAAGCTGATGTACTATGAGAACGACAGCGAGGAGAAGCTGAAGGGAACCATCGACATTAAAGCTGCCAAGTAAGATTTCTAACAATCTCGAGGGTCAAAACAAACACGTGATACTTCATTTGCTGTTTTTTGTGTCTTCTAGACATCAGCTGCATTTCTCAGTCATGCCTTTTGCTTGTGTTTTTGCAGGGAGATAGTAAATAACCATGAGAAGGAAAATGCTCTGAACATTGTGACAGATGAGAGAACCTATCAGGTGTTTGCTGAGTCACCAGAGGATGCAAGGTGTGAAGGACACCTCAGTGATAATGCAGAAAATAGAAACACGTACAGTATCAGTGTAAATTCATATGTTCTAAGTGGTGACAGCACTTCTGTCTCTTTCTGTGCGCAGCGGGTGGTTTAATGTCCTCAGTAAGGTGCGAGTGTGCACTCCTGAACAGCTGCTGGAGATGTCCCATGAACAGGCCAACCCAAAGAATGCTGTGGTCAGTCTTTATTATGAGCTAAAGTCATTTTCCATAATTCTATTTCCTCATTACACACAAACTGTATGTAGAATATAGGTAAGAATGGTGCACCATTGGTTCATGTTTCATTCTGTCCCCTTTTCTCCTTTAGGGAACTCTCGACGTTGGGCTGATTGACTCTGTTTGTGCATCGGACAACCCCGATCGGTAAGTTGGCTCAATCATCATGAAGAAAGAGAATGCTGATTAGATTTGCATATATGGCCCCACTTTGTCCATGTCTTTAAAATTCGCTGAATTTAATCGCAGATGATTTCTGGTGCCAAAGAAAATCTCTGAAAGTTCATAGAGACAGGGACGTCTAACAACAGTGATGTTCTGCTGTTCTCCAAACATACAGGAAAAATATCAAATCAAATCAAATCAAATCAAATTTTATTTGTATAGCGCCAAATCACAACAAAAGTCATCTCAGGACACTTTACAAAGTAAGGTCTAGACCTTACTGTTATCAATATTATTACATAGGGAAAACCCAACAAATCCCCCTTGAGCAAGCACTTGGCGACAGTGGGGAGGAAAAACTCCCTTTAACGGAAGAAACCTCCGACAGACCCCGGCTCTTGGTGGGCGGCCTTCTGCCTCGACCGGTTGGGGTGAGTGGATAGAGGAGAGACAAAAGAAGAAAAGCAACAAGACACAACAATCAAACACTGATCAGGTCGATGTGGCCGGTGACTGCTACTCAGAGCATCATGGGGCCCCCAGCAGCCTAGGCCTATAGCAGCATAACTAAGGGAAGGCTCAGGGTCACCTGATCCAGCCCTAACTATAAGCTTTATCAAAAAGGAACGTCTCAAGTCTAGTCTTAAAGGTAGAGAGGGTGTCCGCCTCCTGAACTGAGACTGGGAGTTGGTTCCATAGGAGAGGAGCTTGATAGCTAAAGGCTCTGCCTCCCATTCTGCTTCTGTGGACTCTAGGAACCACAAGTAGACCTGCACTCTGAGAGCGAAGTGCTCTGTTAGGATGATAAGGCTCTACGAGGTCTTTAAGATACGATGGAGCCTTGTCATTAAGGGCTTTGTATGTTAGGAGAAGGATTTTAAATTCTATTCTGAATTTTACAGGGAGCCAGTGGGGAGAAGCTAATATGGGAGAGATATGATCTCTCTTGCTAGTTCCTGTCAGTACTCTGGCTGCAGCCTTTTGGATTAACTGGAGGCTTTTTAGGGAATTATTGGGATATACTTATAGTAAAGAGTTACAGTAGTCCAGCCTGGAAGTAACAAATGCATGGACCAGTTTTTCAGCATCACTTTGGGACAGGATGCTCCTGATTTTTGCAATATTGCGCAGGTGAAAGAAGGCAGATGTAGAGACTTGGTTTATGTGTGATTTAAAGGACATATTCTGATCAAAGATGACTCCAAGGTTCCTCACAGTAGTACTGGAGGCAAGAGCTATGTCATCTAAAGTAACTATATGATTAGACAGCAGATTTCTAAGGTTTTCAGGCCCAAGCACAATAACTTCAGTTTTGTCAGAGTTTAAAAGTAAGAAGTTGCAGGTCATCCAGGCCTTTATGTCTTTAAGACATGCTTGAGGTTTGACCAGCTGACCTGACTGAAATATGTTGTAGAAAAGGAAATATAGCCCCAAAAGACTGTAAAAGAGTTCAGCTTGTATTTTAAAATAAAATGCTTACCACTTTAAAACAAGGCACACAAAATACTGAGTAATTATTAAGGAAAGAGGAGGAATGACATAATTGATGAGTCACTAGTAGTAATAGTAGTAGTAGTAGTAGTAGTAGTAGTTCGTACTGTAACTACGTCTGAAACAAGGACTAGATATACTGTAGGTAATAACAAGCTACTCTAGAACTAATTTGGAAATACTACAAATGAACCAACTTTCTTTGCAAATCATTCCTGATTAACTCAGCAACACTAGTCCTAACATTAGTTGCTTAAACCTTTGTGTCTTTCATGAGTACATATGAATAAATATAGATTCACTATCGCTGTGTTTCTTTAACTAGAAAACTCAAGTTGCCATTATTATATCCATCTTATTTAGAAGATGGTTAAACATCTTAAGGTGGATTTTTTAAATTTATTTAAGAGTCTCTCGTTTGACCTTTGCAGGCCCAACTCCTTTGTCATCATTACAGCCAACCGTGTGATCCACTGCAACAGTGACACACCAGAGGAGATGCATCACTGGATCAGTCTGCTGCAAAAACCCAAAGGAGACGCTAGGATTGATGGGCAGGAGTTCCTTATTAGAGGTGAGGATGCATTTTTGGTGGGTATTTATAAACCTTCATATACACTTCTCTGTTAGAACATTTAGGAATTATTTGGATCTTACAAGCATGTGGGGTCAGTGAGTTATAAAGCTTAGAAGAGTTAATTAATTTAGTTCATATATAGCCCGTTTACCATTTAAAATATTAGTGATAAAGTAAGCAAAAATAGGTGTGATAAAATGTTTGTATAAGACAACTCAAAAGACAGGACACTGACAAACCAATGTATACAGGATATTAACAAACATATTACTTGGACTTGTATTTAAAATGTCTTGTTGCAAGAGATTCAGGTGAAATGTATCATGCATGCCCATGTTCCTGTCTCATTATTGTTTAGGCTGGCTCCAAAAGGAGATGAAGACAAACGCTAAGAGCACCTCCCTTAAGTTGAAGAAGCGCTGGTTTGTTTTGACCCACAACTCCCTGGATTATTACAAGAGCTCAGAGAAAAACTCTTCCAAGATGGGAACTCTGGTCCTTAACTCCCTCTGTTCTGTCATTCAGCCGGATGAACGAGTGCACAGGGAGACGGGTGAGCAAAGAGAAATGGGGGAAGAGGGTGAAAGGGCAGGTTTAACTGCAGATTATACCTGTAGGAGGCTAGGGATCACATGTGTGATTATATACAGTGCATGAAAAATGTGCCAAAAACTGGGTTCCATTTAGATAAGTCTACATCTCCATAAAAACTAAGAATCCCTTCAGTGGATTTAAAAAAAAAATTTAAGCAGTAAAGGCTGAGTAAATCCTGTTTTTATAGGCTACTGGAACATCATAGTGTATGGGAGGAAGCATTCCTATCGCCTTTATACCAAGATGCTGAATGAGGCCATGAGATGGACAGCTGCTATACAGGGAGTCATAGACAGCAAGACCCCCATAGAAACTCCAACGCTGCAGCTCATCAGAGACATCAAGGTATGATGCACAGACACAGTAAGTGAGCATTTTAAAAGATAGAATCTCATTTGTATGTTGAATTTGTCTTCTCTCAGGAGAGTAGTGTGAACCCAGATATAGTGGAGCAGATGTACAGGAGGAACCCCATCCTCAGATACACCCAGCATCCTTTGCACTCCCCTCTACTGCCCCTCCCTTATGGGGAAGTCACCAGCTGTAAGTAAATCCCCACCCCCTATCAAACAACTCTTTCCACTCATCTTCCTTCACATTTTGTACTGTGCATGTTAAAAAGTTTCAGTTGTAGATGTTTCTGTCCACCATCTTGAAGAACATCCCAAAGCTCTTTTTCCTGCTCTGAGGAGCAAGGAGACTGCCCAGAGGAGACATGAGCAAGTACACAGGAGACCATCATTTGCAGATGGGCCAACATGCCCGTTTATTAGAAATCAGTTGGTGATTGGATGCTTCTGATGATCGATTGAAGACATCTCATGTCTCCAAAAATGACACGGTGCCCATCATTCAGGGCATCCTGCAGACCTGTCAGGACTTGCGCCCTCTCAGGGATGAGGTAATTGGTTTGTCAAAAAAAGTCTTCTGCACTTGCTGCTCTTATCCAAACAACAACGGACTTTGACTTACACAGCATTGCAAAAGAATCAAAATTAGAGAAAAGGCTGGAGAGATGTTTGAATATATGACAAAGAACATTTGTAGGAGTTTGATTTGTTTGTTTGTCCTTAAATGTTGATTAAAACTTTTGATTTCTTTCCAGATTTCTCAGTCCAAAAATGCATTTCATGGCTTCCTCTCTACTCAGCTTTTCCTTCCATCCTAAAATAATAAAAAGACGCAATTGAGGGAAATGTGGATGCGATCAGGGCAACTGAGATGTACCCTATGCATGTTATATCGCTTTGAAAACCAAAGTTCTGACTTTGCACATGAAGCCGCCTGTGTATACAAAGCTTATGATTTACCTTCCAGTGAATTATTACTTTTTGATTCAACTTTACAGTGATCTAAAAGATGCTGAAATATTGTACTCTGACAGTAATGCTAACTAAGGAGCTATTTTATATCACTCCTAATGTCTCACAGTGGTGTCATCTCAACAGTCCTATGAATGACATTTTTTTATTGCTCCTCATTACTGTTCTTCAGCATCAACTAACACTGACCAACATTACACACCGATAAGCCATAATTTTATGACCACCTACTTAATATTGTGTAGGTCCCCCTTTTGTTGCCAAAACAGTTCTGATCCATCAAAGCATGGATCCCACAAGTCCTCTCGAGCTGTCCCCTGGTATCTGGCACCAAGATAACAACAGCAGATCCTTAAAGTCCTGTAAGTTGCGGGGTAGGCCGCCATGGACTGGACTTATTTGTCCAGCACATCCCTCAGATGCTCGGTTGGATTGAATCTGGAGGCCAAGTCAACATCTTGAACTTGTTGTATCGTTCCTGAAACCATTTCTGAACAATTTTTAGTGTGGCAGGGTGCATTACCCTGCTGAAAGAGGCCACTGCCATTAGGGAATACTTTTGCCATCAATGGGTGTACCTGGGATGTAACAATGTTTAAGTAGGTGGCACCTGTCAAAGTAACATCCGCATGGATGGCAGGACCCAAGTTTTCCCAGAAGTACATTGCTCATAGCTAGTCTTTGCTCAGTCACTCAGATCCTTACAATTGCCCGTTTTTCCTGCTTCCAACACATCAACTTTGAGGACTGAATATTCACTTGCTGCCTAACATACCCCCCACACTGACAGGTGCCACTGTAACGAGATAATCATTGTTATTCACTCCACCTGTCAGTGGTCATAATGTTATGGATGATTTGGTGTATTTGTCAAGAATGTTCTGTCTTTGTTCACTTTTTTCATTTTCTTCTTGCTGCATGCAGTACAAAAGCAGCAGGGCTATGCCAGTCTGCAGGATGAGGCCGTGCGGGTTTTCAACTCAATGCAGGAGATGGAGACTTTGGCAGACACGGTGCCCATCATTCAGGGCATCCTGCAGACCTGTCAGGACTTGCGCCCTCTCAGGGATGAGGTAATTGGTTTGTCAAAAAAAGTCTTCTGCACTTGCTGCTCTTATCCAAACAACAACGGACTTTGACTTACACAGCATTGCAAAAGAATCAAAATTAGAGAAAAGGCTGGAGAGATGTTTGAATATATGACAAAGAACATTTGTAGGAGTTTGATTTGTTTGTTTGTCCTTAAATGTTGATTAAAACTTTTGATTTCTCAGCTCCCCTCTGTATTTCTGTTCTTCAGGTGTACTGTCAGGTGATCAAGCAGACCAATCATGTGCCTCAGCCGAACAGCCCGGCCAATCGGGCACACTGGCATCTGCTCACCTGCATGAGCTGCACCTTCCTACCCAGTCGAGCCATTCTCAGATACCTCCGCTTCCATCTCAAACGGTGTGTATATCCTCAGCATGAATGGCACTTCTCTGATTTATCATTCATGAAAGAATGTATCATAAATGTGTGTTTGTGACTCAGGGTGCGTGAGCGTTATCCTGGCACAGAGATCGAGCGTTACGCCGGTTTCATCGTGGAATCCCTGAAGAAGACCAAGACTCGTGAGTTTGTTCCCTCCCAGGAGGAAATCGCCGCCCTGCTGGTGAGACAGGAGATGAGCACCACTGTCTACTGTCATGGAGGAGGCTCCTGCAAGATCTCCATCAATTCACACACCACTGCTGGAGAGGTGCAAAAAGACACACATACACATATTGTCTTCCCCATACAGAAGTACAAACACTTTTCAGGGCACATGTGAAAGATCAGATCAAGCTCTATTAGTAAGGACTTGCTACATTTTCCTGAAAACAAATCCATGGTTTAACATGGCTGCTGCAGGTTGTGGAGAAACTGATCAGAGGTCTGGCCATGGAGGAAAGTAAGAACCTGTTCTCTTTGTTTGAGCACAACAACTTCACAGATCGTGCTTTGGAGAGCAGAGTGATTGTGGCAGATGTTCTGGCCAAGTTTGAAAGGTAACTCAGTGTATTGATCTATAAGAAATAAATTTGCACAGCTGTTTGGTTGGGTTACATGTGTGTAAATATTGATTTAGAGAGAAACAGTTTTGCCTTTTGTGATTCTTTTGGTTTCTGTTTCTGTTCTTGAGGATTTTACCGGAGTTGGTTGTATATGTTTTCCAGATTGGCAGGCAGTGAAGAGGAAGAAGAGGAAGGAGAATGGAAACTGTACTTCAAACTCTACTGCTTCTTGGACGTAGAGAGCATGCCCAAAGAGGGAGTGGAGTTTGCTTTCATGTTTGAACAGGTGAGACTTATTTCACAAGTGGGGTAGAGATTTAGAAGAAGACACAATTACTAATCTCTGAGACTGAGATCACTTATTTCCCTTTGATATAGGATAATTGCATTGATAAATTCTTTACTGTGGAATTACTTTCTAAAATCCATATAATTAAAAAACTAACTAGAACATTATACATTGACACAAAATGAATTAGAAACAATATGTTGATCATTCTACACTTCCTGACATGGACAGAACTATAATGTAATTTTTGTGACATAAAGTCAAATTTATCATAGTTATCCATAGTTATTTATCCATTTACCAGAGTTTTGTTCTCACAGCTCTTGTTTATCTCCTGTTACATACATAAGTCAGTAACAGGCAGCAGTTCGTACCATTTACTCATGTTGATATTTATAAAGGCAATTTCATTAAGAAAAATTGTATAATTTGTTCAAAATACTGAGATTACCCTGAACTAAGCAGCATTGGTCTTTTTCTTTTCTCACTAAACCCATTTATTACACATGTAAAATGTGCTGACTCTGTTTCTCTTTCTCCGTCAGGCTCATGAGTCTTTGATAAGCGGCCACTTCCCGGGCTCAGAAGAGACTTTGCAGCACTTGGCCGCTTTACGCCTCCAGTATCTCCATGGTGATGGGGCAGGTCGAGCTGGGTGGAGTCTGGGAAGCGTCTATCCGATTGGACGTCTCCGCACTCGCATCCTGCACTCCACCAAGCCGGGTGTGGGGGTGGCCGGTGGAGCAGGAGGAGGTGGAGCAGGAACAGGAGATGGAAAGGGCATGGCGGGAGGACAGGGAGGTGTCGGAGTCGGGATAGAGAAACGGAAGACCCCGAGCTTCCTGGATGGTACCCTGAGGAGAAGCTTCAAGACTGGATCACTGAAGAAGCAGAAGGTCAGCAGCAAAGGAAAAACCCATTTAGCCCATTTACTATAAATACTATAAATCACCTATACTTTATGCATTACACTGTACTACTTTGCAAACCATTCAGTAAAATCACCTTGCACTTAAACAGGGTTACTTTCTTTATTGACTTGAACATACACACCATCTTTCAGGTCAGTTATTGCCTTGAGTTGACTTGAGTAGGTCTTAGTGACTGGCCTTCAAAATACTCTGCAAGTTTACAACAGAAGTCCACAGAAAGAAATGTATTCAGAATGTGTTGTAGCTGTCCTGGGTAATCCTGTCCAGGCAGGAGCTGTCTTTTTCCAGCTGTAGTTTCCAGTTGTTGTCATGTGGTGGCACAGTGAAGTATGTCTGACATGACATAGAGAGATTTGCTTTGAAACACTGATTTGCATGGATTTTGCATTCTTCTGCAAAACTCTCTTTTGTTTTGCTAAATGACAGAAGGACCACCCAGCTGACTGGATTTCTGGCTGAATGAATCTCAGACTGATTGATAGTTTGACAGAGCATTAACTGACTGACGGACCTGTGTTGTTGCAGGTGGAGGAGGAGCAGATGCTGGAGATGTGGGTGAAGGAGGAGACGTCTGCCACACGGACCAGCGTGCTGGAGAAGTGGACCCGGCTGCAGGGAATGCCCCAGCATCAGGCCATGCTTAAATATATGAGTATTATCAAGGAGTGGCCCGGATATGGCTCTACTCTGTTTGATGTGGAGGTGACAAAAATAAAACAGGATGGATTATGCACAAAATTTGTTTATATGAGATTTTTTTTTAAATATGACAAGTAATACTATCCCTTTCCTACTGTCTTCTCACTGCAGTGTAAAGAAGGTGGTTTTCCCCATGATCTGTGGCTTGGTGTGAGCGCTGACAACGTGTCTGTGTACAAACGAGGTGAACCCAAACCTCTGGAGACCTTCGAGTACGAGCACATCACCTTCTTTGGGGCTTCACAGCCCAGCACATACAAGATCATTGTGGATGAGAGGGAAATGTTTTTTGAGACTCCACTGGTGAGACTTTTATTTTTTTCATTCTATTAATTGTTATGTCTAAAAAATTATGGAAACTAGGGAAAAACATCTGTCACAATTTAGTCCAGCTTGATATAAAAGCTTTAAATGGCTTTCAGTATGCATTTAGTTTTATTGGCATCTTTCTGTGCTGTCTAAATTTCACAAAACAACAAGCCTAAGAGTCTACAGCAATGCTAGCAGCTGTCAGGGTATACAGACACAGTGGTGCTCTAAATGCTAACATCAGGACGCTAACATGTTTGCCCTGACAATGCTGACGTGGTGTTTAACAGGTTAACAGTTTTCAAGAAATTTTGCTCAAAACCTACATGATAACTTCACTGACACACTAGATGAAATCTCTGGAATGCCATCAGGTCATTAGGACTCATCCTCTGGGGACTTTTAATGTCAGAATTTCATTTTCAATCCATCCAACAGTTGATGAGATACAGTATTTCAATCTGGGCCAAAGATAGACTGATCTATGACTGCACAGGAACCAGATCACTAGCGTGGATCAAAATCTCACTTTCACCTTTTAGCTCCTCCTCATACATTAATGAAGACATGCAAATGCACAGTACAAACTGACCAATGTTTTACCCCTAGGTTGGAGAGATCACCAAGATCATGAGGGCCTACATTAACATGATGGTGAAGAAACGTTGCAGCATCATGTCCGTGAGCAGCGTTGCCAGTTCCTGGGGCAGGTGATCGCCACCAACCAGTCAGAGCCCTCAGTTCATCCCAAGGCAAACACATGCCTCATCTCTCGGAATTGGTTGGTTGGTTTTAATGGAGGCAATCACACCGACCAGCTAATACTCAAGAGGATGACTCAAGACTAGTGGATGAGCGTCAAAAGCAAATTAGGGAAAGTGGACACACAGAAACTAAACGTACACACTGTTGGCCTGGGTTTCACTTGGGATAGGGAATAAAGGGTCTACTTAAAAAGGAGCATGACAAGAAAACATGTATTTTGGGACAGTACTTTCAAGTACTTAACCCTCCAGCTATAGTCCTGCATGTAGATGTTCAAGCACACTCCAAATTTCTCCCAACTTTCCTTTACAGATAAAAAAAACCTCAATATTCACAAGCACAGCTCAACCGCACAGTCCCGTTCTGTCCCAGGTGGCCTCCTTTTTTCACCCCTAGTGCACTGCCAGACAGAAGGAAGCCACACTTTCTCACTTATTCTTTCTTTATCACTTCTCGTCCAAGTTCAAAGTCTCTCTCTTTCTCTTCATGTGTCCTCACTCCTGCTGCATCTTTGTTTACAATTGGTATTAACTTAGTAATGCTGAATTCTTGTTCTTGCTTGCTTTCTCTCTGTCTTTTATCAACATCAGCTAGATTATGTCTGTTTGTGACTGAGAAAAAGGACTCAATGACGATTCTTGTTCAGGGCTACTAAAGGGAAAATAGTGCTCACTAGCTCGTGCGTCAGTGCCACTATGTGGCCATAAGAAGAAGACAGCCAAAGGAAGTGGCTTTAAATATTTCTGAACAATATCATATAGCTATTCTTGAGAAGAAAGAGTAGAGGTTTTGGGTTGGATGTTCTCTGGCCATGTTTACCTTGACATAGAGAGTCTGTACATGGTTACCAGCCTCACTTGACTCTGCAAGGAGAACAATATCAACCAGACTAGTATGACAGTACATTTCCCAATGTCGACTTGTAACACACTGCATTAATTTAGTGTATATTCATATGCATAAACTGATCCAACTTGTACCTTTGTGTACTGTATATCACACATTATAGGAGTGATTATTAGAATTTCAGTAACCACTGTACTGCACAGTATAGATGCCATACTAAATGCAATGTCACAGATCTCGTGTAAAATACGTGCAAATGAGTGATTATGACCACTGTATGTCTGAATATGATGCCAATACTACACATCGTTCACTGGCTGTGCCATTAATCTGACTCGCAGAGAAGTAAGACTTTGTAAAAGACCATAATGTAACAGGCCATAAGGAGACTGGCTGCTCTGCTGGTTGTGTTTTTACAGTGATTTGATGAATTTAGCATCGTTGTTGTCTGCTGGGCTCACCCTAAAACATCAGCCAGAGCCATAAAATACCTTATATCCTTGTCTGCTTATCCTTTACAGAGGAGATCAGTGGCTTAAACAATAATGCATAAAACTCCATTTGTCTATTTCCAACTTGTTTATGAACATTTGACTTTTATTAATGCTACTACTATTATGACTGTATGCCCCCTGTTATCTTAACCAACCTGAAGTGCTGTGTCAGGAATTCTGCTGTGTGTGTGTATGTGTGTGAGTATATTAATGGTGTAATCCAAATGTTTGGAAACGAAAAGGGAAACAAGAAAAGAGAAGTAATTTTACTAAGTGTATTATCTGGAAATAAGACGTATTTACATGACTAACCTTTGCAAAGAATGGTGTCGTGATCGTGAGTTAAAGGGGAAAGTATGGGATTCCAAGGGAGGGTTAGGGGTTATTTATTTCTTAGTGTATTGTATGTATTGCAAGGTCTGTTGGGGAAAATAATGTATTAAAAATATACTGGTATTTTTCAACCTCAGTATAAGAGGAGCAGATAAGACACTGTGAGTATCTGCACTTGAAAATTGTGTAATTGTGCACCAGGAACATTGAAAGACAGCACTGCTTTGTGTGTATGTGTTCTGGACTATAAATGAAGTCACTGTTGTGTTAACATCACCTGACAGTGTGACACTGCAGGTAGACGTCAGGACCCCTCCTCTAAAAGACAAGACACACTGTAAACACAATGTTGTGTGTAAACTAGTTTCTATGTCAATAAGAATTTCATTTGTTGTCCTTTTCCATACTAATTGTTTAAGTCAGCTTGAACTTCAATAGTTTGTTGTATGTCTGGAGTGCTGCGTACAGGGCCGTAGCCAAGACTTTAGAAATACTGAGGTCATCGGTCTATGACAAATCCTCACCCTACAGAAAAACACCAAGATTTCCACAATGTACATCATAATTGTATGCTTTAAGTTTTATTTTTATTCAGTCTGGGGATTTTATTTCTGAATGTGGTCAAAAAGTTAGGGTGATGACAGAAAAAGGGAAAAGATATGAAGATGACATGCAACAAAGATCCCTAGCAAGACTCAACCCCTATAGGCCGCCAAGGTGCCACAGGTTTGGAGGGGAAATGGTGAATTATTCACATATTTGGCCTCAAAGTATTTAAAATGAAATATACTGACTCTGAAAATACTAGAAATGTCAACCAAATGTAGGTTTTCATTGCAAAATGTATAGCATCTTTTTGCTAAGTCCCCAAATTTCTACAAATCACAAACGCTATCCAAGAACATGACCTCAGTATACTGAATTGTGGTTATGGCCCAGACTGCAAACACACAACCCACTGGGATCTTGCCGATAGAGTTAGAATAAGCAGAACTCACTCAGAGGTTCCACTTTGAACTTTTGGTTACTTTTCTGTTGGCGAAAAGGGAAAGTAAAGTTTATAAGCCATAATTACTGAGGAACCTGGAGATGCCTGTTCTAGTTATTCTACACCTATGGTTCTGTCTGTCACTGATATTATACTGAGTAGGACGAAGTTGCCAAAGGTGCTGAAGTGTGATCAGTACTTCAAACAACAAAAAAAGAATGATAAACTGAAGTTTGATTTTGAAGTGTCTGATCACAAATCGGTCTTTAAGGGCAACTTCATCACAGAGGGTCCTGTTATCAGCCGCAGGCGGCCAGAGTGGGGCCTGTTCTTATCCTATGTTATACCTATTATTGTTACATAGTGAAACATTGTGCTTGTGAAAGAAAAAGAGAAAGAGAGAGATGTGTGTGCAGTTCTTTTTTTAATTTGTAACTGGCTTTACAAAATTATGCTTTAATAAATTATTGGAAATTGTCCATTTAATGTTTTCTTTGTACATTTATTTTGACACACATAGGGCTCTAGTTAGTACCTTCAGCTGTTGTATTTAACAGCAATTTTGAGGTATTTTCTTTTTTGCTAATATTTTTGGGGCTTTTTTTCATCTATCTATCTATGTACATATATTACAGTGGGTCACTGAGAGGCGGGTAGGAAATCAGGGAGACAGATGAGAAGACCTGCAACAAGAGTCTGCAGTCGGAGTTGAACTGCCGTCGTGTGCACACTATGCCTGGTATATGGTGCGCCACGCCGTAAATATCCGCCTATCGGGGCACCCCAATTTTGAGGTATGTTCTAAAATATTTTTACTCTATTATGCTGAAAGTGCATGCTCTAAATTCAAAATTAGATCAGTATACTTCAGTAAAAGTATAAAAGTATTACCAGCAAAATGTAACTTAGCAAAAAGCAGAACATAGTGTATCTTTTTGAGATGCAGGACTGTGAAGCATTAAGAAGCATCATTTGGAAACACTGAAATAAAGTACAAGTATCTCAAAAGAACGTGTTGACTAAATGTGAATTTTGTTATAACACTTTAAGTATATTAAGTGGTAATACATTTGCACTTTTTCTTATAAGTAACATTTTGGTTACAAGACTTGTAATGGAGTATTTTTTTTATCTTAAGTAAATAATCTGAATGCTTCTTCCACCACTACTTATAAGAAAATGTGCACACAGACAGACACATACACGCCTTCCTTTACTTTTGAGTAGTGAGAGTACGTCAGGATTTTGCATTTGGTTCCAGGTTGGCAAGTTTATTTCTCGAGTTTCAGCCATGTGCAGTAGCCTGTTCTCATTTCACATGATGCTGAATTTACAGATGTTGCTGGTCTTCAGTTTGATGACAGTTTTTGGCCAGACTTTTGCAGCTGAAACAGGTAGGATTGGAAATTATTTTTAGCAAAGTCCTGGGACACTTGCACTTTTCCTTATGAGGTAAAGTGTGGGTACACCTCATTTTGACTGTGAAACACCCCATTGTTGATTATTTTGGGTGTTTAAGCAAAGTGAATATGTTTCCATAGTGTGTGAGGCGAAGAACCAGACAAGCTGTGAGCAGTGTCTGCAACATGTGGAGGTCAGTCCTCTGAAAAGCCTTTTGTTTGTGCTGGCTTGACATATTACGTGTTCATGTGTGCGTGTGTGTTAGCATGATAGAAAAATGATTTAGGTAGAGGAACCATAGCCAGTGGCTCCTGCTTCACAACAAAACCTGCTAGACTAGTTTGAGAACAAACTAATTTCTCATCAATTTTCAGCATTTACAGCATGCGTGCATGTCTGTTTTGGTATTTTGTTACAGTGCTTGTGGTGTATCACAACCAACTCTTGTATAACACTTCCAGTAAGGACCATCCTTCCATCAAATTCACTCTGCCCACTGACTGATGCACGCTGGAGACTCTGCTGTAGTAAGACAGTACATGCAAACACTCTCTCTCTCTCTTTCTGGCCGCGGACTCCTGCATAACAATGTTTTTATGCCTCTGTCTGCAGTCAGCTTCAAGACTGTGATAACCACCATGGCAGTGACTGGTGGACTTATTATCACTGCCCCTTTGGTGGTTGTCTTAAAGAACCTTGCGTAAGTGTTCAGTGAACTGGGTCTAACTTTATCTGACCAAACAGAAACACAACAGTGAAACCACTCAACAACAAAAGCTTCTCTTCGTTGGCTTTCATTTATCAATGGCACCAATTTACATGGGGAGAATGTTACAATATCTTAAGAGGTGTAATTTCTTAGCTTAACGTCATCTGTTCTAGGCTCAAATGTAGCTAATTCAACACAGTCTCAAGTGCAACAATTACAAAGAATCATGTACAGAACATTATAAGTATGTAAATGCAGTAGGAGCTCTTAGTGGTTTGTGAAGTTATCTCCTGAGAAGAAGTTATTACAAGAACAAACATGATGAAAACCACCTGATTGACATAGGTAGCCCACAGCTATACTGGTCACAAAACGGGGACAGTGATACCTCCAGGGTTGTTTGTATTACAAAGATATTTGTTTTATGATGAGATAGTTTTGACTGTGGTTTGTCAGTGATCCTGGGTTCAGCTCTCATAGTTTACTTTTATATAGAAAAAGTTACATTCAGGTTTTATATTGCTATATTGCTAGATATAAGGATAAAAAATGGCCATGCTCAAGTATTAGGTCAGAAATTGTTATATCTCACAGATGGTTAGTGTCACAACTAGCTTGTTGTGGGTAAGGCCGGAGTGTGAACTTAGTCAAGTGTATTTGTTCATATTTGTCCTTGTAGTCTCTGAACTGATGTGACATGATCATATGTTTTACACAGGGGATTTTAATCTAATCATGGTAAAATAATATGGTCACATATTGTATACATTTCTTCATACATTGTTTTAGTTTCCTTAAGATGTCTGCATGTGAAACACACACTGTGTACTTTAACTAATCACATTTGTCTTGTTTTGTGTTCTGTGTGTCAGAACCAAAAGATTTGGGGCAAAGACGCAAAAACAAGTCAATACAATGAAAACCAAGCTGCAAGAAAGGTGAGAAATAATATTCTCTGTAATACAGTGTCAACTAAGTAGTAGTAGTTTACCAGTAACTCTCTTCTGCTAAAAGACGTGTTTCAAGAGACAGTGTTCATCTCCATAAGTAAGATCAAATGCGCAAAGTGGGCCTGAATTTGAACTGTGTTAATCTGAACTAGCCTGGCTGCAGACCTTATATCTCTATTCTTTTTTCAGTAATTAAAACAGTGAATTATGTGAGACAAAATTACAGTTCAGTCAAATTATAAGGCTAAATCTGAACTCGAACTGGCCAACAGTGAGTGTAGCCATGCAATAACAGTGAAACGGTGTGATTTATTCCCTTGTCCGGGTCAAGCGAACCCATCTTGAAAGCGCTGCATGAAGAGATTTCTCCACACAGAGCTTTCACCTCCTCATCATTTGCTCTTACGATACAAATGCACATAGATTTATTTAAACACAGTTATTAATACACACTTATACACCTCTTAGGATGACAGGCTTTTATTAAAACAATCAATTGATCAGCATGATTTGCATTTATTTTGATTGTTCAGGCTGGAATGAATCAATCCCTTGATTCTGACAGGAGAGAGCTGACCCATTGCATGCTTCCCTCCCAAACAGTTCCCAGACCCTGAGGAAAAAGCCTGTTCGAAAGGGGCCTAGAGGTCCAGTGATGTTATCTATCGTAGAGAAAAAGGAAATCGTGACTCGGTTCTCCCCACCCATGCTGTCCACTCCGGAGGCCCCTCCAGAGTGACCTGGATCCATAATCTGTGACAGGGCGGAGTATCCTCTTGACAGCTCCTCTGGGTTTGTTGACGAAAGGTTGTGGCGGAAGGGAAAATTTTAAAAAAATAATAAAATACCAATAACTGAATAGTAAAAATTAAATAAAACAATATATAAATGAAAACAAACAAAAGGGGGATAGAATATGTCTTATAATAATAACAATAATGAATATTATGGTAACAATAGCAAATTTCTGTGTTAAAGAAAAAGAGAAAGACAAGATACAGTATTTGTGTGTGTTTTTTTGTAAATGGCTTTACAAATTATGCTTTAATAAACTATTACAAATTGTCCTCCATTTAATGTTTCTATTTATACTAGTTATTTGCTGGTAGCAGTTTTGCACTTTGCTTAAGTTACATTTTAATGTAAAACTTGTAATACTTTGCTGTATTGTTACTTGAGTAGATTATCTGAATACTTCATCCATTAGTGCCTAAAAGAAAACATGCGCGCCCACACACGCCCGGCCTTCCCTTTTACCTTTGGTGCGTAATGAATGTGCGTCATGATTTTGTTTTTCGTTCCTTCACAGTAAGTTCATTTCTCCCGATCAGAGCAGCCGACACAGTTCCACCCTTTGAGCTCGCAGAACATTCAGACCTTCAGAATTATTCTGAGCGATAACATCTGGAATAATTTGTGGTCACTGCACATGATGCTGGACTTACGGATCTTACTCCCCGCTTTCCTGTTTGTCTTCGGTCTGACGGCAGTTTTCGCCCAGACTTCGCCCAAATCTGGCTCAGGTAGGAGTGGAAATCTGTGACTGTGTAGGGACCGAGGAATTAATGGAAACTATTTCATCACCTGTAGCTGCGTCATTGTTTCTGTGCAGGGTAAAATGTGAATGAAAATCCTCACCTGATTTACTGGGACTTTCTGGCCCTGAACGACACTTCATTTTCTCTGTTAAGCTCCGTTTTAGCTCCGTTTATCAAAAGGAAAGGACACAAATCAAGCAAAAACCTTTATTTGAGCTTAGATGGTCCTAAATCACACTTGTATTTTCTGTCTTAAATAATTTATAACATTTTAAGTAAAGCATATGAAACTATACATAAATCCAAGATTAATATTAGCCCAATTGTACTGGTCACCCTCTTTCTTTTAGTTTCAAATTGTGTACTGTTGAAACTTTTTACTAGCAAGACCTTTCAGTTCTGCTCAACCCCCATCAGGACCTGAAACCAGCAGAAGTAGCTATAAACAAACCGGCCACACAAGAACTAGACTTTGCAGGTTTACACTTCCTTTGTGCAGATACCGTACAAGGCTACACTGACACAAACCCAGCTGCTGCCCTGTGTATTCTGTTGATAATAATATAACAGCTCCAAAGCATGTGTGTGTTCTGTGCTCTGTCTCCATGGAAAATGTCCCAGGAGGATTAGCAATCTAAAAAAACACAGTGAGCACAGGACTCATTTAATCTGCTTCTCACAGTGTTTTCTGCTAATCTCTTTTGTTAGTCGCTTCCACTTTTACCTGTGAGGCAATGTGTGTACACCTCATGCTGATAGTGATGCTTCCCTTTGTTGATTATTTTGGGTGTTTAAACTAATCGAGTGTTTTTTCCACAGAGTGTGAGAGAGTGAATGCGACAAGCTGTGAGGAGTGTCTAAAAAATGTGACGGTAAGTCCTCAGAAAACGCCTTTTGTTTCTGCTGGGATGTAACCTGTCGAGCGCGCACATGAAAGAATTGTAGTATTTCAGGTACAGGAACCATGCTGGTGGCCCCTCCTCCACCACCACACCTGTTAGACTAGTTTGAGCACAAACTATTCTCTCATCTATTTTTATCCACATGTTCTGCTTTATGTGTACGCGTGTCTGTCTGCTTTGGTATTTTTTACAGTGCTTGTGGTGCATCCCAACCAAGTCATGTGTAACATATCCATCCAAGACTATCCTTCCACCACATTCACTTTGCCCACTGAATGATGCACGCTGGGGGCTCTGCTGGAGTAAGACAGTACACACACACGCACCCACATACACACACACTAAAGGCAAGATACACAGAATTACAATAAATACAAAATAAGATGACCCCCTCACACCCCACTGCGACTTCAGTAAGCTCTTAATTTTTGTTCATTTTAGGCATTCAGCTGCATTTCTACCCAATTATTGTACGAAAAAGTAAAAATGTAATTAATACCAATCAGAGTTTTACTTTTACTCCAAATGTCAGAGATTTCCCAGCAAGATCTCTCTAATGTAGAACCGGCCTTAACAGTTACTGCATCAATGAAAAACTATGTCTATAACTATATCTGTTATTATCTGCAGAATAACAAAAAACAATAATAAAACATGTTTAAAAATTACAGCCTTTAGCGCATGCAAGCAACAAATTGCTTTTATAATATTAGCACACAATGTACAACACTAGATCAGCTTTTCTATCATGAAGGTAGGTCTGTGGCCCGTGGACTCAGTGTGGTTCTCTGCCTCTGTCTGTAGTGAACTTCCAGACGTTGATAATCACCCTGGCAGTGGTTGGTGGAGTCATTATCATTGCACTTCTGGTCTGTCTCTTCTGCTGCTGCAAGTGTGAGAGCATTGGGTAAGTGTTCAGTGAGGTGTGAAACAGGAGCACAATGACAAAACATCTCCACAGCGTGATCCTGTTACTGCTGTTCACTGGGTTTGGTTATATGTAATTTATTTTCTTTTTCTTTTTTTAAAACCTTACTCTGATCTTTTTTGCAAGTCTCAAATACAACAGGTACAATAATACAGGGGAAAGGAAGGGGGTGTTTCTTCCAAGTTATTTTTTAACAAAACATTTTGGAGCTGTATTTAGTACTTATAATTGATTTGACTACAGGAAAACTCAGGCACTGTTTATGTTTAAGGACTATTGACCAAAACTCATTATTTTCTTTTTATTAAACATGAACAAAATGATAATATATGGACTTATAACAATAACAATGACAAAATGACATGATCATGTGTGGTATATTGGAGAATTTTAATCTAATCAAGGTAAAATAATATGGTCACATGATACATAATCTCTGTCAACTTTCTTTTGGTTATCTAAAAATGTCTGCACGCGAAACACACAGTGTGTCCTTTAACTAATCACAACCATCTTGTGTTTTTTTGTGTCAGATCCAGAAGGTTTGATGCCAGGATGCAGAGACAAAACAACAAGACGAAAACCAAGCAAGATGAAAGGTGAGAAATATTATTCTCTGTAAAACAGCTTCAAGTCAGGGAAACATGGATACGTCAAGCTGCTTTCAGCCCGAACTGGTTTGTAGCCACATGACTTTTGGGAATGTCTTTGAGTCTGATAAATATCATCAGTCACTGCATGGCTCATAAGAAGCTGTTTCGTCCCTTATAGGAAGGCAGAAATGAAGCAGAGACATGAAGAAATCAGGAAGAAATATGGTGAGCTTTAACGCTTGCTGACACCCTCTTTTTCCATTTCCTTAACTTTATGTCACACACATGCAGATGTTTATTTTTGTGTTCATCTAAATGTTGACTCCTGAATTTTAATGGCAGAATTAATTAAGTACAGCAAAATGTGATTAGACCATCTTGTTCTGGCTTACACTTGACATTATTAAAGCAATAGTCTGATATTTAATAAATGCACTTGTTTTTTCGCCAAGAATTAACCGAGCAGATACATACACTCTAATGTCATGTTTGTATGATAGATATAAAGTTAGCGCCAGCAAGCTGGTTAGCTAGTAGCTGACCTCAAAAATGTGGCTGTTACATCTTGGTTTTTCTATGGATTAAACAAATGAAATATGACATTAACTTCATATTAGCCTTGTCATCTATCGCTAAACAAGATAACAGGTAATCATATTTCCCCAAATATCAAACTATCTCTTTAAATCAATGAATGTCTTTACTAATGTTACTGTTTTGTATTTCTCAAGGTCTAAGTGGGCAAAATCCATACTCCAGATTTGCATGAGAGGACCAGTGAACTCAGGTTTTACCCCATGAACCTCCTGTTTCTTCCTGAACTACAACATCGGATATATCAACAGATTGTCTTGTAATTGTAAAAGTAAACATGACCTGAGAATCATTGTAAATTATAATTAAGAAAACTTGAAACAAAGTAACAGGCTTCATCTGTCTCATGAACAGGGATGTTGTGTGTATCCAAGAGGCTAGAACCAAAGGCTAGAATAGTAGCAGTGTTCCTCAAGGTATTTTATAGTAGTCACATGGCTCATAGAGCATTAGTACTCATACTGTTTACAAAACTGAGTTAAATTGTATAGTAAGTAAAGAATCCGGTTTGATTGCTAAACTGTTCTTTCATTTTGCTTAAAGGTAGGGTTGGCGATTCTTTTCAGAAACATTTGTTGTTACATATCTTGAAATTTTCATCCCGATGGCAATGAATGCATCGACAACATAAAGAAAAGAATCCATCATCTGTGGTAGCAGATTAGCTGCCTGTGAACCCAGCTTCCTACTTGCGCGTAACCTGCCCTTGCCCTCACTGCATGAGCCATTGCAGTTGCAAGCAGATGTGTTACCACTCTGTTTTGCAGCTAAAGCTACTGAGCTATGGCAGAGAAGGCACCCACTGCAGCTTTCGTTCGCAAACAGAGACCATTGTTACAGGCCAGGCCTTCCCCTTTAAGACATATAGCCTTGTAAGTAATGTTGTTGTTGTCGGCTGCCTGCAACATTTGTCTGCTTTCAAAATCAAGCTTTCTCTTGCTGGTTTTTCCATTATTGCCAACCTTACTTTTAAGAAAACCCGTAGCATCTGCAATTATCCTGATTTCACTAGTTTCTATTTCTCTGAGTTGCAGCAGCATTAGAGATGTACTTAGAAATTAGAATCGATTTTTGTACTTTATGTGACTTTTCTCATTTGCTCTTTCAAAATGTCTCATCTTATTCTGAATTAGATCGGTTGGAAACCATCTTTGTGTTATTGCTGCATGCTCCTCTGATAAGAATGATTCATATTATATTCATACTATGAAGTCAGAATGAAATCTTCACCTTTGCATTCTGCATTAATAAAGAAGTTGATCCTAAAGTTGGACTGTCAGCCTAATTGTACCATTTCCTGTATATCCTATAAAACACATGTTCCTAATAAAAGACTTTAGTATCATAAATGCTTCAAAGTAAGTACAGATTTTACTTATATTTTATTTTTTGAGACATTATACCACTCTTACATAAGACTTTTAACTATTACTTGCTCTGCATATTCACACCCTGTACTTAGTAAAGACGTTAAAAAGGCACAGTCTATAGTTACTAACTTATGAGAAGAAATCAAAGAAATGCCTGACGTGCTTCACAAATTACTCTGTGTATGTTTTTGTGGATGCTGGTGCTATATATGTCAAAACAATACACCGAAACCAAAATTAGCCAAAGTTACTAAAATGTGCTATAAATCAAGCCACAGGTTTTGAACTGCTCTGTAATAAGGGTGTGCAATTATTATTGCATACAAATGCACATTCTAACACATCTATATTTGCTGCAAATACATTGAAAGACGGTGTGCTGTATCTAGACTATTGTACCAGTATTCAGAGGTATTGATATTGGATTATATTAAAAGTTCTTCAGGTAGCGTGATCGAGCATTGGCGCGCGCCCCCGTGTCCGCGCCCCCGCAGGTTAGAAGTCACGTGGTTCGCTCAGATCCAATCGCTTATTTGCAACAGCGGTCCAAAGCGCGCACCCGTTGGTGGAGGAGAAGAGAGGACAGAAGGCGGCAGAAAGACAAATAAATCCCAATTAACCGGTTATTCTGAAAAGCGTCTCACAAAATCCGGGCGAAATGTCAGAGGAAAAGCCAAAGGTGAGGCATTAAGGTTTATAGAGCTGTAGATTTGATGTGATGGCTCACTCGAGCTCCTGCCAAACCATTTCTCAGATGTGCAATCTAAAATGGCCTGGTTTGCACGTTTCTCAGAATCGGCGCAGTGTTTGTTTCGCAAATGAATGAGTGCCCGCACATCCATATTTACATTTATATGTGCATACACAGCACAGTGTAGATGGAAATTGATAGTGTTTTGCTCTATTAACTGGGCTCTCGAAGATGTTGAGCAGAAATATAAATTACACTATGACTGTTATTTGCGGGGTTTTTTTTCTTTGTCGAAATGGGACCACGTTGTGTCCGCAACGCCGCAAATACTGCAACTGCATCAGTTACAAAAGAGCAATAATAGATGTGACGCACTCGGATACAAAAAAAAAAAAAAAGAATTTGTGCAATCGTGCTGTTTTAACATGCCACTGTGTGTTTGGCCACAGCACAACAAAACAAGCGTGCTAGCAGTGCTAGCCGGTAGCTAAACGTTGGTTCTGGAGGGCTAGGTTGCCAACACCTAGCCCGGAGCTAGTTAATCATGCTAACGTTAGCTTCTGTGACTGCCCGGCGAGCAGCTTAACTTCCTGTAACCTGCATGGATTGTTCGGCTTCATGCCAATTTGTTTTGGTTAAAATGTCTACCATATGTCTCTGTCTCATTTCGACCTACGTTGTAGTGTTAAATTACTTTTAAAGTAGCAAGCTAACGTTATATCTTGCAGCCTGCTAACATGCTGTTTGGTATATATATCCCTGCTTGTAGCCCTGTTAACTGTAGTGTATGTGTGACTCTAGTGTAACCTTGTAAAGGTAATGTTTGTCATGTCTTTGACTTGATAACCTATACTCTTGAACTCTTGTTAATGTTCGTGTCTGCAGGAGGGAGTAAAGACTGAGAATGATCACATCAACCTCAAGGTTGCAGGGCAAGATGGGTCTGTGGTCCAGTTCAAAATCAAAAGACACACACCGCTCAGTAAACTAATGAAGGCGTATTGTGAACGACAGGTGAGCCAAGAGCCCAAATGACCGCCTTTAAATGTCCTCCTCTCTAACAGCATAATTATAGTGGATTTTCTGTAATGCCTCGTTCAGTCCTTTTGGTTAGTTGCATACTCTGCTTTGCCATTCCCGTACCCAAAGACCTTTGCATATGGATTTGTATTGGTCTTTATCTTGCTTCTGCAGGGTCTTTCAATAAGACAGATCAGGTTCAGGTTTGATGGCCAGCCTATCAATGAGACGGATACACCTGCACAGGTAAGATTATGTTCTAGTCATCCTTATATTCTCTTTAAACTTTACTGAAGGGATCATTTACATAATGGAAACACAGAGAAGCCTACTACTACTGGAGAGAGTTCAACTGACTGCACAGTTGACATATAAGTGTCAGTTGTGTATTTTTTTCCTCCCCAGCTACATCCATGAGAGGGTCAGAATATTAGGAACATCTTCAATCCGTTCATACCTGGCTGCAGGTGTTCCTAATATTCTGACCCTCTCATCTATGTAACTGGGCAGGACAAAATTATAGACACCTCTAAATATAATGTAGTCCAGTACAGCACCCCCTCTAACTATGATATCAATAATAGGCATATAATTCAGTTTATCTATGTATGGCAGTTTCACCAAAAGCTGAAACATTGTGAGTGTCATAAACACAGATGTTAAGGCAGAAGTGTTGTCCTGAAGTACACACAATTGTACAGGTGTACCTATTAAAGTGGCTGGTGAGTGTATGACCTTCTGTCCCTCTGCTCCTTTCAGCTGGAGATGGAAGATGAAGACACTATAGATGTTTTCCAGCAGCAGACGGGCGGGCACTGCTAAGCTCTCCTCACCTCATTGATGGCCACCGTCAGACCACGCCCTCAGCCATCTTCACTGTCCCTTCCTCCCCATCGGTCCTCTCTATTATAATTTTAATTATAATTTTTTTTTTTTTTTT
>NW_018128021.1:1069533-1076777 GCF_001952655.1 Monopterus albus | reverse complement strand
TTATAATAATATTTTTTTTTTTTTTTTTTCAGTTTAATGGTGAATGTCATGATTTTTCCTCGGGGTGGGGGGCTCCTCAGCCATTTATGTACTGCCTCAGCCAGGACTGAACTTTTGTGCGCGTCATCCATCTCTCTGTTGGCCAGTCAGGACATCATGTTCCTTTTGGCATCACACCCTGTGATTGGACCAATGTTACATCATAGCTTCTCCTGGTTTATCAGCGCTTCTTGTTCACTCTCCAGTGAAAGCTTAGTATCCACTAGTTTGTCAGGGTTTTCATTCAGCAGGGTCGATTGCGAGGCTCTGCAATTTTTTTTGTCCAGGGGTCAAAGTCAATGGGCATGAAAATGTTTTGAAATGGAATCACCACCTGAACTAATACACGCCCGCCTTCCAATTCACTTTGCTTTCTTGCGTGATTTTTGTCTGAACGGTGACTCCTGCTCCTCTGTCCAAAATGTATTTTAATTCCCTTTGCATTTTAGGTGCTTTTGCTAAAGAGTTCTGCAATGTTTTTTTTTTTTGTTTTGTTTTTTTTTTTGTACAGAAATATCAGAGTGGCTGTTAGATAAATGTTGTGGGGCTTGGACCAATACTACAAAGACCGAACTTCTGTTTTGTATTTGATGTACTTGGATCTCTCTAAAAGCAGCTGCAAGGTCAAAACATTCAGATTTTAATGGCGTTTGTATTTCATTAATGTTATTTTTTTTCCTCTTTGACAGCTACTAATTGAAACAAAGATTATTTGTAGTACAGACTGTAATTCATCCAGACAAATACCTGTGTAGGGGAGGAAGAAATGTAATTTATACCACTGAGGTGCATTCTCGGTTAGAGTTGGTCAGTCTGGCTGTGAAAGGATAGTCTCTTGACATGGTATGTGTAACATTTTGGTTTTTCCTCCTCGTTTTCCCATGAAGCAGGCCAGTGACCAGTCCCTATGGTGTTCTTACAAGCTGTTATGCTTGTGGGTTTTTTGAGGAGGGTGAGAATAGCTACGAGGTTGTTCTTCAGTGCTGTTTTAGGGTGGGCTGTCTCACTCTGTGTTGTCAATGTAGGCTGATGGGACAACTTTCTGCTTGTGCTTTGAAGAGGAGCAGCTTCCAGTTGAGTTTTGAAGACACTTTTCACTGCTGTGTCAACTGTTGAGCTATTGTTTTCTGGTGTGTACCAGGCAGTAGTCGCAGGCTATTTGTTTTAAACACATTCAACTGCAGTGACTGTTTCGAGCGGTGATGAGTGTCTTGAATATTTTGCAGCTCAGAAGGGGAGGCATGCAGGTTGTTGCATTTTGTACATGAGGGCAGGAAGGTCAGCCAGTGAAGGTTGGGAGACAAGTGTTCTGCATCCACGGGGCCCCCATTCTTCATACATGAACAAGTGAGCACGATTGTTGATGGTCTGACATGAACTTGGGTTCTCCACTTCAGTCAGAATTAAAGCGTATCTGTTGTTGAAGCAACTGGTCTTTGAGCTCAAAACTTGTAAAAGTGCAGCCTACTTCACAATCGGTTGGATCATGACAACCCTTCAACGCTGCCTATCTTAGTTTATTTTCAGATAAGGCTGCACCTTTTTTTAGAGGCTCCAGTTGGTCAGTGTTCTTGGAAGCAAACTGAATATAAATTTCATGATTTAGTCTCAATTAATCACTGAGGTACATTCCCGTAGTTTTGTTCAGCCACATTAGAAAGATGCTGTCTTTTTAAAGTAATTAAGCTGTATTTTTTGTATGTATTCTATATATAAAAGCATAAGTCAATGCCAGTACTGAAAACAGTTTTGAATGACTGTGACAGAAAAGTGGTTCCAAAGCTTCACTGTACTGCCCACCTGCTGATTGTATTTACTCTGCTGACCCCACTGAACAGAACTTTTATGAGGACTCACAACTGTCATCCTTCCCTCGGTTATTAACAACATGCATTTGAACCTTTTGTGGTACAGAGACTTGTTAAATCCGTGAGATTACACTTGGAGACGTGTTTCTGCACAAGCCAATCACAAGTAATCTTGGTTTCAGCTTTTCTCTCCCACAAAATAAGAGCACAGTTATCAATAAAAACAAATCAGCCTTCCACTTGAGTTTCAGGAACCGAGTTAGCTGGACAAAGATCTCTTAGGTTGGCTAATATATTAGCTAAATTGTAATGTATGAAGAATGGGGCCCAGGTATTCTCATGTTATTTGTTTCTCTACTGATTTGTACATTATTTGTGGTCTTTTACTACTGTATACAATAAATATAGTTTGGTACTCGGATTTGCTGCCCTGAGTTTAAGTATTTTCAATGGTGGAAAGTAACAAAGTATTTATTCAAGTACTGTACTTAAGTACTATTTTGAGGTATCTGTACTAAAGTAGGTTTGTTTTCTGCTACTTCACATTTTAAGGCATATATTGTACCTGTTAATCCACTGCATTATTTTATAACTTTAGTTTTCAGAACCACATTAATACAAAAATACACAGTACACATTTTATTTGTAATAATATGGCTACCGAATCCTATTTAGCTGGCGTGTGGTTAATTATGCAAGACAATTTCAGTTTCCACGGCAGCCCTGCCTGCAATAATTTATACACGTGTACTGAAAACATCCCATGTAGCTTAAAAAACTGCCAGGTGGCGCCACTGATCCATTAAAATCTCAGGTTTCTGGTTTGATTTCATTTTGTCATTAAACAAATTGCACATTGCACAACTGTCCAGTCACTAATAACCAAGCAACAAACTAACATACATTACTGACATACATAAGCACAGTTTTGAACTGAATTTGATGTACACAATAATGCATCAGTAATTATAATATAATATGGTACACAGTAAATGTGAAATGTGCCATTCTGCATAATGAGTACTTTTAGTGTGTTTTGATGCTAATACTTTTGTACTTAACACTTTGAATGCAGGACTTTTATTTGTAACTGAGTATTTTTATACTGTTGTATTGTTACTTTTACTTAAGCAAAGGATCTGAGTACTTCTTCCACCACTGAATAAACATTTCTGTACGTAACTGGAAGGTTAACAAATGCATAGAGTAAAAAGAGAAGTGAGCTGAATGGAGATGTTATCTTATCGGGTCTAGGTGCAGTCTCTGATCTTAATGTGAGTGAGGAGAAGAGACTGCATTTGCCTTGTAAATGTGCTTGTTGGTGTGTGACATTTCTGAGAGATCTGACACAAGCTCAGATGCCGATATCTTTCAAAACACAGTCTGTTTATTTGCCGATTGCCTAGTAACCAACAAACCAAGGTCAGACATACTTACGTAACCATAAAAAAATTATTGAGTGACCGTAGACCGCAATGAAAGTATCTAAAAGACCATTTTATACAACTGCATTCACACAAGTAAACATAAATTCAAGTATTATTATTTGCAAATACTGTTACAGCAAGACCTTTTGTCCATTGTAATGTTTGCCTAGTGTTTATATCTAATTTTAAATACATCATTGAATCAATTTACCTTTCTTTTCACTGTTCAGAGGTTTCATTACATTTTGAGAAAGCAACATTTACAGATCTTTTAGGACAACTAAGTCTGAGACTTGATTACTACAGCTGGGTTCATGCACATCAGTTTCTCAGATAAGTTGTCAAATCTCACATCATTCTGTGCAGTATTCGACCAAAGGTCACATACAGCATGTTTTGTTGTTGTTGTTGTTTTTAAGTTGCCTTTTATAGTTAAAAAAAAAAATGAACTGCCCGTTTTGTGAACTGAACATCTGAAGGACTTTGTCTTTAGATATTTTGTAATCGGTTACATTAAGATATTCGGTCTGTCTGCATCTCTGCCAGTCGGTGTGTCTCTCATAAGAATAGACACACAAACACACATATTGCAGGAGCTCAGCCCTCTGGCAGGTTTATGCCATCAAAGGCGGTTGAGGGAGGATGAATGATGAGTGGAGGTGATTTGCATGGCTCTGGTGTTTAAAAGGAGCTGCAGGTGCAGGATTCTCCACACAGATTAATGGATTTCTCTCTGTGCGCAGATGCTCTTCTTCTACTCTTTAAGTACATGTGAATCTTAATCAGTGTAGATCTGATGATTTTTATTGACTAAACATTTTTCTTTGGAGTTTAAAGATCTGAAAATGCTCATTTTCAGCAACATGAAGAATACACAGTTGTCTGTTATGTTTTGCAACTTAAGATAGAGACAAAAAGGAGGAATACACAGAGAAATACCTCAAGTATGGAGACATTCGCACCAGCTCATCATTAAACCAGACAGACTTTTTGTAATGCCATTGCTGATATTTGTGCAGCTCCTTCTCCTGGGGTTAAGGGCCAGTGACACCACCACGGAGCCATGGAGACATTGTACAGGTACTGTAGCATTTTCTTCTATCTTATCTTCCCCTGCCTCAGCTTTACTCTGTATTACCTCAGCTCAGTTAAACAAACGTGATGTCAAGTTAAGGATTATTGAACGGATGGCTTTTGGTTTCATCAAAAAACCTGGGAAACCCCTCCAGCCAAAATTCTTCTGGATAATTCCAACTGTCTGCGTCTGCTACAGCACAGTAGGAGGACTTGTGTGTGCAGTATTGCGTGCAATATTAACTTAAATTAAAATCTACAAGCATGTACAGACATTGGACATAGTTAGAATTCCACAACAGTTTTATACACATAACATGTGGACAAACTGTGTTACATGATGTCTCATTAATTTGGTTGTAATTCTCTTCTATTGTTCTCACTTTCTAAAGGGCTTCTTTCTTAATAACAACCTCTCCTACAAATTCCTATAGCTCCACTACAGCCCAGGGCTATTTCTCACACCCACTAATTGATTTATTAGTTCATAGCAGTTGTTCCCAACGTTTTTTAACTTGTGTCCCTTCAAAACAAGCTAATATATGCGTAGTGCATTTGTGACTTCTTGGTTTAATATAGTATTCATTAAGCATCACTCAGCAATGGTGGAAGAAGTGTTCAGATTCTTTACTTGAGTAAGAGTGTTAAAAACACTCAGCTAATTTTTATTATTAATTTGTCGATTTATGGATTGGTTTTTTTTTTAATCAATTAATCAATTGATTGTTTGTAGTGAAATAAATAAATCTGAAAATGGGGAGAAATGCCCGTCACAAAGTGAAACCTTCACAGTGCCTGCTTTGTTCTGCCAACAGTCCAAACCTCATGGCTTATTGTTTGCAGATTTGCCCCCTCTGGATCTTCTGTCTTTTGTTCTCGAGAAGGACACCTCCCAGCTCGTGCCGGGGGTGCACATGAGGCAGACTGGAGGGGTGAGGGGTGTTCATTTCTCCAGCCCTCATACCTCCATGAGCGTTCCCTCCTCCCAGTTGCTGGTGAATTGCAACCTCTTCCCCAAAGAATTCTCCATTGTTGTGACACTAAAAGTCACTCCTATTACACTCAAGGTGAGCAAAACACCCAACCCCCCCAAACACACACACATGCACACACATTTTTAAGAAACACCTGGTAAAAGAAGCATTCATGTCCTTAACTCACAGTAAGTAAAACTACCAGAACCCGTGTGAAAATTCTCTGAATGTTACTTAAATAAAGATATAACAGTAATATCAGATAAATATACACATTTAAAGTATTAAAAGTATAAGTATATATCATAGGATTATTATTGTTACTTATCTGGTGGAGGATTGGCTCCAGCCCCCCCACGACCCTTATTAGGATAAGCTGTATAGATAATGAATTGTTGGATGGATCTGGTGGAGGTGGAACAAAATTTACATTTGTATCTTTTTGGTGTAGATGTCAAATAAATGTAGTTGAGAAGAAGTAAACAGTAAGTTAAAATTAATGTAGTAGTAAGTATACTTGCAGCTAAAGACTGTCTTCATTATCAGTTAATCTGCGGATCATGGTTTAGATCACTCACAATCTACCAAAACCCACAGTAATTTGATTCAATTTGTTTTGTTTGACAATAGTAGCCACAGCTTATATGACAAAGAAAAGCAGTAAATCCTCTCATTTGTTCTAAAAATACCTCAAATGATGAATCCATTCTCAAAGTAGTTGCATATGTAAATATTTCTGTTGACTGACTAATTGATTCATTGAAAGCTCTAAGTTCTGCAGAATTGTACTTAAGTACACTACGTTAATAAATGTGCTTTGTTACTTACAGCACCATCCCTGCCATATAGCATGTCTGAATGTTTTCACATTTGCTTTACAGAGAAAGGAGTACCTCTTTTCCTTGATGGAGCCAAAAATATTAGTAAAAAGAGCAGTGGAGGAGAAGGAAGAGGAGAACAATAAAGGGGAGATTTTTGAAAATTATAAGGAGAGGGATATAAGTGGAGAAGAACAACATGGAAAGGAGAAGAAGGAGAGGGGAGTCAAAAGTAATGAGAAAGGTGAACGGATCATTCTTGGACTGAGGTTCTCGAGAAAACATCTGCACTTTGTTTTTAAAGGTCATGGAGGGGTGGTAGAGCACTGGGTGTTTGGAGACACCCAACTGGCTGATAACCAGTGGCACACTGTGGTTTTAACCATTGGCACTCAGCATGTGAAGTTCACAGTGGACTGTGCCCCACCACTGGAAATGTGAGTTCTTGTTGTTTTTTTCCCCTCTTAAGTTCTTGTTTGTGTTTGTTTTCTGATCACTGGGTGGGTACGCTGGCTGTCTCCAACCATCCTTTCCCCCTTGAGGGATAGTGGATCCTTCATCACAGTACAACTGGCACTGTTCCAAATGTGCTTACACCCTGCAGTCATATCATAGTGGTGTGACAGTTTGTGATAGATGGTTTGTAGTGGAAACTCCCTCTGGCGCACAGAAGGGAGGAATATCGGCACCCATACAGTACTTATAAATGAAATACAATTACTGTCTTATATTTCCCTGTCTGGAGTCTAAAAACAGAAGTGGGGCAGAATACTTTCATTACACAGACTTTGTTTATTTACAGAAAAAAATTTACTTTAGCAGTTAGCAATAATCATAAATATATGTATATATCTTTAATGGCAAACAGCGTTCCCTCCAGGCCTTTCCCCTCAAATCTCAACATTCAGGGATCAAGATTTCACATTGGCAGCCGGGGGAGATGGAAAGGCTTGTTTTCAGTAAGGCTTATAAGTCTTCATTGCTAATTTTAACAAAACTCATGCAAAATATTCTGCCAAACAATTTAAAACCAACTAACAATAAATCTCATCTATGGCCCAAAGGGTCTGTTGCGACAGCTGGTTTTAGTGCCAGGTTTGGACG
>NW_018128021.1:1065826-1069518 GCF_001952655.1 Monopterus albus | reverse complement strand
CGATCTCCAGCTATCTGCGTGGTCAGTACCACCACTTCTCTTAGACCTGCCTGTCAAGGGGAGGGAGAAGGACAGCCACCTGACACACTATGGTAACTTTTTGGAGTGTTTATTTTTCAAGGCATGACATGATTTACTGTATTTGCTCATCTGTGTTCTTTCCTCGCTTTTTAATTGTCTGTTTGGATATGTTTTGATGATGTACTCTCAGAAACAGAGGAGCGAGTGTCAGTAGGGTCAGAACGATCATGTTCAGAGCTGCTTCAAGGTCAGCTGTGGTTCAATCCGCTCAGGAAAGCCCTCTATCTCTGTGATGGTACAGTGTGGATCACTGTACTAGAGGGTAAGAAACCAGCATCATCCACTGTTGAAAATGTTTCTCCATATCTTAGGTTGAAAACTGACAAAATTCTCTCAATCTACTCAGATCATAAGCGTCTGGACTATGTGTTGGAACATCAGGTCCTCACCACAAGCTCAGAGACGCATGATGTGGAGGTATTCATCCACTTGTTCAATTAGTTGTATATATTTTTTTGTGACCAGGTTCCGAATAAGCGGAGGAAAATGGATGGATGGATGGATTTTTTTGTGTTCATACTATTGCAAAGATGCTTATTTAAAGATAAGGAATAGAGAATAAAATCTATATTTAAGGGAGTCTTGTGTTTTTCTGTACCAGGAGTTCCAAACCTAGGGTTCCAAATGTTGTGCAACCTTAATTTTCACCATCCTGTGATTAGTTTCTACTATCCACTAAGGTTAAATTACTTTTTTCAGTTTTTCTGTCATCCAATGTTCAGGTGTTCCAGGTACCTGGCATTGGTCTGATGGCTGCTATGGCTCACCGCTCCACAGCTTCTGGTTCGGCACTGTACCTGTGGACCCGTAAAGGTTTCCAGCTCTACCAGAATATCACCACCCAGAAAGCATTGGCCTGGAGACACTTCAGCGTGGGCAAGAGGGTATGACAAAAGGATGTTAAAAAAGGTTTTATTCTGATTACAAACTTTAAACACATTGATCCTCTGTTATGTTGTTTTGATTTAGACATTTCTAGTGGTGTCAAATTCTGAGGGAAGGCCAAAAGAGACAGACGTTTCTGTGATTTACAAGTGGAGTAAGAGAAGAAAACAGTTTGTGCATTTCCAGACTCTGCAGACCCACTGTGCACAGGACTGGGAGGCCTTTAAAATCAATAAACAAACCTATCTTGCTGTTGCCAATCATAGACAAGGTAAAAATAAAATATCCAGCACCGATTAACTCCCAGAATTCCTGGACCTACATTTTTTTTTTTCTGGTTTGTCTTTCAGGTAATAATAATCACACTATAGACAGTGTGATATACAAATGGAACATGTTAACAAAGTCTTTTGAGGTTTACCAAATGCTGCCAACCACAGGGGCCTATGACTGGGAGTTCTTCACAGTCGGACCGTACCATTTCCTGGTGGTCGCAAATGCGTTTGATGGAGTGACCACATCTGTAGACTCTGCCATCTATGTTTGGGTCAATGGAAGCTTCCAGGTGTTCCAAACAATTAAGGTATGTGGTGAACATAAAACAACTAAAGAAATGTCTAATTGGCCTTGAAAACCTAAAACGACTGTAGAGAATTTAGAATTTTATTTCATTGAATTATAAAAAAAAGAGTTGTTTGGTTCCCCAGCACAATGCAGAGTTATTCCTGAGCAGGTTTTAGTGTGGGTGGAAATTAGTTTAATAGTACTTAAATGGTTTTCTTACCATTGGACTTCTCACAGCTGGACTTTGATTTCCTTTGATGAGATCTGTATCTTAAAGATGTGTGAAAACCCATCTTGTCTCTACACACAGAAGGAAGGGAATACAAATGGGGAGAGATAAAAGGAGAATGATAGAGAGGTCGGGAGCAAGGAACAGGTGTGTTCATTCTTTTAAGACAGAGCCAAAATAGAGCATGTAGTTTGCCATGATTTGCTTGAGTGATAGCAGTGCTTTGATATGTAACTGATAATAAATAATATATTTGAGTCAAGCCACATCTGAGGAGAAGGCCTTGACCCATTGATAGTCACTTGACAAATCATAGGGAGATGTGTGATTTAGGGAAACTCCACAGCTAGATTTGAGGGGCAGGTGATAATTAGTCACCTGAAATCATACAGAAATGAGAGAGAAAGCATAATTTTGTCATCTTTCATGGTGTGGTTCTATAGATGTGAGGTCAGTCCATCCCCAGAGGAAAATTTCTTCTGACTTTGGTGGTCCTCAGACTCTTCCTCTATAAGGTTAATGTTTGTGGTTGTGAATAAAACATCTTGAAGATGTTGGATGAAGCAACATGAAATTTATTGTAGCTTATAAATGGTGACTTTAATGACTTTTCCTCTAGTGACACCAGGTCAGAGTTTACCACTGTAATGTCTTTTTGTGTGATTGACAGAATGACATATAATTGTGTACAGATATTCATGGTTCCCAGATGATGTGTAAAAACTACTTTGCTGATCCTCTGACCTTTTCTCTAGTGCAGTTATAGGGTTGACATTTGTGATTTTGTGATCTATTTTTGGATGGATTCCGATCAAACCATGTACCATCATTTGTGTCTCCCTCAGGATGAATTGCCGTAATGTTTATCATCAAAAGGTCCCAATTTAAATTTGGTCAATACTTGGACAAATACCTGCAAGCCAGTGACATTCCCATCAGCTTCATTTTGAAGTGCTAATAAGCAAATTTTTGGATGCAATTAGCATTAAACCGAAATGGTGAAAAATTAGCATGCTGTCACTATGAGCATGTTAGCATGTAGCTCTAAGCACTGCTGTATCCAGCCTCACTGAACAGTAAGCATGGCTGTAGACATTTATGCTTTTATTTGTTTACCACTCCATTCTCTCCTTTCAAGTTCTAACACATGCCTCCACCACACCAGCAGTATAGTTTCTCTCTCATCCTAGACGTTCTGCGCCACAGACTGGGAAATGTTTAAGATTGGCAGCAGAGTCTTCTTGGTTGTTGCCAATGGACACAGATACCAAGGTAACGGACCTGGTCGATATGCCATCAACTCTACAATCTATGAACTGGACATGAATGGACAGATGTTTGTCCGCTTCCAGGATATCATCACCTACAGGTACAGATGTGCAGTCAGCAGAAAAAATATGCCAGATGCATGGACATGCAGACATATTATACACTTCTTGTGTAAATAACCTGTTTGCTACTGTTTCACCCATCATCACCACATCCCTTTCTGTCTCTTCAGTGCAGTGGACTGGGAGTTTTTTAGCCTTGGGGAGGAACATTTCCTGGTTGTTGCTAATTCTTTTAACGGAGAATCTTACTCAACAGCATTCTCTACAGGTATTCAACTTGTCAGCACAGTGAAATAATTAGGACTAGTGTTGAAATCATGTCATGGACATAACATCCAAACTGTAATAATGTAGATTTATTTTCTTCCTGTGAGTCACACTAAACATTTTTGACATGCGAGGATTCACTAGGCCTATAGTTAATTTTAGATCTAGAGCCATTGTTAAGAAGATGCAGCTTTGGTTTGATTTCTCTTCTCTGATTGTTTTTAGGTGGCAGGGATATGAAGGCTTTGTTCCTGTTCATTGGATTCCAACCATTGGGTGTAGTGACTGGGAATTTGTTTAGCTCTAAAGGAGAATCATATCTCATCTACTCTAGC
>NW_018128021.1:1061093-1065288 GCF_001952655.1 Monopterus albus | reverse complement strand
GTTAATGTTATCACATTTCTCTTTGTTACGTTGACTTTGCATTATGAATGCATCTATTCCAAGTTGTGTCCAAAAGAAACACTTAATTTTTGATGAATATATTTACTTCATGGAATTTCGCTCTAGCTTTTACTTCTGAAGAGCCTCTGTTAACAACAACAAAACTGTTATAAAGGTTACAACACAAATGTACAGTCCTTTAGATTCACAATGTACTGAGTTGCCAATAGTTGTTGAGATATTTCAGTGTAGACAAAAGTGGTGGATCAACCAGCAAACTGACAACCCTGCACTGACATTCAACATGATCTCTGGTTCTGTTTGTTTCCTGTCTCTTGTCATCTCCAGTAAGTCCTTAAAACCACAGACTGTGGCACTAAGTCTAAATATCTGAAAAAAAGAGGCCTGAGAAACAAGTTCTCCTTGTTACATGCCCGCCTCCTGGTGGTTCGTGTGTGGTGTTACACACCCCTCTTTTGCTGTAGGGCCCTTGGCTCAGTGGGGACATTACAGTTCTGAACGGTATGGTACAGCCTGCTGCATTGACTGGCAAACAAAATAAATGATAACTAAAAGTATACAGTGGTGTGAAAAAGTGTTTGCCCCCTTACTGATTTATCTTTTTGCATGTTTGTCACACTGTAATGTTTCAGATCGTCAAACAAATTTATATATTAGTCAAAGATAACACAAGTAAACACATCATGCAGTTTTTAAATGAAGGTTTTTATTATTAAGGGAAAACAAAATCCAAAACAAAATGATGCGTGTCCTGGAGGCTTGAATGTGTCTAAGGATGTTTTGTCCTTGTCTCCTCTGTAATCCACTGTAACAGGGACATAAAATGGACAACCAAGGTTCTGACCTTGATTTTGGCTTGATTAGATCTTGGTAGATTAACAGTGAAGGGAACTGGCTCTGTAAAGGAAAAGCATTTCACAGGACTTGTTCAAAACAAACAGTCCAGGAGACGAGAGGAAAATAGGAAGTTGTCCTGTTTTTGTTTTTGTTTGCTTGTTTGTTTTTATAATAAAAATATCCAAGTGAAAAACTGGGAAAGTTGGATTTCTAAAGTAGCTCACAGATGTTTGAAGCTCCTATGATACAATAAACAAATCTTTCTAAATGATGTATTAAATATTTTTAATGCATGTGAGAGAAGACGTGAGATTAAGAAAACTTTTATGTCTTTTTGATGTTTGTTTTTTATGTCTTTGTGGTCATTTTGCATTGTTTTGCTATCAGTTTGTGTCTATTGCGCACCTTCTGTTGGCATAATCCCTGTAGTTTACGCAGTGAAAGATTGTATATGAGGAGTTGGGGGGACTGATTGACAGAAAATTAATCAAATTGATTTGCTGAGTAGTTAATTCATTTTGTAAGCCAAAAAATCTATCTCTAGTCTCAGCCTGTCATATGTTAATATTTGCTGCTTTTCTTAGACTTTCATGATAAACTAAACAATGCCAAGCTTTTTTCAGTTTTGGACTGTTGATCATCACAGAAAGGCATTTTTGGATACCAGTTAATCTATTAATTAATAAAATAACTGGCATATTAATTGATAATGGACATAATACACACCCAAAAATAACCTTTACATGAATAACCATGGTTCCTGAAACTAGCAGGGTAATCACATACTTAAATCTAAGTTGTTTGACAGAAGGTGCATGTCTGAAAGGGGCAAGAGTAAGCACCATGAGGACTTCACCTTGGGCTCAGAGAGCCTGTGGTGGATGTAAGCCTGTTTAGTGTTGAATGAAAAAAAATGACCAATTAATAAATAATGAGTCATCTACCAAATAATAAATAATGAGTCATCATTAGTTGCTGCCCTAGAATTTCATCTCAGAGGTCAGGTTACCAGGAGATACCTGTAGCTTTACCTCAGACAGCACGAGCTCTTCAGTTGGCAATGTATGCAACAGTAAACACTGTGATACAGTAAACTACTGTTAATTAAACATCTACAGATGCTTCATGTCCTTCAGTGGCACTGCTATGTGAGAACAGCACTAAATAGTTTTTACCTTGTGGGTAAACCAGAGTTTGATAAATGGGGTCAATCAGGTGGGAAATAAAAATGTGTCTCATCTTGCAGTAATCATCTTTACATTATTATTGTTGTATAGACCCCCCATGAGTGCCCTCAATGAGGAGGAATATCTTAACAGGTTGCCATTTATTATGTCATTTATCCAGGATAATGGATCTACCTGTGTGTATGTTGTTGGAGACTTGAAAGCTGATGTTGGTGACACTCATTCAGTGTTTGGAAACCATGTAATGCAGCTCTTGCCTGAAAATAGTTTCACTTACAGTATATTAGTGAAGCTTGGCTTGATCACTGTATCTGTAAGGCATGCTGATATGGATTCTATTGAGATCGATTATGATCAATTATATACCTGTGAGTATAGTCTAAGTTCCTACTTATGTCAACGCTCCTTAAATTAACCTTCATAAAAGAAACAATTGTACAGATATTAACAAAGCAAAATCAGTTTCCAAACCACAAAAGTAGTCCCTTCTATAACCTAAATATGAGTGATATTTAACAAGTAAAAACATTAAACAATGTGTTTGATGCCAACCTGATGGTGTATTGTGGTGTTTTCTTTGCCTTTTATATCTGGTCTTATACTGTCTTATACTTATACTGTCTACTCAAGGCTGAATAGGACTGGACTGAAGTGGCACATTTTCTGAGGTTAGCAACTTTGTATACACAAAGAGTTATGTTTTTTGGTAAGTCTTTCCACACTTTGTACACCCAAATGCATGAAAGTACATACAGTATGTGGGTGCACAATGCATGACTTTGGGATTTATAGTATACTGTATATTCAAATAGGGCATAACATTGTGAGCATTAGGAAATGCCTATATAAAAACATTGCTGACTCTTGTCAAAGGTTAAAAAAGGGTTTTGAAAGGGGAAACCAGCGCTTCCTTTGAGGTTCCTACTGTTGAGGGATTAACATAACATATCTATACTTGGGTTTCGCCTTATTGAATGAAGGACGCCTGAAAATATAGAAGAAATATTTACATATTTTCTTATTTATCAGAATGGAAAACACATTAATCTAAAAGTGCAGCTTGACCATTTACTGTAAGTGAAGTTACTTTGGCATTGTGAAAGCCACAAGTGCAGCTGTTTCCTTTGTTATGATCATTTGTCCTCTCCGATGCAGAGCACATTTTTCTATCTGCAGGCATAATAATAAAAAGTTGTTTTACAGAACTGAGAAACATTAACTGAACAATGTTATAAAAGCAATGTAATAGATTCAGTGCTAGATTCAGCCATATTCTGTGCTAAACTAGTCAAATTTACATTATGATAAACAGTTAGCTGGTCTGTATCATGCAGGTGTCTTAGTGGGTTTCAAGAGTTAGCATCAGGTGTACTAAATGACATTAAAACGACAGCAAACATACAGTACAATGGTGTTAACAAATGAGAAAGTCACTGTCACTGTCAGGTATTTCTGTCTGAAATGTAACTAATGATCTCCCTGGTGCCTTTCACGATGAACTGACAGAGAATGCTGTGGTTTCTGAACAGATCGTCACAGGGACAACTAAACCAAAGTCTCGGTGGAAAAGATTTCGCCACTTTCTGGGGTTGAGGAAACCACAGAAGTGGAAGAAATAAACCCAGCTTCTCCCAACAGCAGATATTACATTTGAACAACTGGACAAGTAATCTGCTGTTAAAACTTTCTAAACAAATGAACCAATTAGGCCAGATGTTTTACTAAATTACATGACAGGCTGTCAGACATGTACTGACACCCCTGTCATGTAACTTGGTAAAGAAAACAAATTAACCAAAGCGGCACAGTGGCGCAGTGGTTAGCACTGTTGCCTCACAGCCCCAGCCAACCCGGGGTCTTTATGTGTGGAGTCTGCATGTTCTCCCTGTGTCTCCATGGGTTTTCTCCGGGCGCTCCGGTTTCTCCCAAACTCCAAAGACATGCAGCTTAGGTTGATTGGCGACTCTAAATTGGCCCCAAGTGTGAGTGAGTGTGAGTGTTTATACCCTATTCAAGAATAATTGTATATTATAATAATATTATTATGATATTATATTATATTATCAATACATTCTGTAATTATATAATAGAAAGAAAGCGCCTTAACCACTAGCCTACCAGGGAGGCATAAAGAAAGAAATTGTATAATA
>NW_018128021.1:1049871-1058930 GCF_001952655.1 Monopterus albus | reverse complement strand
TGTGATGTGATTCAGGACTGGAAAAATTGCAAATCGGGCACACTGGGTGCTATCTTGTATCAATTGTTGAACAAATGGCTTGGCACACAGAGTTTAAACCAACATTGTACTGAAAAAAGATAGATTTTTACACTGGTGTGAGTGTACAGTGGTGTGAAAAAGTGTTTGCCCCCTTACTGCTTTCTTATCTTTTTGCATGTTTGTCACACTGTAATGTTTCAGATCGTCAAACAAATTTATATATTAGTCAAAGATAACACAAGTAAACACATCATGCAGTTTTTAAATGAAGGTTTTTATTATTAAGGGAAAACAAAATCCAAAACTATATAGCCCTGTGTGAACAAGTGTTTGCCCCCCTGTCAAAACACTGGTTTATCGCACCTGAGTTCAATTTCTCTAGCCACACCCAGGCCTGATTACTGCCACACCTGTTCGCAATCAAGAAATCACTTAAATAGGACCTGCCTGACAAAGTGAAGTAGACCAAAAGATCCTCAAAAGCTAGACATCATGCCGAGATCCAAAGAAATTCAAAAACAAATGAGAAAGAGAATAATGGAGCTCTATCAGTCCGGAAAAGGTTATAAAGCCATTTCTAAAGCTTTGGGACTGCAGCGAACCACAGTGAGAGCCATTATCCACAAATGGCGAAAACATGGAACAGTGGAGAACCTTCCCAGGAGTGGCCGGCCGACCAAAATTACCCCAAGAGCGCAGCGACAACTCATCCAAGAGGTCACAAAAGACCCCACAACAACATCCAAAGAACTGCAGGCCTCACTTGCCTCAGTTAAGGTGAGTGTTCATGACTCCACCATAAGAAAGAGACTGGGCAAAAATGGTTTGCATGGCAGAGTTCCAAGACGAAAACCACTGCTGAGCAAAAAGAACATAAAGGCTCGTCTCAGTTTTGCCAGAAAACATCTTGATGATCCCCAAGACTTTTGGGATCATACTCTGTGGACAGACGAGACAAAAGTTGAACTTTTTGGAAGGTGTGTGTCCCATTATGTGTGGCGTAAAAGTAACACTGCATTTCAGAAAAAGAACATCATACCAACAGTAAAATATGGTGGTGGTAGTGTGATGGTCTGGGGCTGTTTTGCTGCTTCAGGCCCTGGAAGACATGCTGTGATAAGTGGAACCATGAATTCTGCTGTGTACCAAAATATCCTGGAGGAGAATGTCCGGCCATCCGTTTGTGACCTCAAGCTGAAGCGAACTTGGGTTCTGCAGCAGGACAATGATCCAAAGCACACCAGCAAGTCCACTTCTGAATGGCTGAAGAAAAACAAAATGAAGACTTTGGAGTGGCCTAGTCAAAGTCCTGACCTGAATCCAATTGAGATGCTGTGGCATGACCTTAAAAAGGCGGTTCATGCCCGAAAACCCTCCAATGTGGCTGACTTACAACCATTCTGCCAAGATGAGTGGGCCAAAATTCCTCCACAGCGCTGTGGAAGACTCATGGCAAGTTATCGAAAACGCTTGATTGCAGTTGTTGCTGCTAAGGGTGGCCCAACCAGTTATTAGGTTTAGGGGGCAAACACTTGTTCACACAGGGCTTTGTAGTTTTGGATTTTGTTTTCCCTTAATAATAAAAACCTTCATTTAAAAACTGCATGATGTGTTTACTTGTGTTATCTTTGACTAATATATAAATTTGTTTGACGATCTGAAACATTACTGTGTGACAAACATGCAAAAAGATAAGAAATCAGTAAGGGGGCAAACACTTTTTCACACCACTGTACATCTGTCAATTTAAAACAAACAAACAAAAAAAAAAACTGTCCTATACAGCTACATCAAAACGTCCACTTTAGTGTTCAGTGTCAGCACAGATAGGATGGAATTTGAGTCATCTGCAGTGTTTATATCATTTGCTGACAGATGTTAGCTCCCAAACTAAGGACTAAGAGGAGCTGAGATCGAGGTGCAGAGTCAATAGGATGTTTAGGTCCAGCTCAGAACATACTTCTTTTTGGAAGGATCGCTTTTTTATGCTGTGTACGCTGCCATTTAACTGTTTGGACACACTTTACAATTGAATTCAGTGGCAAAGTGTGTCCAAACAGTTGACTGGTAATTTTTCTGCTTTCTCAGTATGTTTTCATCACACTGCTCACCCTTTTCCAAAAGGCCTTCAATGCAAACCTCCTCTCGGGCTACCTACCTCAGCCTTTCTCCATCATAGCTGATCCCTAGTTATAATAGTTTGAACGTAGTTTTGGTTGATTAAAATAATTGTACTTTACTTGCAATACTTTTGAAAATCCATTTTATGTTCCTCTCATTTTTCAAAAAGGTTTATATTATTCCTGTTTTTTCATGAAATTAGATGATACTTTACAACCATTTGCATATTTGTTGGAATTGCAGTTCTGAAGTGTTATGGAAATATTAAAAGTGCTAAACGCTTTTATAAAAATGAGTCACCACACAGCCTTAAAGAATTAGTGCATATTCAGATGAGCAATATGAGAGCTGAGAAACTAGAAACACATCCACTAAGACAAATTTTTCATTTGAAAAACTATCATTTATCTTCAGCATTTTAACTTGTTCAATTAATTGTTAGATTATGGCCAAATGGAGAGAGGGAAGTCTGGGCATCTTTGCTTAGACTGCTGCCCCCGCGACCCGGTCCCGGATAAGCGGAAGAAAATGGATGGATGGATGGATGGCCAAATGTTCCCTGGTGTACTTACATTTCCTGCAGTATATTTCACTCGATACATTCACTTTGCCATAACAGATTATGGTATGTGATTTATATCACAGTAGTCACAAATATAGGAGCTTTTTCAATATATGTATTATGAATTTAACAGTAATATTTGACATATGCAAACTGATATAAGGTTATGAAAAACTGTCAGTAGCCTACTACCAACCAGAGAAAGTATAGGCAAAACTAATTTTGGAGCAATACAGAATTAAATGCTTAAAAAAGGAGATGCCACTTTCAATTGTGTTTCAAAAACAGCTGATGAATTAGCTACTTGTAAAGCCACATGTAATGAATCACAAACTGAAGAGCAATACTTTTATTTGTCAAACTATTGCTGTTACATGCAGAAATATATACCGCTAATGCTAGTTTGATATTCATGAACAAGCTGTTCTGTGTCCAGAACCTGCCTGTGACTGGAATGAAAGAAATAAGTAGGTGAATGCATAGCTATGAAATAGTTGCTTCAGCTCTACAGTTAATTACTAGCAGAGCTCTGCCCTGCTTCCACCTGACTGGAGGTCTAATCTGGTTGCATTTCATCTTGTGAATGAAAAAGTGTTAACATCTGTGTTTGTGAAGCTCAGACTGTTTCTGTTTTTGATGAAATTGTCATAAATGTATAAATGCAGTTTATACATTTACACAATAAATTTGTTTATTATTTAAGTTATAGTTCAAGGTGGTGTTGTACTGGACTACATTAAATTTAGAGGTGTTTCTATATTTTCATCCTTCCCAGCTACATACATGAGAGAACCAGAATATTAGGAACACCTGCAGCCAGGCACTCTGACTGATTGATGGTAGAATTCAAGCCCCATGATCATTTTGTGACTGCTGAGAGTAGAATTGTGGGACATTTGACAAGAAATGTGGCTACTTTATATAGCCATGTCATAAATTGATAGTTGATTTCTTAAATATTAGTTATGCTTAATATTCTATATGCAGTGGCCAAGTAATGAAAATATCTTCAGCTATATTCATTTCATTTATTAGATTTGCGCATACACTTTAACCAAGTGTGATACTACAAGTACCACAATGCACCATTACATTCTCTACCAGGAAGAAACATGGCTGCCTACAGTTTCCCAACGGGCTTTTTTTTTTTTTTTATTGACGTTTCGTTTTTTGTCTTTTTCAACACGAGCGGTGGAATAAATAACCAGTGTCAGAAGCTGCATTGAGTAACAATTTTATTCAATTAATCGTCGGAGTTTCGGCAAGAAGACGCAATTTTTACAGTCGTAGTGACACCGACAGCTTGATTTTTTTCTCTCCATGTTTGCTGTGAGCTGGCAGTCTGCGAATGTTGACTTTTGTTAGCGTGTTAAGATAGCCAAAAACATAGCTGCGAGTACAACGCACAAACCCGGTATTAGCCGCTATGTTTTGTCCAGTAAGGTCTTCTTATTTTAGGGTTAGCCCGGCTATTGTTAACAGAGAACTCGGCAAGACCAAGATGAGATAGCAAGAGGGCACACGGTAGTGCTAACACACAAATTACTGCGAGGCTGAGTCCCAGCAGAACTCAGACAAAACTGAGTGGAAGAAAAACCTCACACAGCATGTTTGGGAATCTTTTTGAGGAAGAAGAGGAGGAAGGCTTCTCTTCGACTTCCTCCAAAGGAAGAGTTTCAAAGGGCGGAGATGAGCCACCTCCACCCCGAGGAAGAAGCAATCTGTGCGGAATCAAGAACCAGGGAGGGACTTGTTATCTCAACTCTCTGCTCCAGACCCTGATGTTCACCCCGGAGTTCAGAGGTGAGGACAAGTGACTTTTCCTCTGGAAGGAAGAGACTGAGGTCCATAAAGTAGATAACCGGATATAACTGTATCCATTCTGTTTATGTATTTATTTATTCTTTGGTATGTGTTTTTGCAGAGGAGCTGTTCAGTTTGGGGCCAGAGGAACTTGGATGTCTGGAAGATAAAGACAAACCAGGAGCCAAGGTAAGTGTTGCAAAGTATCTCTAAGTGGAACCACATATATCAGGTACTGTATGTGTTTGTAAAGTGTAATGAGGTTTTCCTTTTCTCCTCAGGTCAGAGTGATCCCACTGGAGCTCCAGAGACTGTTTGCTAGTCTGTTGCTGGTGGACCAGCAGAGCGCCTCCACAACTGACCCCACTGACAGCTTTGGCTGGAACAGCAATGAGGTCTGTGTCCATTATCTTTGTCAGCGAGAAGGAAAATAGAGGCTCACCTTACACTTTGGATTTCAGTGATTAATTTACCTTCCAGTCTTATGCACAAATGCATACAGAGTTTCAGAAAACTGGATTTCAAATGTGCTAAAAGTGTTCAGGCCAGGAACCTGACTGGAATTTCATGTCTCCCAGCTGCAGTCATGCAAAAATAAATAAAGGGCAAAAACAGAAAGAAACTGACAGAATTTGCCATGGGACATTCATAACCACCTTGTCCAGGTCAAGACTATATACAGTATACATAAATGTGATTAAAGTTGAACCAGAGCTCTGACACCATCAAAATGGAAAATGTAACTTAAGACCTAGATGTGGGAGGTCAAAATGACCACGAGCTATGTAAATGGTGGGTTTAAATTAAAGAGTGACATACTCTGTCCCAACCTCTTAGGCCCGTGACACTAAGCCAACAGTCGGCCGTTGTGCCCTGCTGCTTTGTTGGTGAGTGTTTGTCAGGGCTTGTCTTCTTGGTGTGTCCTGCACCACTGGCACTAGTCAGACCCTATCAGTGGCTTTTCAGGTGATTTGGCATGTTGAAAAGCCATCTGACCTCATTGGCAACAGAGACCACTCTGACTTGCTGTTCTGCTTAGCAAGTCAAAGCATGAGAAGAGAAATATTCAGGAATGCTACTTGAGCCTGTTGCTGTAGCATCCATGATTTCACCCATTTAGTGCAGTTTCCTTATTTTTTGCCTCCACGGCCTCCTTTCTTCTTCTACAACCAAATGACCAAGCCCAAAGGATAACAGTGCCATTTGCAGTGGCAGCTTCTTATCAGATACATTCTCGATTAGAGGCAGCTGTAAACAGCAGCTGTCGTGAATGAGAGCTGCTTTGTTTACAGCTTGTATATCTGCAGTCTGGGCTAGCAACCCATCCCCCTAAGAAGCCCCACTGCTACAGAAATGACGAACATCTGTCCTTGAGTGAAACCTCGTCACCCTGATGTGCTCAGCAGCACGTGAGGAACAGCACATATCCACAGTCTAGGTCATCTTCTTTTCCTTTTTGAATGGTGAATACATATAATGTTACCTGCTGGTAGGGAGTTATTTCTCTCATGCAGGTGCAGAACTTATGTGCTAGTTGGCTGTAGTTTGTGCAGCAATATACTATGAAATGTCTGCTATAGTACTTAGTGTTTAGCATTAGTGCATAGTATTTTGGGAAACACAAGAGATTTCTTTCTGTCCTTAATTTGATTCTTTTTTTCTTCTACTCTCAGGGGACAAATCAGCATGATGTGCAGGAGCTGAACAGGATTCTGTTCAGTGCATTGGAGCACTCTCTTGTGGGCACTGCTGGTAGTACATTTATTCAGCGGCTCTACCATGGGACCATTGTCAACAGCATTGTCTGCAAGGAGTGTGGAAACATCAGCCAGAGACAGGTGTGTCCATACATACCCTGTGTGCAGGGTTTCTCGGCCTCTCTGACGTGGCTCCTTCATGATGTTATATTCTGACCATTAAATAGTTTTGGATTTTTTTTATTTTTTGTCTTTGGCTCAGAAAGATTTGGTAAGGATGGAACTATAAGATTTATCCTAATGTAATAAATGGCAAATGTTACTAGTTAACTCAGTTCTGGTGCAAATGCCTGTTTCTGCCTTCTTTAGGAGGACTTCCTGGACCTAACTGTGTGTGTTTGTGGTGTGTCTAGCCTGGAGGAGGCTTTGTGGGACATGTTTGTGGAGGAGGAGTTGTTCGAGGGCAATAACCTATACTGCTGTGCACAGTGTGACAGGCTGGTCACTGCTGCTAAGGTCAGTGCCAGCATTCAGAATGTGTTGATACCATAACAAAGGTTATAATACAGTAAACCTTAGGGGAATATATAATATGTGTTTTCCCTCTTTGACATTTTGAACAAGCCTAATATTAATATTCAGTAGATAAATACTAGATGCTTTGTGCTGTTTCTCATCTTCATTTGCTACACTATTATGCAGTCTGCTAAGCTGAAGAAGCTCCCTCCTTTCATGACCATGTCTTTGCTGAGATTCAGCTTTGACTTTGCCAAGTGCGAGCGATACAAGGAGACTAGACGCTACAGGTTTCCCCTCACCATCAATCTACGGCCATTCTGTGAACAGGTCCGTGACAGATTTTAACACTGATCCAGCTTCTATTTAGTAGCGGCACATTTAAAACAAAATTTTTGTCAGGCCTAACCTCATCAAGGATGGCTTTGATTAATGCTTAGGTTTTTCTCCCTTCCAGACTGATGGAGAGGACTCTGATTACTCCTATGAGCTGTTTTCTGTGATTATCCATAAGGGTGGCTGCTATGGCAGCCCTTACCATGTTTATATCAGGGACATTGACCAGCTTGGTCACTGGGAGTCACTGGGAGCCACCGGTGAGGAAAGCAACAGAACAAACAGGAGGACGAGAGCAAAACACATAAGCAATTATTCGTTGAGTAGGAGATGCCATGCTACAACTAGCTAATTGCTAATTCCAATTAAATGACTTTTAAAGACAGCTGATTGCTAATTATTAGCTGTTTTTTTGTACATTACTATCAGAAATGTAAAACAAAAAGGGGAGGGTGGGCTGTTCAGTTCTGCAGGCCTTTGAATGTGTGCTTTAGGAAAGACACCATATCTGTGTCTTATTGTCAGGAGGAGGATGGCAAACCTAAGACTCAGCGGAAAGTCAAGGAAGAAGTCCAGGAAGTGTGTGAGCCAAAACTACAAGAAAATGATCCTCTGTCTGTCCTCACTGCTATTATTGCCCAGGTACAGTAATGATAGTTTTATTACTTTCCTTTGCTGAATTTTATATAGACTTTAATTATTATTGAATTATTTTCTGCCTCTTAGGAGCCATCAAAGAGTGTCCTAATGGACCAACTGGGCCAGAAACTCATGAATATGATTGGTTCCTCCTGGAGCAAAAGGTTCAGAAGACACTATGGCCCCATAGGAAAGGTATTTTTGGTTTCTTTGTGAGTTATTGGTAGTGTACTTTTATGCTAATTCCAGTTTTGTTTCTAAATTTTCATCTTTTCATCTTCTGATAAACCCTTCTATCTTTACTTTTTCTCCTCTTCTGATATAGTTCCTGCAGTCTCACAATGATGTCTTTATATTGGTGTCCAATGGTACACAAGTGGCACTGAAGGCAGCCCCGCCAAGCCCTGTGACTGAGCCCCCTAGTCCATCAGAACAGACCACTAACTCTGATCCAGCTCCAGACCCGGGAGCTGCTGAACAACAGCAAGGACCAGACCAGAAGCCAGAGCCAGAACAAGAGGTAATGGACTACGGAACAGTCTGGCTTTAGCAGGGATTACTTTGATGCCTGTTTCTCATGATGTATCTTCCTGTCTGTCAGCAGGGTAACCACTGGTTTGATTTGAATGATTCCACGGTGACCTCCATCAGAGAGTCTGACATAGAGAAGCAGTTCCAGGGAAAAGAGAGCGCATACATGCTGTTCTACAGAAAAACACAGTTGTGCCGGCCCAGTGAAGGTAACAGACACCATGCTTTCTATTTACTAGTTGTTTGACTAAGATATGGAATTAGGGATGAATAACAGAAAAAAATAAACTGAGATCATGCTGAATAAAAGGTCTATTAATTATTGATTTCATTTTGATAATTACTTTTCATTTATCAAGTAAATAGAAGATGAATTACTAAGATGACAAACACACACGTATAATATATGTTTACAAAATACAATACAATGTTTTAACATTTTCAGCTCTGAACAATCCCCAATAAAGCTCCTTCTCACTTCATCAAGATGGTCGAGGAGGAGAATATCAAGCTGCAACAGATGCGGTACAGAAACACACATATTCATTGATTATTACACTTTTGTTTTTTAATAGGTTATGACTGACAATTCATCCACAACCTAATGACTCTAATGCTTTAGTGGTATCTAAAACTCCAATATAAGTGAATACAAGTATCAGCACAGCACTTGCAAAAAACTGAAGGTTTATGTAAATTAAAGAATTTTTGATATGAATCATTACTCAAAACATGTTTCTATTACAGCGAGAAGTTTGAAGCCACCAATAACACAGTGGAGCTGCGTCTGCACCTGGCACCTTGTTATAGGTTAGAAAATGGATCCCTGCAGC
>NW_018128021.1:1048371-1049292 GCF_001952655.1 Monopterus albus | reverse complement strand
GAGGGGTGGGGAGGGGGCGACCCCCCCCCCGATGATATGCAGCGGACACTAAAGGAGCTGTCGCTAAAAGATGGAGATGCACTGTTAGTGCTGGAGCCACAGGCATTTGATAGCAGGTAAAATCTTCTGCAATGCTTGTGTTGTTGTTGTTGTTGTTTTTAATGTGTGTTTTACAACTGTCTTTATAACTTTGTTCAGTGTGTTCACCTTAAACGGAGACGTTGTCACTGTGACTACGCCGTCTGATTGCCGCTGGCTCCAGGTGGAGTTTCAGCCATATGGAGGACAAGGTAAAGGAGAGACGGATGAGGAGAGGAGGAAAATCAAGGTTCCAGCCACAGGAAATATGGTCAGTAACTTCTGTGCTGCTGTGTTTGCTCTATTTTTCTTTATTCAAATATAGAGGAGCTACAGCTACACTAATTGTTCTTTCTACAAGTCATGTAGTTTAATGTTTAATTTGTCTGTCACCAGCTGCTGTGTGAGGTGAAACAGAGGGCCATAGAGGAGCTACAGGAGCAGCCTCCAGGCAAGACTGTTACACAAAACGGTGTCTGCAAGGGGATCATTAGTCTTGTAGTCAGTTATTATAGAGTATATGCAGAAGATGCAGATGCTGAGCCTCAATCTGATATTGGTATTTGTGTACATATAATCAAATCAGTGATAAAATGTATAATCAAAATAACACCTATGTGTAAAAAAGAACATTATATGCATAAAAGCAGACATTCTATTGGAAAACTTGTATTGGGTTGTAAAGGTGTGATAAAGTGGCCACTGAGTGTTTGAGTGTTAATAATAGACTGAAGGATCAGAAGCTCTATATAGGTTAATATGAAGGATCTGGATGCATTAAAAAAAATCTGATATGTGTATATTCTTAAAGCAGCTGTTGTTTCTGTATCACTCACACGGTGC
>NW_018128021.1:1046306-1047157 GCF_001952655.1 Monopterus albus | reverse complement strand
ATCAAAAGAGATGCCAATTATTTTTCTGTCACTTGACTAATGTAGCAACACCAAAGTATATTGTATGTCTATTCTCTTTTCCAATCTGTTAATAGAATAGAATATAGTAAAAGCCTTTATGGCTCTTTGTAGTGTAACAGGATGGCACTTCAGTTTTTTTTCCCCCTCCCCTTTAAAGCGTTTTCTAAGCCTGTTTGTATCAGGCCACTTCCACAAATAAAGTGGTAAAACATTTTATGCTAATAATTTTTTTAAATTCCACCCTTAAATATATATCGGTTCACATGTTAACAGCAACCTTATATTCTCAGGATGCTTCTCTGTCGGAGCTGAAGATCAGCAGTGGAGACACTTTAGTCATCACAGAAGGACAACTGCCTCCACTGGTACTTAAATATTTAGATATTGACGGGAGATTCGTAACATATTACAACATCAGCTCTCTCTTTAGCCTTTGCTGTGTCTTTGGTCTGTCAGGGTTTTCTAAAGCTACCCGTGTGGCTGTATCTGGATCCCCAAAACACGGAAACAGATTTTAATCACAGTGACAGCGTCCACTGTGAGGAGGAGATGCTGGAGGTTGTGACCGCAGGTGAAACACACAGTCGCTCATTTCCTCTGTGTGGCAGCAACATGGCAGAGTTGAGAAGTGTAGGACAGGTGGAGATATCTCATGAGGCCACTCTGGAGGATCTCAAGACTCAGGTAGAGTATGAGTACACAATGCAGGAATTGATGATAGTGAGGTAACCCTCAGACTCCAAATGAATCCTTTTGGATTCTAGTGGTTTTCAGTCCTTATTATGTTTTTGTTGTATTTACATTTTAAGTAAACATATCACAAGGAAACG
>NW_018128021.1:1030376-1045051 GCF_001952655.1 Monopterus albus | reverse complement strand
TCCCCTTTAAAGCGTTTTCTAAGCCTGCTTGTACCAGGCCACTTCCACAAATAAAGTACTTTATGTTGTTTGTGGTCAAACATTTTATGCTAATAATGTTTTCAAATTCCACCCTTAAATATATATCAGTTCACATGTTAACAGCAACCTTATATTGTCAGGATGCTTCCCTGTCAGAGCTGAAGATCAGCAGTGGAGAGACTTTAGTCATCACAGAAGGACAACTGCCTCCACTGGTACTTAAATATTTAGATATGGACGGGAGATTCGTCACTGCTTTTGGCCAAATACCAGCCAGACAAATACACCTGGGAAGAAATCTCCAGCTGGGTAAGATTACCAGAGTTATTTCTTGAGAAGGAACCCGGTTTAGATGTTGGGGTAATCCAATTTGCACTTTCTTGCAAACTTTCTTTCTTGGTTTGCTAAATTATCAGAGAGCTTGCAAAAAGCATTAGAGAGGAATGTTGAGTGCATGAAATGTAACATAGTGGCTAACAACAGACAATGACATTCATTATTTTTCATTAGGAATTTATAGCATTTTTATTATACAAGTGAAGAGGTTATCCCCAGATCTCCTTCTTTTATGTGTTGCTCATTCATTGTCATGTTATCAGTGAATATTGTGTGCATTTTTTACTTTCAGAGTCAGCAGGTTTCCAAAAAGAAAAAGAAGAAAAAGGTGGAATCACTACTGGCAGGGCCATTCCACCTCAAAGATGGAGACACAATTGGCATCAAGGTACTGGGGGAAAACAGGTTTTTGTTTTAAAACTAATGTATTTAAAATTATGTATTTGTTTATTTTTGTTAAGAAACACTGATCTGTTTTTGATTGTTCTCTTCAGAATCTTTTGATTGACAACAACAAGGACTTTATCACCCTGGAGGATGAGCAGGGCCAGCAGAGGCTCCGAGAGCAGGCAGAGCAACGCGTGAAAGGGTAGGACTTTACTTTGGGTACATCTCCTGTCTCTTATAAGATCATTCTTATGTCCTGGGCCCTCAGTGGACACAAAGTTGTTCCGGTCGACAGAGGATGTAGGACATTCCGAGTCTCTTATATCGGCTCTGTGGACTGTGCTTGAGGAGCCATAACCAAGGATACATGAGGCCATTTTTCACAGAAGTGTTTTTGTGAACAGACGCGTCCGTTTATCAGAAATCTGTTGGTGAATGGATGCTTCAGATGAAGAATCCTAAAAAGACAGCTCATGTCGGTAATAACGTTTTTCCTCAAGGTCTTTCTCCTCACATTTTCCTCACATCTTATGTGGGCAGGACCAAGGCAAGGAAAAGATGTAAGTGAGGGAAATAACGGTTCTTATAAGAGACTTGGGATGTACCCTTTGACACGTAAGCAGCAGGGAAGTGCTTGTTACGTTGTATAGTATTTGGGATTTTGGCTTTATAGACGTTGCTGCTTTAACTGACTGATAAGACGTCTGTGTTTATGTATAAAGCCAGGAACAATTTATTACCTGGTGGAATTCAAAAACTATTTAATGAAAGGGAAGGGGGATACAATTTAAGGGGTCAGCGCTCTAAAGTGTGCATAGACACATCAATACTACAGAATACACACACACACACACACGCCACATTGCAAATAGGACAATCCACTTAATGTCAGTCTTGTGCCTTTTTAAAACAGTTTTTCTCCACAGACTTTTTAAACCAAACAAAATCAAACCTTAATTCCCCCCAGCTTTTCATCTGTCTGATTTTTTTTATTTTTTTATAAACACAGGAAGTGAAGGAATTTAATCCTGGTTACTTTGATTTGCTGCTTGGTAATAACTGGCTGTAATTTTAATAATTTCTTTTTTGTCTTTTCTCTCTACAAGTTATCAGTTCTAGCCATCACACATACTCATTTTAATTAAAGCACTATTTTTATATTTTCTGAGAGATATTTGAGGACTGTTGATCTTCAGGAGAACTTTTTTTTTTTTTTTCTTTTGCTGTGTGGATCAGTAGCCAATTTGTAACCTTACCGTAAGTATCAGCCAAGACAAACCTGTTTCTGCTTTGTTGCTTTTACACTGCTATTATTATTACAAACTTGTAGTGAAATACTGTAACGAAGCAGTCACTGTTAACTTGAGTTTCTGTCTCAGATACAGTTGTGTAGAAACTCCGTAGCAATCAGGCTGAAAATTCCTGCTTGTAGCCAGTGGCTTGAAAATGTATGATTTCTTCAACAAATTGTCCAGTGCAAAAAGCCATTGAAGTAGGAGATGTCCTGGTGGTGGTCTTTATAGGGTAATGGATTCAGTAAGTGTCTTTTTTTTTTTTATAACAAACCTATCACTGTGTGCCTGTGAGCAAAAATGTTTATCTGGATCTTGGACTGGTTAGATGGGCTTATTTTAGGTTGATAAGGGAGAGGCGAGATGGGCCTTTATATGGAGAAGCCTCAGTGCTGCTCTGTCACCCTACCTCACTCACTGCTTCTCTTACTCTACCTCTGCTACCCTGTTGTTTGTCCTCACAGTTCTTGCTGTCATTTTGTAATTTTATTTTCCTCATCCTAAACCTCTGCTGTGTTCTATTGCGGTTAAAATATTGTAGACAGCGACACAACATTTCATGTTATGGCTCTGTACACTTTGTACTTTGGGTGTGAAATGACGCATGCAGCTGCAGCGTAAAAGTGTAGATCATCTGCCTTTTTGAAATTCAAGTCATTTATCAGTGGTTAAATAACTTTGTCCCTTTACTGGACAATATCCACCCTCTTCAGATCTGAAAATTAAAGCAGACAATCTAAGCTTTCATCTCAAACTCTCATTTCACATTTGAAGGGCCTGTCTTGAGCAAAAGCACCTTTGTGTTATATAACCATTTGTGATCCTGGATGAATTTGCTGTTCACCTCTGCTCCAAGTATAAACTGTCAAACACATTCAAATGCTGCCACCATGTTGATTTGAAGATCCCTGAGTTTCTACGTAAGTTTTCATTGAGGAACATTTAGTATTTCCTTTGCATGCACTATATGTGATCTTCAGGGAAGTGAAAATGATTTAACAAATTTATTTTAAACTGACAAAACTCTTACTGTATAAATTGTTTTTGGGAGAAATTTGATTTTGTTAGAAAAGATTTTCTATGCTGCTTTGTATATAATATTCCTTGTGCCAAGAATTTGCAAGCAGAAATTCAGTCTTTTTTTCTTTTGAAGCAGATGTTTAAAAACTGACTATACTTAGCAATTGTGAAATTTCGTTTTGTATGATGTATCATGTACCAGTGTTATTGATTACATCATTAGTGTTATAAGAACTGATCTGCCATATTATGACAGTGGAACTCTGTATCCAGATTGTATTTACAGAAAGTATTTCATCAACATTAAAGATGTATAGTAACGACTGTCAGTCATGTCATGTTAATATAGCTGAATATTTTCTGTGGCAGGAGTTTGTTTTAGTTTTCTGAATAGCAGCAGTGGTCATTCAGTCCACCGCTTTGGTCTGGATTGAAATATCTTAACTACTATAGAACTGATTGCCGTTAAATTTCACACAATCATTGATGGTTCCCAGACGATGTATCATAAAGACCTTAGAGATTCAATGACTTTTCCTTTTGGTGCCACCAATTTATCCTGTGAAATATTTAAGCAAATGTTGCGTAGTCTAATGTTGAAATATGGGGGGAAACGTTTGTAGTGCGTGTCTTTATAGTAAATAATTGTCCTGCACTAATTACACTTCGGTCCGTGTTTATCACGGAAAGGGGTATCCCTGTACCGGCGACGACCAATCAGAGTTCAGGCAGCGTTTAGCATGTCCAATCAGATTTCACGTTGCGTTTACGGTCCTGCCCCGTTACAGTATTTATTCGGCCGGCACAGGTACTGTAAATCGTACTGCACGGTGACTAGACTGTTGGACGGTGAACCATTGGCCTGGACCATTAACGTCTGCTATCATGGTTGATGCTTTCTGCGCTACGTGGAAACTGATCGACAGCCAGAAATTTGATGAATACATGAAGGCACTTGGTAATTTTGAATTGATTTTTAGTGTTTATTCAAAATCTGAGGCAGTTATACTGTACCCTGTGAGCAAAACGGTCAACTGTAGGCAACTTTTGACCGATAATTCCTAGATGGCAGTGTCATAATTTGTGATGCTTCACTGATGGCTTTTTTTAAGAGTACTTTTTAAAAAACATTGATTGATTGGCAGGAGTTGGTTTTGCCACAAGACAAGTGGGCAATGTCACAAAACCAACGGTAGTGATCTGCAAAGATGGAGACAAAGTGGTGGTGAAAACCCTGAGCACCTTCAGAAACACTGAGATCTCCTCCAGACTGGGAGAGGAGTTTGATGAGACCACACCTGATGACCGGCATGTCAAAGTAAGCTGAGTATCAAGTCAGTAAGTTGTGCTCAGATGCTCACTTAAGATTTTTTGGAGGTTGTTTTAAATATACTGTTTCTCCTTGCAGTCTACCTTCACTATGGAAGGAGATAAACTTGTCCATACGCAGAGGTGGGATGGCAAAGAGACCAAATTTGTTCGAGAAATCAAGGATGGAAAAATGGTGATGGTAAGATTAAATAACTGTCTTGTAGTATGTGCCACTGTGATAACATTTATTAGTTTTTATAGAGCCCTTTGCTCTATAAGCAAAGTTTCAAAGTGCTTATGTCAAGCAGTCTTGAATTGCCTTGATAAAAAGTGCTGCTCAAATAAACTTGCATCATCTTCCCTTATAACTGATAGACTATCATACGACCCAAATGGACTGCAGGAAACTTACTTTATATCCAGGATGAATGGTTTCTAGACACTTAAAACACATTAAAATCACAACTAAATCTGAACTGCCATCATGTAATATGCTCTGTCTCCCCCTTGTCCCCTTTGCTTCCACCAGACTTTGACCTTTGAAGGAGTCCAGGCAGTACGCACATATGAGAAAGCCTGACCTCGCCTATCTGAATGAGCAAATCATACTGATCAACAAGGTGTTCTTCATTTTTCTATAAACAGTTTTCATTGCATATAGTAATTTGCACTTAATTTGTCATTTTAACATTAGATTAATATTCCAGGGAATCTTTTGTAAGAGCTTTTGTAAGAAATTCAGCGAAGGTCCTGAGCTGTTTTTTCTGTGTAGCATGTGCAAAATGGGGAAAAATAAACTGCTTATTTAAATCATCTTAAGGCATTTCAGTTGGTATTTAAAAGTCATCAGCGCATCAGTACCATTTCAACTTGACAGTATGCTCTTTTTTTCTTATAAGGCTTCTCTCTCTCTCTCTCTCTCTCTCTCTGTCTGCTGAGCAGAGAACTTTCAAAATAAAAACATATACAAAGTTGATTCTTGACATCTGAATTTATATAAGGCTTCTCTCTCTCTCTCTCTCTCTCTCTCTCTCTCTCTCTCTAGCAACTTTGAATGCAGTGCTACATTTTTATTCATATATGCCTAAATTGTGGGAACAGTGCAGTCCCTGTGATGGGTCAGTTCCAGGTGACAGCTGCAGGGTGACAGTGCAGGACAGAGCCAGCCGTGTAGCAGCAGCAGCAGCCAGTGCGAACTCAGAACTCATGGGAGTGAATGTCTTTTAGTAACCCCCAGATGGTCAGGAAGGGCTGGAGAGGTGGGGGTGGTTATGTCATTTGCCTAGGCCTAGGGATAAGCCGGTTAAACTTGTGGTGTCATTACGTAGAGGCATCGTTCGATGGTGTGGACCAACCATGATTTAATGCTGCCGCTGTCACACCAGGCAGGCAGTAAGTTACTGTAGTTCAAAATCCAAAATAGAATCTGTCAGTAAACCTTTGCTGAAATGGTGTTCTTACATATTTATTTTAAACAAGAGGATGTCCCTCAGTTTTAAAGTTCATGTTCATTTTAATTACTGTAAAGTTCCCTTATCTATCCCTCCATATTTTTCAAGTTAAAGCCTAATAGTCGTGCAATGCGAGCTGTGTCCAGCCTACTGAACACTGACTACCATTCTTCCCATCTCAGCTCACAGGCTGCCAAGTTTCTGGCTGCATCTGAATAGTATGTAACACAAAGAAACTGGTAACTGAAGTGGGACTCATTTGACCACTGCCCACTGAATTATTTTCAATCAAAATCTTAATTTATGCTGTAGTTATAGTACACCAAAAATACCCAGAAAACATTTGCATAATGATTTGGGGTGAAAACTTTTAAAAGACAAGCTGAGGTGGGTTTATGCTACAGTATTCACAGTGGAACAGCCTGAAACCTGCGACAGTGAGAGAGTATAGTGCAGTTTCTGTCCTCGGGGCTCTTAGAGGAAACTCCTGCTGCTCTCCTATGAGGAATCTGTCAGTGGTGTAAGATGACCTGTCGTAACCCCTCTCTGGCCCCATTAGGGAAATTTAGTACGATGACCATTTATTGGATAGCAGGCTTTAGTTCACTTATCTTATTCCAACTATTTTCCATTCAGACATACAGTATATATGGTTGTGGCTGGCGGAGAGCGGGTTGTTCTCTAACTGCAGGCTTTTTCAGTCCACATGTCGGACAATGGACCTCAAGTTGCTCAAGTGTGGGAATGCTTGTGTGAGTATCTTTGTACCAGTTTCAGTACCTCTAAAATGCTAGTATGACCATTAAATCACACTATTCTCCTTGCCAAAAAAAAAAAGCGATTACTGTTAGAGTTACCTCTTCTCTATCACAGCTGTCTTCCCTTGCTAAGCTGCATTGACCAATAGCAGAAACCAGTAAAAGTTTGAAATGCATTGTTATCTGGTAGCTAGATAGCTCGGTGGTTAACGCTACTGACTTTGGTGCGGCAGTTCAGGGTTCGATTCTCTGTCAAGGCATGATAGATCGTTTTGTGGGAAGATAGGTGGGAAGGAAGAGAGATAGATGGGGGCAGGATAGAGTGAGGTTAGGTGGGTAGATGGGAGAGAGAAGGGGAGATGGGAGGCAGGATAGATAGACAAGATGGACAGCATAGAAGGGGCGGGATGGAAGGCAGCATAGATAGATAGAGAAGGTAAGGGGGGATGGGAAGTAGGATATATAGACACGATGGACAGCATAGAAGGGGCAGGATGGAAGGCAGCATAGATAGAGAAGAGGTGGGAGGGGAGGAAGAGAGAGAGAGAGATAGATGGAAGGCAGGATAGAGTGAGGTTAGGTGGGAGGATAGATAGATAGAGGAGGGAGAGAGAGCAATGGAAGGTAACATAAATAGGGGAGTAGATAGATGAATAGATAGAGAGGGTAAGGCTACGGTTCTCTGTCAAGGCATGATTTTTATCTATATCTCCTCCCCTATCTATGCTGCCTTTTTATCTATCTATCTCTCCCCTCCCTCCCCTATCTATGCTGCCTTCCATCTTCCCACCTACCTCTTCTCTATCTATCTATCTATCCTGCCTTCCATCTACCTACCCACCTAACCTCACTCTATCCTGCCCCCATCTATCTCTCTTCCTCCCCTCCCACCCTACCTACCTCTTCTCTATTTATGCTGCCTTCCATCCCCCCCTTCTATGCTGTCCATCTTGTCTATCTATCCTGCCTCCCATCTACCTACCTAACCTCACTCTATCCTCTCTTCCCTCCCACCTATCTTCCCACAAAACGATCCATCATGCCTTGACAGAGAATCGAACCCTGACCTGCCGTACCAAAGTCAGTAGCGTTAACCACCAAGCTATCTAGCTACTGCATAGCTATACATTTCAAACTTTTACTGGTTTCTGCTATTGGTCAATGCAGCTTAGCAGGGGAAAAGTGGTGAGGCACACAGAAACATTAAAATTAACATGGTCCCACACCAATGTTCATACAGTAAAAGACACACACACACAAAATAAACACCCAAACATACACAGTCAAAGCATTACAGTGTCGCATAGTAACACAGACAGAGGTCGGTGTTTACCGGTAGGTTAAGGTTTAGGTTGGGCAAATCTCAAGGGGGGGAGCACATATCAATACAACGATACTGTGTACCGGCCCACTTCGAGTACTGTTCACATAGGTGGATTTTATATTTTGCTAGGTGGTAAAAATCATTATACAATTTGTTATAATGAATTAAACTTAGGGCAAAACTGTATTTAGGTTGTCTTTTCAAAATGCCATAGTCAACATTATTCGAAGCAAAAAGAGACTTGCAGGAGAAACATTTGCACTGCTACGTTTTAATGTTAAATTGCTATTATTCACCAACATTGAGGTTGTAACTGACAAATGATACATAATGTGATGTTAACGGCAGCTCAGGAGAAGTTTCAGTAGTAATAGTTCAGGGATAAAACTGTATTTACAAATATGAATGATTAGATACCATCGAGAGACAAATGTCAGTTATTGGAATCAAAAATAGGATCATTTATAAGTACGTTCAAGCATCGCCAAGATTCCACTTGGGGAAATTTTTCACAAAAACATTTGAAAGCATAAAACAAAAGCACAAACATCACGCACATTTCATTCAAGGGCTATCAGACAAATGTACAGTGCTTTCATCACAGATATCCAAAAATGTTTTTATTGCACATTCTCACCTGGTAACAGTGAGTTTTTAGGTACAATTCTGTTAACATGATTGAAACAAATATTCATCTTAAGTCACCAATAATTAAAATGTCTTATGTTCTACTAGTAACAACACCTCCAGTAATATTTAAAGACAGGACAGTGCACTGTTACTTTGGGAACATACCACCTCCTGTACAACTTTATCAGGGATAGTGGAGCATCACCAACTTCAGCTGTTACAGTACAGCAGCCCACTGTGAGTTGTAGAGGCTTGTATGCACCATCTGTGGACTGATCAAGAATGTATTCCTATTGTTTTAATAAAAACGAATAGGTAGAGTTACAATGGACTCAGGATTAGTGCCACAAGCTGTAACAGCTGTCTTCTGTGCAGCATTAAGGAGCAAAAAAGTTGAGTCAAATGTAAACAGCTGGTACAAACTGACAATTTTGTTTTTACAGTTTACGTCTGAAATCATCTGCTTAAACATTCAACACCCTCTGCACCAACTTAGTGATCACCTAGTGTGCAGATGTAATCCAAAATGTCAATGTTTCAACATTAGATTTAACTTCAACACAACCACATTAAAGGTAACCTTTCCATCATCTTTTCAGATTTTGATTACATGATTTGCCTTTGAGATTATGATCAATAACAGTAATTCAAAATCAATCTGAATTCTTGTAGCCGTTACTGTACATCAGGCTAGCTATGCAATATAAATCCTGTTTATATTATGCTGCATTTTAGCAGAGTTAATGAGATAATATAATATACATTATTAAATGATATATATCAGCAGGATGAAATAGAAATTCAACTTTTTCTAAAGTTGACCTTTTCTTGTGGAACCTGCTCAAAAAGTTTCCAAAATCTGGCAGGTTTATACTTTGTAAACATGTATAAACTACCAGTGACGTTTTGATGCTTGATGGTAGAAACGTAAAGTACACAAAGGTTTAGGCAATTCAGTGATTTGTTATTAGCACTAATATGAAAACAAGGACAGGTGCAGATGCCTAAATGGTACATTTAATAATAAGACTTTCAGGTAGTCGTCAGTAAGATTGGGAGCTCTCTTATACAGTGCATGGTCATTCCGTTTGACACTTAAGTACAAAAAAAAAAAAAAAAGGAAAACAAAACATTGGTGCTGTACCTTTAAAATGCATGGAAGATGAATTTCCTGTTATTGATACGTTCATGCCTTTTGTTTGCTCAGTAGAGATTGTTGATTAAAGAGCTTTAGGAAGGGGATAAGCTAAGCATTAAAAACTTTACCATCTATCACGCAGAAAAAAATGTAAAACTACACAGATGACTGAGCATAAAAATTTATGTACAATTATTGTACAAACCACTTTTCAAGTAAATGTGAGCGTAGAGGAATCAGGCTTTCTGGCAGCCTTCAATTTATAATTGTTACCATGTTGTTTACGGAATAGTTGAACATATGCTGTACTATGCTTCTGCTTTTAAAGAATTGCATCTGTGCAGTAGCAAGAAAACTTCATGAGCATTAAATATATATAAAGGTTTTTATATGTATGTTGCTTTAAGGATCTCACTGAATGATCCACAGAAGGAAATAAACAATTGTTCCATTTAAAATATTCCTTTCATATCCATCTTTCAAAAGAATTGGACATAAAAAATAAATAAAATAAAGATTTAAAAACAGGAATGACACTGGCTGCATGTATTTGGTATGAGAGCTCAACCAAATCTTGTTTAAAATCACCCTTCATCCTCTGCTGCTCAGGGTTTTTCCCTAAAGGCCAACAGTGAAAAGTAGCAGCTGAGTTTCAACAGTGCAGGACAGGGTGTGACCCGACCTCGTCATTGTCAGTAAGTTCTTACATTGTAAGCCTCAGAATGGAGTCGTATTGAAGCTTCAAATCTGCAGTGGTGAGAAGGCATAGAATGGAAACTGGGCCTCGTCCTCATCCACAAAGAAACACTGGAAGTAGGGCAGCTCATCTGTGGGGGGGAGTCACATGACATGTGAGCACCATGCGTTTATCACCCTCCTCTGGCATTCAGAAGTTTCAATGTGCACACTTGTGCGATATTTCGATAATGAGAGGGGAATTTGTACTTGCCTTCCATAAGAAAGGTATCTGGTACAGCAGGCTCTGCTGTGAAAGAAAAGAACATGAGTTAACCATAAAAGTAGACAGTGTTGCATCCACTTAAATTACAGCGCATGTGTACACCACCTTTCACTTTCTCCTCTTTCAGAGCTTTCTTCTCAACAGGTTTTTCTACAACAAAAATAGTAATTTTTGTGGGTGAAGTACTGCACTGAGCTAGTTTCAGGACTTAGACAAACAATGTAACTGCTTGACAAACACAATACCTTTCATTGCAGGGGGCTGTATCTCCTTAAGAACCCTGTCTTCTGTAAATAGCAGCGCGTTTAATAAGGATTATCAGAACACCATTCAGAGTTGCTTTCTCACACTGTTTAATCACAGACTGGTGATGATATTTCATACATTTCACACAGACCTTTTACTGATACAAGTATATTAATGTTCAAAGCTGATTGCACACGGTACCTTTAGCTTTCTGTTCTTTGGCTGCCTTCTTCTCAACAGTTTTTTCTAAAAAAGAAATAAGACGAAAAACAAAAAGGTTATTTTGGCCCCTTTGTCCATTCAGGTATATCATGCCCTGTAGCAGAATGTGTAACATGATTGTTGGTTGTAGATGATGGATTAAACTTATTTTTTAATCAGTCACTGTAGACTTGCATTTATCGGTGCATTGCCAACACAGACAACAGCATTATTAGCAAAGAGCAATGAAAACACCAGTAATAGCATTTTTTTTTCAAATAAATGCTCATAACTTATTTATAGAACATTATAGATGATTTAATAATAATTGAATGAAGCAATATTCTGGTGATAAGGTTGCATTATATTTATTCAATCTTAGAGAAATATCCACTATATCCTTATCACTTTTACTGATGATAGACAGAAATGAAACAGGTACCAGTATACTCTGTACAAATCTAATAAATATAAAAAGTTGTTATTGTGCTCAGCACTGTACCTTTCTTTGCTCTAGCAGGCTTTTCCTTTTCCTTCGGAGTTTCCAGTTCTGTAAAAAGAAAACTACAATCAGACACGGACAATCAGGACAACACAGAACTTGACAGCGGATGCCAAAATGAGCTCATTGGCCAATCATTCAAACTGCAGCACGAACCACAGCAAACACCACAAACTAAATGGAGCATGAGGCATCTACATCCAGAAAGCTGTGTTCGGTATTAGAAAGTTAAACTCTGTTGAAAAGAAAATCACTACTGACTTGTGCTTTTTTGGGGTGTTTTTCTGCATATATAACAATCAATCAATCTGAAGTGTGCTTTCATACTTTAGGTGCTGCCTTTGCTTTGTTCCAGGTTTCTGCCACATTACAACAAAGGACTTGAAGTCTCCTTATATGACAATACAACTCAGCTTTTACAACACATACAGTAGGTAATGTTTAGTGATTTGGATAGCCTTTGTCTATTGTCTCAACTCTTTGTTGTCTCAATTTATAGAAGGCAAGAGGCAAGTTATAAAAGCCTGACAATGTCTGTGTACAGCATGCAGTGCTTTGCGGCTCTACTAACTACATCTGTCTAAACCAGCATACAGTATTCCTAACAACCGCTGTACAGAAACAGCTGTTTGTCTATAGAGCTGCTGCAAAGTAAATGGAGACATTCGCCCTCTGTTTACTTTGCACAGTGTTCTCTGCAGTAATTTACTGTTAAATTCACAGACAAAATGCATGTTTCCCTGTTGGCCAATCCAGTCAGTGCTTTTACAGGCTACTGCACAGTGACCTACTTCCTGCCACCCTATCACCGTAATAACAGCCCCACACAGGTTATGTGGATTATTGTTTGTACTGAAGCATCACTAAGGTACCTTTCTTCACGGTGACCGGTTTGACCTTTCTTTTCAACACAGCTGTGCCATCAGGAAGAAAATACACTTAATAAAAGTCTATTTATAATTATGCTTGGCACATTAAATGACAGCACCTCAATGACACAAATAGTTGTAACATTTATTTGTCACCAAACCTAACAATGTGAGAAGGGATTTTTGTGTGGGTGTACCTTTTGGTTTTGCAGCTGCTTTGACTTTCTCCACTGGTACACTGGGCTCTGAGTAGATAAGAATATATGCATTTGAAGCTATTCAGTAGCTTTGTTATCCAATTTGGTTGTTTTAGTAATTCTTCTGTAATGCATGATATTACAGAATACATAATTTATAATAAAGTGACAGCAATAACATTTTAAAGGTACAACCCCAAACAATCATCTGCAGGCAGATGGCAGTGGTGGGCTACCTTTCTTCTTCAGGAGTGATTTGACTTTTTCCTTTCTTGCTTCAGTCTCTGTTTTAGAAGGAGCCGATTCACATGCAACAACAGTAACAAAATCAGAGTTCTGAAGTAAGCACAAAGGTTTTCCTTCACTGTTTTGTTATATAAGCTTTACCTTTCTCTTCATGAGCTGGTTTAGGTTTTGCCTTTGCAAGTTCTGGTTCTGAGAATAAAGCAAAATGGAAATGATGGCAGTTGTTGTATTTGATTAAAGTTACCGTTTCACCAAATAATGGTGGATTATATCGACATTACTTTTTGTGATAACTTGCTTGACCCCAGCTTCTACAGAAAAAGAAGAAAAAATAAGTTGCATGAGAGTTTTTGCTTTTTAAAAAACTGAGATGTAGCAAGTAACTGAACAATCTCCTGAAAATACATCACAGTATTCAAATATCTGATTGACATATAAAGCATGAGGAACTTATCCAGACATCTTGCTTGAATCTGAATGTTAGTTTCCTAACAAGAAAAATTAAAAACGAACCTAACATTTTATGGAATAGTAAAATGTATCAGCACCTTTTTGTGAGGGTTTTGCCTTTTCTTTCACGGCTTCTACAGTAAAGAACACAAAATAAATATATTTGAAAAGCTGCAAGTCTAAAAACCTAAAGAAATTTCTTTTTTTGAGGCAAATACTACAGTGGGTTAAAAACAGAAACACAAATCTGTTCAAGTCAAGTTTAAACATGAAAATAACTAAACTGAAAATGACAAAATGGGTAAAGACACAAAACAAAAAACACTGTTTACTGAACTTAGATAATTAAAATAAACCAGGTAATGATATCTGATTGAACTTTTTTGACTTGACTTGAACATGTTTCTTCAGCAGAGGTCATTTGCAGAATGCTACAAAAAGCACTACAAACACACATTTCTGCTGGATACCTTTCTTCCTTTCAGCAGGTTTTGGTAATGCCTTGGTAGCAGGTGCTAGAATAATAAATGGTCCTATTAACTAATGTACAATAGTAAAGCGAGAGCCCACTAAGACTATTGTTCTATTCATAATGTGATTAAAAATGAAAACTATGCTAAAACTTCAGGAATCAAAGATATCGTCGAATCAGAAGAAACAAACCTTTTCTAGGAGTCACTGACTCGGCCGCCTTTTCCTTGAGAACTTCATCTTTGAAAGCAAATGGTAAAACACAAATATTAAAAAGCTAGCATGCAACAGCGTGCATGGTATTACAGTGTTAATGAATATATAATATTGTATTCCTACACTGTGATTAATTAAACCTGCACACAGAAAGTAAAGAAGTGATACCAGACAAATAAACAAAAAAATGTTACTTTAAAAAATATTAATAAATAACAAATGCATTAGTTCCTCTAAGATAATATGACCAGTAAAATGATAAATCGCTGTAGCTACCTTTTCTTGCTGGTGCTGGTTTAACCTTTTGTTTCAGAGTTACAGGCACTAAGACAAAGAAAATATTTGTGTGTGTGAAAAGATCCAGTTGAATAAAAGTTGATTTTTATAAATGTTATTACTGTTTCACATTCAAAACTCTAAAATGAATGAATTCTAAGCAGGGAACACTGTGGGCATACTGGTGTGATTAGTAAAAGCTGTGTACACAAACAGATATACCTTTCTTCAGTGGCACCACCTTCACCTGCTCCTTCATTAGAGACACATTTTTATGAGGTGCTGCCTCTGCAAGAAACAACAGATAGTTTATTGTATCATTCATTCACTTCACTATTTAAATATGCCCTTAAAAGATGATGTGTCCTCTTA
>NW_018128021.1:1020778-1024472 GCF_001952655.1 Monopterus albus | reverse complement strand
ACTGTTACTTGGTTCACTTTAAAGACATGTTAAAATATATTTGTCAGATACTCTGCCCATCAGTGTGTTTGCAAGAATGTCATACTACTTTCAGCTTTGGCAAAGGATGTCCCTTTAAGCAATTTGAACAAATAACAAGACCTATAATATTTAGTCTAAGTTTGTCTTTATTTGCTTGTAAGGAAAATACAAACATGGGTAGTTTTAGGCTGTTTGAAAGAAACACCGATGCTGTCAGTGTTGGGTTGGATTTATTCCCATTATGACAGTTAATAATTTTGTTTTATGACCAAAACATCACCAGGTAGTTATGGCTTGTAAACAAATACTATGTGTGTGTTACCTTTCTTGATAGGAGCTTCTTTGACCTTTTCCTTTGGAACTTCTTTGACCTTTTCCTTTGGAACTTCTGGGTCATAAAACAGCACAAAGTTAGAGTTAAATTTATAGTTTGATTAGTTACTGTTACTTGGTTCACTTTAAAGACACGTTAAAATATATTTGTTTGTGGAGGGTGTTGAAGGACATACTTTGTGTACATTGTAAACAGTGTTTATACAGTAAATTTACCCTTTGTTGAAGGAGCTCGTTTGGCTTTTTCTTTGGTAACTTCAGCATCTAAAAACAGAAAATAAAACAGTAAATAACACAAACAGTTATGTAATGTATATTACTAATCCTATGGCACATGCTAGAAAACACATGACCAGTATAAAAATAAAACATCATCAGTCATGCAGCATCTTTTAATGCAAAGAGGTGTGAATGTCAAAGGTCTTTACCTTTCTGAACAGGCGTTGGTTTGGGCTTTGGTTCAGAAATATCAGCTGATAAACACACATGTATTTCTATGTTATAATCATCAATTTGCACCTGCATCAGTCATAAAAATCTTTTTAGATCAGGCCTACCTTTCTTTGCAGGGGCTGGTTTCTCCTTTCCCTTCACTGCATCAATATCTATGGAATTACAGTAATGTGAGTCTGAACAACACCTACACGGTTGTCAATAATACCTTATTAAATTATGATCAATTATCTTATGTTTTGATATGAAAAATATTAGGTTTTGAAATAAGATGTTGGTGTAAGGATTTCCAGTGTTTCAGTTACGACCTCTTTTTTCCTCACACCCTTCTCTGAGCAAGACCGACTGCAGCAGCAGAGAATCTTTACATTACCTGGTTTTACAGGTTTAGCTTTGATTTTCTGCTTCTGTTCCTTCTTGGGTCCCTCAGGAGCTGCCACTAGTTGAAAATTATGACAGAAATGAACCTTTAGGGTTTCTAGTATGTAAAGATTGGTGTTTATTATAGGATACTTTTTTCAATATATCACTTTTTATGTTTTCTACACATCAAGTGTCAGTAAACAAACTATTTCTACATATTATATATCTAAGGTTAAGTTTAATCTTTGAATAGACTGATTACTGATGTGGTCTGATATGACTGATATTATTATTTTAGGTCATACATCATCTAAATGACTAACATCCTAATAATTAATATTATTGAACTGAGAATTGGCTGAAGACAAAAGGCAAGTTCCTACCTTTCTTTACCGGTTGTGGTTTGGCTTTCAACTTAGGAACTTCGGGAACGACTAATAATGGGAAACATTTAAAAATATAATAAATTAGATCTACATATATTAGCAAAGCTGAAGCACTGTGGTCATTTGGCAACATGAAATGAATGAATGATAAACTCTCTCTGAACTGTCAACCTTGTTACCTGTTTTTGTAATATTGGTATGTTCCTTTTTCAGAATAGGAGCTATCTGCTTTTTAGCAGCTTTGACCACCATTACAAGCTTCTTAGGCTCCTCAGCTAAAATGAAGAACAGAAAGATAATGCCACAGATTCAGTATTATGCTGGGTTAGGGTAGGGCTCACAGTGGAACTGAGCCTACATCTGAATGAATGAAATATGGTATAGCCTTAAAAGATGATGTGTCCTCTTACCTTTCACTACTGGGACTGGTTTTGCCTTGAGTGGAGCAGGTTCTGAGTAAAGAGAGTTTCAGTTTTAGGACCAGTCCTTGAAACAATAACATGAAACATGGATCACTCAGTCTTACCTTTTTTTCTTAGGACTGGTTTGGGCTTCTGTTTTAAAACCTCAGCTGCAAAATAAACATAGAAAACCAGCAAAGTCATGTATGTGCTGCACCTAACTGTGCAGCTTTGTCTCTCTCTTTTGGTGCCTTCATTTCTGAAAAGATCAACTTATTACAGCACAGAAAAGTCTGAAACCAATTAAACATGAATGCAAGCAAATTACCTCTCCTCATAGGCACTACTTTGACTCTCTCTTTCACCAGAGAGACATTTCTGCCAGGGCCTTCTTGTTCTATCAATAGAAATTTGGGAATACATATACAGTATGTAATTGCAGTTCAAGATGTAGTCAGTTTGATATTTTGATGTATATTATGACACCAGTCTTACCTTTGTGCAAGATGACTGGTTTGGCCTTTTCCTTTGGTGCAGCAGCCTCTGTAAGTCAAAAACAAAACATTACAATAGGCTGGATTTATTCCCATTATGACAGTTAATAATTTTGTTTTATGACCAAAACATCACCAGGTAGTTATGGCTTGTAAACAAATACTATGTGTGTGTTACCTTTCTTGATAGGAGCTTCTTTGACCTTTTCCTTTGGAGCTACTTTGACCTTTTCCTTTGGAACTTCTGTGTCATAAAACAGCACAAAGTTAGAGTTAAATTTATAGTTTGATTAGTTACTGTTACTTGGTTCACTTTAAAGACACGTTAAAATATATTTGTCAGATACTCTGCCCATCAGTGTGTTTGCAAGAATGTCATACTACTTTCAGCTTTGGCAAAGGATGTCCCTTTAAGCAATTTGAACAAATAACAAGACCTATAATATTTAGTCTAAGTTTGTCTTTATTTGCTTGTAAGGAAAATACAAACATGGGTAGTTTTAGGCTGTTTGAAAGAAACACCGATGCTGTCAGTGTTGGGTTGTTTAAATCTGGGGATAAGCACAACTTCACAAATTATAGACCGGTTTCTCTGTTGTCACAGTTTTCAAAAATCTTGGAAAAACTCTCTAATAACAGATTAGACACATTTATTGATAGACATAAAATCCTCTCTGATTGCCAGTATGGTTTTAGCTCGAACCGATCGACATCTCTGGCCATTACCGACCTGATGGAGGACATAACAAGTGCTATGGATGAGAGGAAATATACGATGGGGATATTTATTGACCTAAAAAAAGCATTTAACACAATCAATCATGAGTTATTAATGGATAAGTTAGAAAAATATGGGATCAGAGGATTGGTCTTGAATTGGATTAGAAGTTATTTGACACAGAGGCGTCAATTTGTGAAGTTGGGTGAATAGCAATCGAGTGAGCTGGACATCGTATGTGGAGTGCCTCAGGGTTCTGTTTTGGGACCTAAATTATTTATACTACACATTAATGATATATGCAAGGTTTCTGATTTAGTGAAAGTGGTTTTGTTTGCTGATGACACTACCATATGGGCATCGGGTGAAAACCTACAGCAACTATCTTGATGTGTTACACAGGAACTTGAGAAGATAAAGAAATGGTGTGACAGTAATATAGTATCTCTGAATTTGGATAAAACTAAATTTATGGTATTTGGGAATCGCAGATTAGACAATGAACTTCAATTGAATATTGGGGGA
>NW_018128021.1:1001512-1020047 GCF_001952655.1 Monopterus albus | reverse complement strand
TTTTTTTAGTATAATACTTGTGTGGTGTAGAAGTGAATCATTTACTGCTTGCAAACCAATGATGGTAAGATGATGTCATGGGGTAGGACTGGATAAGTCTGACTTCTTCCTACTCCATTCAAGCATGTACTAGGTATAAGCAAATTGATATTGGATTATGTGTAAAATTATGTGTGTTGTCATATCAACTGTTTACATGCTTGAAAGAATAAATCAAATCAAATCAAAAGACAGGGTTTTTTTCTACATCTCTTCTATATTTTTCTTTTCAGTTCCTTTACATCAGTGTAAACTGTGTTGTGGCAACTTTCGGCAAATAGTAAGCATTACAGTGACCCATGCTGTTACACATTGTCTCACCTGCTTTTGTAACATTAAGATGTTCCTTCTTCAGGACAGGTGCAACCTTTCTCTTGACTATTACAACCCTCCTTACAGCTCTTTTGGGTCTAGTGTCTGAAGTAAAAATGCATAAATGATCAAGAGTTTCACATAAATTATACCGAAGAAAGATATAGAAAAATATACATATATCCTATGCTGAACAAAGGACATTATTCACTCTATTTAGCCTTCTTTAGGCCCAAGTTGGATTTCTGTTGTTCCCTCCATGAATCACCTAATTATTAGTTCTAATACTTAAATACGGTACTGTCTCATGACATAATTCTTACTCATGAACATGTTTAGTAGGTTGATCATTGTTATTATGAACATGTTAGCATGTTGATGCTACCATCTCAAAAGGACCACTGTTCCTAAGTACAGCTTCACAGATCAACTAGCATGACTTTGGAGTCCATTTTGTTAATGGATTAAGTACTGTACATGTATACTTATTGAATTCTTATATTGTACATTTGCATTACACATTGCTGGCCTATGTACACAGTACCTATCTTAGTGTCTCTCAACTCTTCTTTAGGAGGTTTGCGTTCTTTCTCTGCTTTAGAAGGTTCCTTCTCTTCTCTGTCTTCTTTCGGCTGTGCTTTCACTTCTTTGGGAAATTCCTTCTCTTCTCTCTCTTCTTTGGGAGGTTTTTTCATTTGTTCCTCTTCTTTAAGAAGTTTTGTGACCTCTTTTTTTCCCTTAGATTCTTTCTTGGCTTCCTTTTCTTCTTTGAGAGGCTTCTTTCCTTCTGTCATTTCTTTAAGTGGTTTCTTGACATCTTTCTCTTCTTTATGAGGTTTCATAAATTCTCTTTCTTTCTGTGATTTCTTGACTTCTTTCTCTTAGATATGTCAATGTGTAGCAAGACGCCCATACTGAAAGAGGCACAGAACAATCACAAAACAACAGACTGCATCATTCCTGTGTCTCCCTGTAGTTGTTTTGTGTCTTTTTGTGTTTGTTTTGTATCAGTTTGTAGTCCTTTTGCAACTCTTTGTGGTTGTTTGCCTCTTTAGTCATTTTGCTTCTCTGTTTCTTGACTTCTTTCTCTTCTGTGGAAGGTTTCCTGACTTCTTTATCTTCTTTAGCAGGTTTCTTGACTTCCTTCTCTTCTATAGGTGGTTTCTTGACTTCTTTCACTTTTTTAAGAAGTTTCTTGACTTCTTTATCTTCTGTGGAAGGTTTCTTGACTTCTTTATCTTCTTTAGCAGGTTTCTTGACTTCCTTCTCTTCTATAGGTGGCTTCTTGACTTCTTTTTCTTCTTTAAGAGGTTTCTTGACTTCTTTCCCTTCTTTAGCAGGTTTCTTGACCTCCTTCTCTTCTATAGGTGGTTTCTTGACTTCCTTCTCTTCTATATGTGGTTTCTTGACTTCTTTGAGAAGTTTCATAATGTCCTTCTCTTCTATAGGTAGTTTCTTGATTTTTCTCTCTTCTCCTAGAGTCTTGTTCTTCAAGTCCTTCTCTTCCTTAAGTGGTTTTGTAATTTCTTTGTTTTTTTCAGATGGTTTCTTGACCTTCTCTTCTTTAGGAAGTTTCTTAACTTCTTCTTTGAGAGGTTTCTTGACTTCTTTCTCTTCCTTAAGTGGTTTCTTGATTTCTTTCTTTTCTCTGATAAGCTTCTTTACTTTCATCTTTTCTTTAGGTGTTTTTTTGACTTTTTCCTCTTCTATAGGTGGTTTCTTGATTCCCTTCTCCTTTTTAGGTAGTTTCTGAACTTCTTCCTCTTTAAGAGCTTTCTTGACTTCCTTCTCTTCTGTGGAAGGTTTCCTGACTTCTTTCCCTTCTTTAGCAGGTTTCTTGACTTCCTTCTCTTCTATAGGTGATTTCTTGACTTCTTTGTGAAGTTTCATAATGTCCTCCTCTTCTTTAGGTAGTTTCTTGACCTCTTCCTCTTTGAGAGGTTTCCCAACTTCTTCCTTGTGTTTAGGTGGTTTCTTGACCTCTTTTGCTTCTTTGAGTGGTTTCTTGACTTTTTCTTCTTTGGGAGGTTTGATAACTTCTTTTTTCTCTTCAAGTAGTTTCTTGATTTCTTTCTCTTCTCTAAGGGGCTTCTTTGTTTCCTTCTCTTCAAGTTGTTTCTTGACATCTTTCTTTGTGAGAAGTTTCATAACTTCCTCCTCTTCTTTAAGTGGTTTCTTGACTTCTTTCTCTTCTATTGGTAGTTTGATTTCTTTCTTTTCTCTAGTCAACTTCTTGACTTTCTTCTCTTGTTTCTTGATTTCTCTCTCTTCTTTGAGTGGTTTCTCTTCCTTTTCTTCCTCAAGAGGCTTCTTTACTTCTTTCTTTTCTTTAAGTGGTTTCTTGACATCAACCCCTTCTCTGAGATGCTTCTTCACTTTCTTCTCTTTTTCAGGTTGTTTGACTTCTTTCTTTTCCTCAAGTGGTTTTTTGACTTTCTTCTCTTCTATAGGTGGTTTCTTAAATTCCTTCTCTTTTTTGAGAGGCTTCTTTACTTCTTTCTCATCTTTAGGAAGTCTCTTCTGTTCTCTCTCTTTGAGTGGTTTCTTAACTTCCTTCTCTTCTTTAGGTGGTTTCTTAACCTTTTTCTCTTCTTCACGTGGTTTCTTGACTTCTTTTTCTTTAAGTGGCTTCTTCACTTTTTTCTTTTCTTCAGGTTTCTTGACTTCTTTCTCTTTAGATGGTTTCTTGACCTCCTTCTGTGCTTTGGAAGGTTTCCTCACTTCTTTCATTTCCTCAGGAGGCTTTGTTTTTTCTTCTTTGAGAGGTTTCTTCAATGGCTCTTCTAAAACGGTGTAAAAATGTCAGTTATTCATATACTGAAATGTATTCAGAGAAAACCATAGTAGTATACACCTATCTGTCAAGCTGACTACTATTTGCAGTATGTACGGCATATACAGTACACACAAATTATGTAGCAAAATTGTGTTGTGAGAACACTTCATATTTTGTATGTATAATCTACAAAATTGACATTTTTTATTTTTACATATCCCTATGATCAGTATTTAGTAATTTCATTATCAAGTGTGATTACTTTTGGGCCTCTCTAATTTCTTCTTGAGGGGTTTTGCTTCAGGTTTGGCCTCCTCCTTTAGCTCTTCTTCTATTTTTCTCTCTGTGGATTCCTCACGTTTGGCTTCAGTTTGTTTTTTCTCCTCCTTTTCGATTTCTGCAATTTTCATGTCTAAGCAACAGCAATAAAACATCATGAACACAACCATCAGGGTATAATGTGCATAGAGGAAAGTACTTGTTGTACTGACTGTTATCCGTTTTGTGTATTTAATTAGATCATTAACAAATGTAAAAATAAGTTTTGGGCATAAGCAAAGTGAAGAAGTTGCACAGCCTTCAAAGAATTACCTTCAATAATGGCATCTTTATCTTCTTTAAATGCATGTATTTTGCAAAAATAACACCACCCCCCCCCCCCCCACACACACACACAATGTATATAACAGTGCACTTCTTACCAGTAACTAGACCTGTATTAATTTCATCATAACAAATAATCATGCTTGCATAAGCGCTATAAGCACTACAAAGTTAAAACCCCTACAACCAAAAACACAGCACAGGTTAGATTATGTCATAATTGTCATACAATCAGACTTTTGAGTTTTAGAGTTGGACTGCAGTTCTGTGCAATTAAAAACCAATGTGATGTAGCAATATTCATTAATTATTTTCAGTGTTTCCTCTAGTCAGATTAGACAAATAAAATTAGTCAAATTCCTGTGTGTCCAGTACAGGGAGTAGTCAGGCATACAAATATTTTTCAGACATGGGAATAGAAGTCATTCTTAATGACATACTATACTTGGCAAGGATGACAAGGAAGTGGAATTATATTGCAATCCAAAGGTAAAATGATACCCACAGATACATCCAAGACTTACTGGGGATTTGTTTAGAGTTTGTATGAACAACTGGCATAATTATATGAAGATGGGACTTTGGAGCTACTGCAGAAAGGAAATTTTGTTTTTGTTGCAATCTAGCAAGATTTTAATGAAAAGATTTCTGTTTACTTGAACCCTTAATGCTCCATATTGATGATTAACACAGTGTTAACAACAAAGCACTCAAATGAAAATATGATACACGCTACATAACCATTGGACATTAGGCCCTATAATTTTAGTCACACCATAACCAACTGGTTAAAAGCATTTAATACGTCCTTTGAAAATATATTAAGAAAATGTTAAGATGATAAATGGAACCACAATGTCATTCCACATTGTGCATTTTAATTAAAACACCCACCATTTTATTACCAGATAATGGAAAGGAATGATGACAAATATGTGATGATAATGGTAGGAATTCTGTACCTTTGTCATATTTTTGGAGTTGCTGTTCTTCTTTGTGAGCATCTCTGGATCCAGCTCTTCTGAGCCCCTCTAAGGGAATTTGAACCTTCCTCTTTTGTTTAGGTTCAGTTTTTTTGTTCTCACTGTTGTCGTTTTCATCATGATCATCTGTGATGTTGGCATCTTCTTCTTGGTCATGAATGGGTGGTAAAGTTGTCATTTCATCTTCTGTTTCATCATAAGATTCAGGTACAGTGGCATAAAGCTTTTCAGCTAACAGAATTTCAAGATGAAGTTGCTGGACCGACGTCTCTTTTTCCTCATCTTCATTATCCACCTGAGTCTCGGTTTCATCCCGTTTTTCTCCTTTCTTTATCTCTAAAACCTCATCATCATCATCAAGGTTTAAACCCTGATCATCCTGATAAGTTTTTACAAATTGATCTTTGATATCAATATCAATTATTTCAATGCTTTCTTCATCAACATGAATATCTTTATCTTCAACCTCATCTTTATCGGCCTTTTCTGTTTTTGCCTCAGTCTCAGTTTCTTCCTCCTTCAGTTCGTTTGCCTCTTGTACTAAATCTTCAGATTTAGTTTCTTCCTCCTCCTCCTCCTCCTGATCCAACAAATCTTCCGCTTTGGTATCATTCTCCTCTTCTTTATCCTCCACCAGGTCTTCTTCAGCCTTGATCTCCCCTTCCTCTTTCTTATTTTCTTCTAAATCTTCTTCAGCTTTGATCTCCTCCTCTTCATCTTCTAATAAAGCTTCTTCAGTTTTTGTATCCTCATCTCGATCTTCCACTAAGTCTTTGGCTTTTATTTCCTCCTCCTCTAGCAAAGTTTTGGTTTCCTCCTCCTCCTCCTCCTCTACTACTAAACCTTTTTCAGTTTTGGCTTCCTCCTCCTCCTCATCTTCTTCAGTTTTGGTATCCTTCTCCTCTTGGTCTTTTACTAAGTCTTCTTTGGCTTTGGTCTTCTCCTCATCCTCCTCCTCTACTACCAAATCTTTTTCAGTCTTGGTTTCTTCCTCCTTATCTTCTACCAAGTCTTCTTCAGTTTTGGTATTGTTCTCTTCTTCTTTATGCTCTTCTTTCTCTTCTACTAGGTCTTCTTCAGCTTTGGTTTCCCCCTCCTCATATTCTAACAAACTGTCTGTTTTGGGTTCCTCCTCTTTTATAATATCTTCTGTTTTTGTTTTCTTCTCCTCTTCTACTATCAAATCTTCTGCAGTTTTAGTCTCCTCCTCTTCCTTCTTATCTTCCACCAAAACCTCTCCAGTTTTCTCATCTTTTATCACCTCTTCATTTGTCTTTGGCTTCTTTTCTTTTGCCTCCACCTCATCTGTCTTAATGTCTGCCTCTGCTTGTTTGTCTTCATCTTCCTTCTTTTTAAATTCTTCTTGCTCTTCTAAATCAGCAGCTTTCTCAGTTTTTTTCTCCTTCTCCTCTTGCTCTTCATCTTCCTTTTCTATTTTAATCTCCACTTCCTCCTCAGTATCAATCACTTCTGCTTCTTCAGCTTCCTCCTCCTCCTTCTTGCCATCATCATCAATGACTATCTCATCTTCCAGTGGTGGTTCACGTTGTGTTTCTTCAAGATTGGCATATTTTGCTAGTGACGTGATAGTAACAAATTTACTGCCTATGCCAGTTATCAATATTATATCTGACTGCTGAATGTGACTAAGAAAGAAAAACCTTAGGAATACCATCATCTTCCTCTGTGTTCACAGCTTCCCTGGCAGCTTCAGTGGGAACTTCTACCTTCTCCTCCTCCTGAGTTTTGGAGTCTTCACTTAACTCTGCATCAGAAACAGCTTTTTCTTTAGCAGCTTGCATAGTCTCTGCAACTGTATCATCAACTCTTGTCACCTCTCTTATCTGATGCTCATATCTTCAGTATTTCACATGGTAATCCTAGTCCAAACTTGTTTTATGGTACAGAAGGAATTTGATGGAGTGAAATGGCAACAATGACAATGACCATTCATAGCATTTTATAGTATACACCACATGCTCCAGTTAGTCATTATTCTTATTTGATTATATTGTTAAAATTAGCTGAATGTGTAAGGCTGTACTGTTAACAAATGCCAGGTTGTAGCCTATAATACCCTGGTATGTGGCACTCATCACCAAGCCCATTTGTTCCAACTGAAGATGCAAATTAAAAAAATCACAACAAACAATCCAGATACATAACAATAAATCACATCTGTTTAGATTCTTGAAAGACAGATGACAGTCAGACAATACATGAACAATGCAGAAGAGAGCAGTTCCAAAGGACATATAATAATGACAGTTATTCATGCTCCATATTTCATACATTTTTAACAAATGATGCAAAACGTGATGATCGGAAAATAAGGCAAGTTAATGGCAGGACACATTTGAAAAATGTTCCACAAAAGGTTGACTCTAAAGGGCTGTCAGTGAATCAAAGGGATGGTAGAATGCAGTCACCAAACCCATTAAAAATGGTAGAAATGTCTTATAATAAAATTATACAGGAGCTATGATGCATATTTGTTCATGCAGTAAGGTTTTTAAAACAATTTAATAGTCAAACATAAGACATACAATTTCATACTGACTGTATTATAATGAACATGGCATGAGGCAGACTTAATAACCAAATCATGTGGTAGTGAAAAATACAAATTTGATAAACCCACACATGACAGGCTGCAACCAGACAAACACACACACAAAACTCAAACCAAGTCTATGCACACTAGTTGCTGGCAACACACATTGCACTTGTATTTCAGTAACATGGGATTTGTTCTTACCTTTTTCAAAACGTGGCAGAAATTCACCTACATTTCAAAGAAGATTTGATAATGACAGTTTTATGGCTGCAAAGAAAAAATATATAAAAATAATATAAAACAATATTGTCATTGCTTACCTTCTGTTCTTAACAAATGAATATCAGCTACAGTTTCATCTAAAAAAAAAAAAAAAGAGAAACATTTTATTCACTTGTGGAATAACTATCAATAATAAATGAGTATTTGTGACTAATGAATGTTAATATGCTAATAAGAGGCTATGCTGTAAATAAAAAATAAAAACCTTTTTCAGTTACTACATTTACAACTGGGGTGGCAACAGGTTCACCTAAAACAAGAGAAGTAAATGTGGATCGAGGTGTCAGTATATTTTTAAAGTAAGTGCATTTTTACATCAATTGTTTTGAAGTATTTGAGAGAGAGAGCTGTTGTGTCTATAACTAATGTACAGTGATGAGCGTACCTTGATCACCAACAAGCATGCTTGACATGTATGCCAAGATTAAATCTTTCTTGTCTGTGAACTCCAACACAGCATCTTCAAAAACTTTCATGGGGTTAAAGGATAAATCCGGCATGATCCCTGAAAAAGTTAAAATCATAATCACACAGCTGCTCACTGCAGTATTCTGTCGCTCTCCTTACTTACTATACATTTTTATGTTTTATTTCTAAGAAAGATATGAGTTGTCAAAATAAATGTGAAGACAAGATAGCAGCAACAGTAAAGAGATGTAGCTGATGTCAAAACAAACCTTTTTCACCAGTCAGCATTGTGGAGATGTAGCTTACGAGCATGTTTATCTGTTCTGTGGTGATTTCTGCTGTTCTGTTCAGAACCGACATGGGACTGAATCCCACAGCGTGCTGGATACCTGATCAACAGAGAAGTCAAAACAATATGCTCATAAAGTCTGTGAAAACTGCATTTTGCAGGCTTCAGTAAAGTATACATTGCAGTAGAAAACAAAGGCCATGTAAGCGTAAAATAAAAAATTAAAAAAAAAAACCCACAGCGGGTACTGTACCTCTTAATGTGTCGAGTATTATATCCAGGACTGCACAAAGCACATCCTGGATGTATCCTGCTATGCCGCTCACAAAGTCATTGGAAACACTGAAGATATTTCTGCCAATAACCACTGGGTCAATGAAACTAATATCAGTGGTTCCTGAGGAACAACACACAACAACAAAGGCAAGTTGTTTTGTTATGCAAACATTAGATATGTCAGTTAAAAACCAGCAGTAAATGGTATTGGCCAATAATGAATGTTTCACTAAAAAAACAAGCATCTGTTGTTGCAGTTAACAGAGTTATTTTGTACTTTAGCAATTAGTTTAGTCCAGTTTAAACTTCTACACACCCATAACAAATGCCAGTTAACAGTTCCTGAGTAAAAATGTTGATTTGGTTATGGATTTTTATGCCTCCATGCCGGCGATAGCCACGGCCGAAGGGATTGTTTTTTCAGGTTGTCCATCTATCCATCCCTCCCTCCCATTCTTGTGAAAGCGATATCTCAGGAACCCCTTGAGGGAATTTCTTCAAATTTGGCACAAGTGTCCATTTGGACTCAGAGATAAACTGATTAGATTTTGGTAGTCAAAGGTCAAGATCAGTGACCTCACCTCTGTCCCATACCCATGGATCTAACTTGTTGGCAAAGGCATACAACGAAGCAATAATTCTAGTTAATAAGGTGTTTAATATATGGAGGCAATAAATAAATGAAGACATGATAATATGACATGTAAACATTACACCACAAGTAATACAAAAATATAGAGCAGGTACCTTTTATTGTATCCCGTATACTGTCAAAGATGGCACAGAGCACGTCCTGGATGTAGCCCACTATTCCATTCACAAAGTCATTAGTAGCACTGAAGGCGTTTCTGCCAATAACTACTGGGTCAATGAAGCTAATGTCAGTGACTCCTGCGAAGAACAGCATGCATGCAGGCCAATTATTGAATGTTTTTGTTATGTAAACATTAGAAATGACAGTACAAAATGTACAAAATGCAGTACAAAAATATAGAGCAGGTACCTTTTTTTATATCCAGTATCCTGTCAAAGATGGCACAGAGCACGTCCTGGATGTAGCCCACTATTCCATTCACAAAGTCATTAGTAGCACTGAAGGCATTTCTGCCGATAACTACTGGGTCCATAAAGCTAATGTCAGTGGTTCCTGCGAAAAATAACAAAATAATGAAATACGCAGATATATATAAAGGCATTATTGTAAATTGTGTTAAATGGTCATTTTAAGATGATAAGAGGTTACAAACCAATGTTAAATGAGATGAGTAAATACCTTTCACTACATCCAGAACAGTGTCCACAATGGCACAGAGCACATCCTGGATATAGCCCCCCACTCCATGCATGAACTCATTAGTAACACTGAAGACACCTCTGCCTATGACCACAGGGTCAATGTAGCTAAGGTCAATTTTTCCTGAGAGAAACAAGGACATTTGTGAGGTAAAAATTCAAGTGACTTAATCAAAATATCACCCAGACAGTTAAAAGACAGGGATTATTAAGGTTTTACTGAAATTAATCAGAAGATTGGTACTTATTATGGAGACATGCTCACATAATTGTCATCTTTAGGTCATTTACTCGTGTGTGAAAGGGGAAAGGTAAACTTTATAGTCAGAAATAGGTATAAAAATATGGCACCATACCTTTATTTATGTCCTGTATAGTCTCCAATACAGTATCGACAATAGCACACAGCGTGTCCCTGATGGAGCCCACCGCTCCACCCATGAAGTCATTACTTGAATGGAACACTCGTCTACCAATGACCACAGGGTCAACATAGCTGAGGTAGAAGTTTCCTGTGGTTTGGAGGGAGACCGTTAGAAATACAATGACATTGCATGTATGCTATAATGATGCCAACTGTTTTGAGTGTGTTTTTATACCCTCCTCATCGGAAAAATATTGCACAAATCCATCTTTTGCTTCCGATATTTCCTCAGCTGCATAAATGGCAGTGGACATGGGTTCACTTAAATCAGGTGCACATTCTGAGGACCCAGAAGAGATAGTCATATACTCCAATACTTACTATTAAACATAAAAGAGTGTGACATACATGCGCTCTCCCATGTACCTTGAAACTTAATGAGGAGACTGGATACTTCATCAACAGCGTCGTTTACAGCTTGAACAGGGTGCGCAATGATTTGGTGAACGTCTGAAAACAAACAAACTTACAGATAAATCTTGCCGCCTGATGACTGACTAAAAAAGCAAAGTTTGCAGGTATTTGCATGGACAGATTATGAGAAAGTAGGGCCCTGGGCACAGAAAGGTAACTCCACCCCCTTCTATACAATATAGGAGCAGCAGTCTTTATAGTTGCTCTGTCTGTCTTTACGATAGTCTTGCATCTCTTTGTGATTGTTTAGTGTCTTTTTTTTTGGTAGTTTTGTATTCTCTGCAGTGACTTAGTTTCTCTTTATGGTGAGTTTTTCTCTCTTTGCATTTGACTTGGATCTCTTTGGGATGGTTTTGAATCTCTTTGTGGTCATTTTTAATCAGTTTGTCGTCATTTTTCATCTATTTGTAGTCTGAGTTCCATGATTTACAAAAAGAAATATTAACTGTCACTTCACACAAACGGTCAGGCCCAGGCCCCTGGGCCTGTGCCAGGTAGGCTCATTCAGTAATCAATCCATGGGTATTTATTTGAGACTAACCAGGGACTGTCTTGTACTCCACAAAGTTAAACATCACCACTCCAACAACCAGCCAGGACAGCAGAGCAACCAGTGCAATCAGCAGTTCCACAGACACCTTTAGCTTCTTCAGGAGCCCCAGACCTTTGGACTTAAGAGAACCCATCTGTGCTGCTCCATGAGACCCACTGGCTGCAGAGGAGCCGGCGGACCTGGCTCCTATATGTGGGGAAAAAAAAGTCAAACAAAAAAAACAACCTGAAAACAAAACTTAGTTTTTCTTTCTTTCCCCCCATGACTCATCTTATCCCCCTCAAATTGATCGTTACCCTTTGGAGGGGTCAAGCCCCTATGTTGGGAACCACTGAACTAAATGACCTAATTGTACTGGATCAGCTAAAAACAATAAAATGTTACTGCTACACCAGCATAAACAATTATTTCTAATATCAGTAATGGGGATGATTTTACTGCAGAGCCAGTACTTTCGATGCTTTAAGTACAATTAGCTAATAACACTTTTATCTAAATTAAAGCACTAAAACACTACAGTAAAGAATCTGACTACTTGTTCCACCATGGCTGGAAACCCAGAGGTCAGCCCCAGCAGCAGCCGTGCCTGTCACAGGACAGCTATGCCAATACTGTCGCTACATGATATCCTGTATTTATAGCAATTGACTTTCAACACATTTTCCTGAGATGACACTCCCTATGAAAACAGTCATTTATTTAATACACATATTACTGAGGATTTTTGCATTGTAGCAGGCAGTTAAGTGCTGTTAATTTCTCCAACAGTGAATAGAGGCATAAGTCCTACCTTCAGCCATGGTGATATGGAGAAGATTTCAGGTGTATTCCTTCAAGCTGGGGGCAAAGCCTCCTCATGCAGGACTGACTGGAAAAAATCTGAGCTTCAGTATAAATCCAATCAGAATTCACTTGTCAATCACAACAAAGTGCCACAGTTAGTAAATGATTCCATTTCCACTTGGTGATCACAGTCTTGTTTCCTGATCCATGTAATCCACAGGTTGACCTTCTCCCAAGATAAAAAATGAAAAAAAAATCAAATCTAAAATACACGTTTATAAGTGAGGGGGACTTTCGGCTGCCAGTGTGGCAGCATTTCATTGGGAGCTCTGGGGCCGGGCAGCCAAAGGAAAGCAATGTGGGGGGATGAAAGAGCCAAGCTAAGCATAGGGTAGGCTAGGTTGAGGAGGAACAGACAGAATACCCCACCCCGTGTTATTGGTGCCTCACATGGGTATAGGTCAAAGCACAGCACAGGGAGGCTTCAAGGAAACTTTATCCCCCCAGAAGGTCCGGGTTATTCTTAGCTGGAGCTCTGCACACCAGACACCCTGGCAGGCCTTTTTTGGCAGTTGAAGGGGTGTGAATAATATCAAATGGCTGACTTGGATAACCCTACTGGTGGGGCACTAAATTCTGCCCACCAAACCGAAACAAATCACTGGCCCAAGTTGAGTGGACATAACAGGATTTCAACATCCAGCAGTACAGTCACTATGCTCATATGTATGATGTCTTCCTGTCATTGCCACTGGTGCTCATGAAGGTGACTATTTTATTTAACACTTATCCAATTAGAGCCAAGAAAGTAGTGTTTGTGTTACTCATCCAGATCACACAAGGAAGTTAAGCTATAGGTTGCATAAAAGTAACAATGAAAAGTCTTTTTAAAAGACTTGTTAAATGATTTAAGAAGAAATATTATTCAGCTGTATAAGTAATACCTCTCCTTGAATCGCCACCTTAACGTGGTGGAGAGGTTTGTGTGTCCCAGTGATCCTGGGAACTGTGTCGTCTGGGGCATTAGCCATGGCAAATTGGTTCCAGGGGAGGGGCCAGACAGAGCGATTCAAAAAACCTCGATGAAAATGGCAACTTCGAGTCACACTACCTCACCCAGGTTAGGGAAACCAGGGAACTCTGCTGGAGCCAGACCTGGGATGGGAGCTAACCTGCAAGTGTCTGGTGGTCAGGCACAACTGGAAGGAAAAACATGGTGCCACCTGAGAACCTGCTGGTGGACACCAGCGGTGAAGGAAGCCATCAGGCTGAAGGAGGCGGCCTACAGGGGCTTGGCTGGCTCAAGGGTCTCCGGAAGAAGCTAATGGGTACCAGCAGGCCAAAAGGACTGCAGCTTAGATGGTTACAGATGCAAAAGCTTGGTTATTGGAGGAGTTTGGTGAGGATATGGAGAAGGATTTCAACTGGCCTCAAGTAAGTTCTGGCAACTGTCTGACAACTCAGAAAGGGAAAGCAGGGTTTGGCCCACGCTATGTTTGGCTGCTGACTCACACTGGGGATATTGTCGGGCAGTGGAAGGCACTTTGCTGAACTCCTGAACCTGTCTAACATGCCCTCCAAGGCAGAAGTCTGCCAGGGAAAACCTCACCCATATCCCTGGCAGAGGTCACTGAACTAGCCAAAAAGCTCAGGGCGTCAGGGGTGGATGAGATTCGCCCTGGTAATGTACAGTCTCTGGACAAGCTAGCCATGAGAAAATCTTTAAAAACCAGTAACTGACAAGTGTCTATCCAGTGACTTAGCAGCTATTATAATGATGATGTTTATTTCAAAACCAGCTGTGTACAAGTAACAGACAATAAATAATGTGGAGACCAAAACATTTTTGTATATCTACTGAAAACGGGTAAACAAAGTGATACATTTTGTATATCTACTGAAAACGGGTAAAGTGATACAAAATCTAGTTTTTGCTCACTTTTGCACCCATGAAAAGCAACATAAATACACAGAGTGTATTGTCCTTGAATGCACACTCACCTGCACATATACAGAGTTTGATAAAATGTTGCCCAGAGCTCCAGATTTCTCTCAAAAAAATTAAAAAAAAACTGGTTGAAATGTTGAGCAAATAAATCAATGAAATAAACATGTCTGGTCTTGTAAACATGTTTTTCCCCAGTACACATTATGGAGGGACAAACAAGTAACGCATCCTTCATTCCTGTCATGTCAGTTTGTTTGTTTAGCTGCTGAAGCGAAGAAATGCACAATTCTTACACAGCCCGCTGCCATACAGTAATGCAACATACATTTTAAAATATCATCAGTATAATAAGCAGTCAGTTAAACAGTGCTGCAGTTGGAAAGGAGGTTGAGCCCCTTGTCAACTACAAGAAGCTGAACTAAAAGTCACTTTAAGCTGATCTAAAAGTCATTGGCTGAAGCTGAAATGCAGTGAATGCACTTATCAGTGCAGATGCCATACAAGTTTGGGCGGAATAGTCCATGATACACTAAGTTAGTTTGTGGAAAGCGTGAAACATTCCCTTACATTATAAGAATATTACTAAACATAAAAAGGCAAGAACAGGTGTTATCATACAGCTAAGTTCCTTGAGAAGAGGAGAGTAGTATCATTATTTTACCCTCATTAAAAAAAACAAAAGGTCGGTAGACTTCAGAAACATTTCTGAGCTATCTCAGTCCATGATGTCCCACTATTTCCATTCCTACAATTAATATGTCAATTTGTTACCAACAGTCAGCCTCACGTCTGTATGAGCAATGTATCCAAAATAATTTTAAACCTTAGATAAAAACAAAAAAAAAGCCAAATATCAAAAGTAATATAAATGAACCAAAAGATAAGTAAACAAGCTAAATATATTTACACTACATACAAGTTACACAACTCATCTCAGTCATCCATGGCACTCATTTGTAACTTTTCAAACATCTCAAACACCCTCTCCTGCCTCCAAAACATCCTCTGATTTGACAAAGCAGCCGTCAGTCCCTGAATGTATGAAGCTTGGAAGTCAAGAAGTCAGTTGATGAGCTCTTAGGATTATTAGAGTCACAGGATGAGAGAGAGAATAGGTGGGGTCTGCCTCCCTCTAGTGGACAGCCAGTGGAATGACATGAGATGAGGGCAACGGTGCTCAGAGATTATCCCCTGGTTGGTACTGAGGCTCAGTGGCAGTGAAGTAGTCCTCCAAAAAGGCCTGCAGGTACTCAAAGGTGGGCCTCTCCTCTGGGTCTTTCTTCCAGCACTGCACCATCAGCTCATGCAGTGAAGATGGGCAGTCCTGCGGGCATGGCATCCGGTAACCTCGCTCCACCTGCTCCAGCACCTCGCGGTTGTTCATGCCTGGACAGAGGAAAATGAATGAAGGCAAATGTAGTTAAAATATCTTTAGTAGTTTTAAAAACTAGTGCCTTGACAAACATACTGTTGCTTCTGATCTCTGATAACCAGCTAATATTTATTAATATAAATACAGTAGCCCGTCTCTCTCCAAAGAGGTGACCTAAATGTTAAACTTCTCAGCTCATGGGGGAGAAGATATTCACAGCGAGTTTGTCTGGAACCTTCTCCTGACTGGCCAATAAGTGCAACTCACATGAAAATGACCATTATGCAGAATATAGAAAGAGTTGATTTTTATTTAATTATTGAAAGTTTACTTGTTTAGGGAAAGTATAAAGCATGAAGTAATGCCACATACCATAGCATACATAATTTATACATAAATTAAGGAATATACACACACACAACATGGATATAAAACAGTATTTGGCACCTCAGCTCTGATTACATCACTCCCGTCAAGGATACACCAAACTCTGCACAGCACAGTTTGGGGAGTGACAACACTGACTTACTAACTTTTTTTTTTTCCTCCTGTGATATGGAAGTAAATCCCTGCCATAATGTTTGAGGGCGCACAAACCACATTTCCAGCACTACTCAGGTTGTCATTCTGCTCTTGCAAATCTGTGCTTGTGCGCTCTCATATTCTGATGTGCAATCTGAAGAGCACCCACAGCTTGTTTTGTGCGTTTCTAAAATGTCTGGCACAGACTTTCACACAAACTCCAGTGGGAAAATCTGAGAGCACAGACTGAGAAACCAGATTTTGCTCTCAAATCAGATCTGCGCTTACAAATATCTGCCTGCGTGCTCTCAAATGCTCTGTTGCAAACTGAATAGCACTGGAGATGCGGTTCATGGTCCCTCAAACATTTTGGCAGGGATTTACTTCCATATTGTAACAAGTCAAAAGGCCTGTTCCTGTTTTAATATTGTAATATTTCCAATTTCTACTTGTAGCTTCACACAAACATAGTTTTCACATATACACTTTGTCTAATCAGCCAAGCTTAGACTTATTTTATGTGTGTGGGTTGGCACTTCATTTCAAGTTGTATGATTTCAGAAGATGCTTAAACTCGAAGCACGAGTAAGCTTGTAGTCAGGATCCTACAGAAACATGAAAGATTCTCTTTTACAATGCCAGGAAATTAACTTTTCTTCTGCTAATCTTCAACTCTGGATGCATAAATGCCTAAAATACAATACAAAAATGTGTATGGCAGATAGGAATACAGAAACATTTCACAACATCAGCTGGGAACAATGCATAAATCAAAACACGAGCAATCGACTGGAACTGAGAAGTGATTACAGAACCCACAGAGCTGAACCTTCTCACCTGGATAGGGCACCCTGCCCTTGGTCACCAGCTCTGTCAGCAGGATGCCAAATGACCACACATCTGACTTGATGGTGAATTTCCCGTAAAGAGCAGCCTCAGGAGCAGTCCACTTTATTGGAAACTTCGCACCTAAAAGAAATTCAGAAACGACACTGACATTGTTATTTTAATGTTTGTGGTTTCAGCAAAAATACAGAGAGAAGCACAAGAAACAGCCCAAAACCTAAGGCATAAGTAGGTTAGTCTTCTTTGTACAGATTTGTTTCATTATCAGTGCCGAAATATCAAGACATAACATCCAACCAGGAAAAAAAAGGAACAGTTCCATTATCTCTGGCTCAGTTTTCTTTGCCCATGGCAAACAATTAAACATTTAAATAGCTAACCAACGAGTGACTGAACACGTTGACCGAGTGACCAACAGTGTCTTCCTGGTGTAGTTCATGTCTGCCAGCGCAGACGCAGGGCAGTAACGTGCTCTGTTGTCACTGTGCCGTGGTGTAACCACAGTTTATTGAGGCATTTACAAAAAGTCGGTGCACCCCAGTTCAGTAGGCCTACCTTGCCTTGCTGTATATTCATTGTCTTCGATGAGTCTGGCCAGACCAAAGTCAGCGATTTTACAGACCAGGCTATCTCCGACTAGGATGTTGGCCGAGCGCAGGTCTCTGTGGATGTAGTTCATCCTCTCAATGTACGCCATGCCCGCTGCCACCTGGAAAGTAAGTTATCTTTGTCCACCAAACATCGTAGCACTGAACAGTTTCAAGGTGATTAAATCTGTGCTAAACAAGACCTGTATGTACATTTACAGCCATTTTATCACCTTAAAAAGATGCAGCTGCAATAGAAAAGTACAAACTGCAGCAAGTGAATGAATCCAACCACAATCACAAAATTTGATATACTCTTGTCTGCTTGGTCTTAGTAAAAGCAATCACCAGCTTGGTAAACAACAATGTGCTACCTGCGCTTTATGTGTACTAGTTCAATGTTTTCAAATTGTGCCCTTTTGGTCTGCTGAAGTGGGAAACTGCCTCATTAAAATGTAAACCCTGGCATAACATCAAAATGAAAAGTGCTGTAAATATGAGCCACTGAGGTTAAATGAATGAGTAACAGCTGGAGATGATCAGAGTGAATTTAGACTCTTAAGAAAAAAACAAAAACAAAACTCTTTTTGAGCCCTTTGGTAATAACAGCATCAAGATTCTGGATCATATTCATTGGCGCACCTGAGCCGCCATGTCCACCAAATTTGGCAGCTTGAGGCCTCGTCCTTCTCCGTCCTTAAGGAAATCAAGCAAACTCCCTAAAAAAATATTTAAAAAAACAAGTTAGGATCTGCTGTATGGTTTTGTCTTCTGCTCCACCAAGCAAATAAGATTTGGATCAAATCTGAAGCAACATGTTGTAGTTAAGGTGACATCACTTCTGGGACTCCTGCCACACATCTTACACTTGGCTCAGACTGTTATTTGTTAGTTATTGCTGTGGTAACTGAGGGTCTTGGGGTTTTACAAGCATTGTTTGTATCACACTGTGTTTACTCTCCATGCAGATACATACAGTATATGTGTATTATGCACACACTGCAAAAGGTGTGAGCATGAATGTAATAATCTTTTTAAGAGTCAGTTTAAAAACAGCATCTACCTTTGCTCATGTACTCAGTGACGATATAGATGGGTTCTTCAGACACCACAGCGTAGAGCTGCACCAGTTTGTCATGTCGGAGTTTCTTCATGATCTGAGCCTCCTCCAGGAAGGACTCGGGTGACATGGTGCCAGGCTTCAGAGTCTTCACCGCCACCTTTGTGGTGCCATTCCACGTGCCTAGCAGGAAAGGGGAGTTTGTTTA
>NW_018128021.1:901193-1001447 GCF_001952655.1 Monopterus albus | reverse complement strand
AGAAGAATGCATTTAATGTGGAGTAAAATGCTGCAGAACTCCAGCTACAGCTAGATTAGAGAGCTATTTCCAATTTCAAAAAAAAAGAAAAGATTTGGCTTACTCCATACTTGTGGTACCGTCAACATCTCAATCTAATGTGACACAACAAATACCAAGGTGTAACTATTCTAAAGGCCCTTTCAAATCCTCAATCCAGAAATCATGCCAAGTTCAAAATGTATGATACTTATGTTCATTTTGAACGGATCAAGATTTCTGAACTACGAAAGCTGACCACAGTCCCAGCATTCTTAGTCTTAAACAACTGAAAGCAAAACTCTACTTCTCCCTGTGAGTAATATCGGCTCTGGGTGTTAGTTCTGAATGATCCAACACATACAATATGTTTTGCAACACCACTCACAGTGGCCGGAAAAATACACACCCATCCAAACCTCTCCAAACTGGCCGTTGCCTAGACGTTTGATGAGCTGCAGCGACTCCCGCGGGATCTCCCACACGTCTTTGGTTTTGACGGACAGGTCGGTCAGACGGGGCATGCCTTTGTGGCATGGCACGATCAGGCGGCAGCAGAGCCCCGCAGCCCTGGCTGGATTGACCAAGCAGTTTGAAACCATATCAGAGAAGTATGGAAACACACTTTGAACACGATCGTGTCAAGCTGTTTTTATACATTTCCCCGAGTCTCACCAGAGTAGTGCTGTACGAGCTGCTGCAGCGTTTGAAACTGGGCTCTGGTGGTGATGTAGTAGCCTCCGCTGTCTAGTTTGCGAATCTTATAGTGTTTGACATGATCTCCCTTGATGTCATCCCAGTCTTGGATGGAGAGGGAGTACGCCCCTGACACAGACACAGCACAATGATACAACAGGCTGCAGGATATATATACACCGGTATATATGGGGTGTGTGTAAAACATGCCAGTACATTAGATCAGAGTACCTTTGGTTGTTTCACTCTCACGGATGAGGAAAGTGCCTCTGGCATTGCCGTTGGAGAGCAGTTGCCTTTCTGCATCCTTTCGGCCTAATTTACCAAAATACCAGCTGCACAGAAAGAAGAAGGGATCAAACTATGGAGCTGAATGTTTGGCTTGAACGTTCTTTAAATATTTTGACTTTTATTCTTACTATGTGTTCCACTGTGCCAAACTTAAAAGGCAGCGTGATGAGCCCTCACAAATTTAGGATATGTTCCCTGCTGATGTTCCGTGCTTTGGAGGCAGAGGCAGCCTATGAGTGTGTGGGTGCGCATGTAAACAGTTTTACTCACTCCTCAGCTTGGATCGAGTCCACTGGAGCTACGTAATTGCTGGGAATGTAACCGGTTCCACCTGTAGTGAGAGAACGAGCCTCCCACCAGTCCCCCTCACTGAGGAGAGGAGGGAGAAAAAAAGAGCTGTAGAGGGAGAGCAAAGCCAGAGAGAGAGAGAGAGAGAGAGAGAGAGAGGAAGACATTTACACAATATGCGGACAGGCACAAATCAAATGTAGCGGCCGAACGTGTCTGAGACCTCAGTAGAGACCACACATAGCAAACCACAAAAGCCATCCTGTCACTACTTCGCAGTTTTAAGAAAGTCATAATACACTTCACAAAACACTAAAATGCAAACAATCATTAAAACATGACAAATCCAACACAGCCCACAAACGCAAGGTCGCGTCTCTGTCTGTGCTTGTGAACAAACAAATGCATCACTGAGACATTCACGACAAACAAAACACAGAGGGGGGAGAACATGACCGCCACCCTTTATGATGTCATGCAGATATTTTCACACTTACGTGCTGTTGAGGATCTGGAACCTCTCCCCCTTTCTGAAGCTGAGGTCATCTTCAGTCCTGGCCTCATAGTCATAAAGGGCCACAAAAAGAGTCACCCCTGCAAGAAAGCAAAAGGTGACGTGTGGCGGACGGAGTCGGCAGAGGCGAGTTACATGGGTGAGATATGTTTTTCATTGTGGTTTTCTTGTTGGGTTCGTTCATCTGTCTGACACGACGACTGCTTGTTATGTAATGGTGATAAGAATTACTGCTATTTACTGTATCTTACATCCCATCTGCTGCTTTATTTTAAAAACTTCAAGTAATCACAATTTATGATAGGAAACCTGTGTACAGTATGTGCTTTTAGATACACTTTAAATATTAAAAATATTCTGGATTATATCGGACTCATTTTCAAATTAATTCACACTCACTCAACCAGACATCGCATAATCTTTCTAAACACTCACTAGCAGAGGCAAATCTTGATGGCTTTGTCTGATTTAACGCAAATAAGCAGAGCATCATAACGAAACAGATTTTACTTATTGGCAATATACTAGGATCTCTGTCTAAAAAGGCCGCAGTCATTACAGAGAGACATTTCACTTAGTAGTTGGTGGAGACCCAAACAGAGCTAAAAGGAGAGTGAATATTATGCTCATGTTTGTCACATTCACCATTTCTTTGCTGTCATGTCAGCATTTTGTTTATAGCTTGTTGTGCTGTCCCAAAGGGATCAAAAATAATAATTATAATTTTTAAAAAGTTACTGCAGGTTTAACTTGTAAAAAAAAAAACAAAAAGTCTCTGTTTTGCACCAAAGTTTGACCTTAACCTCTATCAGACAAACTATCCTCCAGGAATGATGAGCAAACGGTTTACGCTGCCAAAGTCTAGAACAAACAGGTCAGTGACATTTATCCGATGTGATGTGGAATGGCCCTCGAGTCCCCGTGTCTCTCGATGAGCCTTGTCATTATTATTTATTTCCATTTCATTATTATTGCTTACTAATTAGTTCCTTGTCGATGCAATGCCCTCTGAAAGACACAGCACCAAATCTGCACACAGTCTCAGAGGGAACCATCATGATGTCAGGTGAGGTTTCCACTCTACTTAAGCCTTCTCCCTCTTTTCCAAACACAGACATGCATCTTGCTTTGCGCTGTCCTCCTGGAGTAATTTCTTATTTATACAAGCTGGTGGTGCCGACTCGGTGCTGGGATCAGAAAAAAGGCCCGATGTAGCTGACATCAAAGTAGTGCTGATCACATACATGTTTCAAATCCTAAAGCTCAATTCTTCACCCTGGAAGCACTTTTGCACTGTTCAGCACAAAGGCTGATATTTCTGGTCGTCAGATGTGCCTCGCAGAGCAGCGGCAATAATTTAGGTCACTCTGTTTTCCATTAACTTGCAGCCAGTGGACATTCATCTTCTGCAGACGGATGAATTTATCATTGCAGCACGGCATCAGCACGCAGAAAACTTCAGTATACACAAGGAAAAAACTATTCCAGCTTTAATGGAACTAATTTTGGATCATGTGACATCTCAGAAACTTGAAAATTTGAAGTGAGAGAAACAGTTTACATATTCCTATTCAAGTGAGATTATAGCCAGACAGTGACTGGTCTTCAGAGACATTCAGAGGTTTACAAATTAAACTTGTTTTCTCTTAATTGCTCTGTTTCGTAATTCGATTTGCCTCCATTCAATTTAACAGCAGCAACATATTTTACAGTCACAATGTCACCGTGTCATAAGGAACAGCTTGACATTTTAGAAGTGCACTTATTTGCTTTCTTAATGAGAATTAGGTGAGAAGATCTCTACTGTCTCGTGCCTGTCTGGCAAATAAGGAGTTTATTAGCTTAGCAAAAGACAGGAAATGGGTAAACAGCAAACCTTCCTCTATACAAAAGGTACTTCTTGGCCAAGTGCCGTAACTTTCTGACATCTGTGCAGTTTGCCCAGTCACCTCAGCTGATGACACGACTTCAGGAAGTAACTGCTTCTAGCCAAGAAGCAGTCCAGAACATAAATTGTAAATTTTTGTTTTTATATTTTTTGTACAGATGAAACAAAAGAGATATAAAATGTTGATTTGTGCACTTTAGATGTGTAAACTGATGGATGCTGTTACTTCCACACAGAACCAGGCTAGATGTTTATGTGCTGTACATTGAATAGTTCTACCAAACTCCTCATCTCGAAGCATATTTCTCAATATGTCAAATTAAAATAGCTACATTTTTCATTATAGTTCACAATGTTAGAGGATTTTTCATCATGTTAGGTGTTTAGCATGACAAAACTGTCTTCAAAGATGTTAAATACTAAATATTATTCTCAAAACAAAACACTGCCTTTAAAAAAAAGCCTGGAAAAGCCAGAACCTACCGCTACATACTAAACAGCTGCTGTGCACATCATACATGCATTCACAGACAGCTAACATCCTCCACATGCTCATTTAGAAGAATTTCTTCAGCCTCACCTGTTCCTCCTCGGGTCCGAAGTGTCCCGGGCTGCGAGGACGTGTGGACGCCTCCAAACACAGTCACCCCCTGAGTGGCAGCACTATGGAAGTTGTTGTAGTTGGGGATGGTGGCGACGCCGAAGCTGGGGTAGTGCTGTGGGGTGGGGTCGGACCCATAGCGATACCCCGAGTTGTGTGAGAGGCTGGTCTCCCGGTCATCAGTGAGTTTTGCTGCTTCTTTATCCTTACATTGGACACAGCCCATTCTCTCCTCTCTCTGAGTGGAAAGAGAAAAAAAGATGGAATTAGTATCTAGATAGAAAAATAGCTCAAATGCCATCTCCATGGGGAAATCGTGATTCAATGTTCCATTATTTCAGAGCCTCTTCTGAGATTCACAGGCAGCCTTCTGAAAAATCTTTCAATTAAATGGAAATTAAACACGATACTTTAAGCTCCATTACTAATTAAACAGAGGGACATAATGTGCCAGAGCTGCAGTGAACGGCTAATGTGATCACTGCTGTAAATACAGCGTGCACACTGAAGATGCGAGATGCTTTCAACTGAGAATATCCATCTTAACTTTCATTAAAAGAATTTAACAGCACTTCTATTCCATTTGCTTTTCCATTTTCTTGCGCAACAACACTTGGAAGTAGAATTTACACCCAGCCAATGAATCTACAAGCAGAGAGGGTAAGACCCTTAACAGCAAACTGCACTTTGGATCCACACTGACTGGATATTTGGTGTCACTACAGCAAAGTTAAACCAGCCTCTGGAATGAGTGAAATCTGCTCAGTTAAACTAATGCACATTTCAGTTCATGAGCCTGGGAAGCTCAGGAAGCTGGACGGCTAGGAAGACACCTCTGACAGCCCCATTGTCTTTCATCAGTATTAGCGGTCAGCTGACCTTGGAGACAGCTGATTGGAAACTTGTTTACAGCTGCTAGGAGTAGAGAAAGGTGACACTAGGGGCAAATGACGCAGGAAAACTAATGCACTGTGCCTAAATCTTAAAAGACTCAGTTAGATCCACAACTGTACAGCTGATTCACTCTGTCAGGTCATTTTTAATGTAACAAAAAGACTGATAATCTAATAAAAAAAAGGCTTTGGAGAATTACACAAGCATGGAAACATTAATTAAACTGACAGATAAAAAAAAAAAAAAGTAAACAGGAGATTCTGGTGGATTTTCTGAAACAGCACTGCCTGTACTCCTGGGGGGAGATCTTGTGTTGTTGTGCTGCCTGTGGGGATTATGAAAGTCTGCCTGCCAGGGACTTGATTGTACAGTATCTGTAACCCTTCTGTTGCACTGAATCTAGGTCATCTTGTATTGTTTATATACATATGTTCCGCTTGTGGTATTGTGTGTGTGTGTGTGTGTGTGTGTGTTTTGTATTTCTTCTGGCACAGAGCAGTACTCTCAGTAAACATCTGCATATTAATAATCCATGTATGCATTCTGTGTTGTAACTGAATATATAGCAGTTTTTCAAACATTCATCACTGGCTTTAAGATACAAGAGACAACTATTCTCTGCTATTCGATCACGTGCTTGAATCGGCACTATGATGACGTCAAAATGCAAAAGGCAACGCCCTGCAACATCAGGATTTTAGGTGGGTGTCTTCTCCGCATTTCAGACACACAGGATATAGTCTGCTATGTCCCTGACCTGAGGCAAAACTGGGTATCGCATGACCACCTCAGCCTGCAAGAAAGCTCATCACGCTATTTTCAGACCTAAATGAACAGACTGCCTCCAAGAGGACTGCACCGGCATGATGGGGAAGGTCTAATGAGGACAGCTACATACGGTGTTGTAACACTTAACAGCACAAGGCAGGGATGAGGGGAAATAGTGGGAGGGCTTGACTTTCACAGACAAACACAGCGATCATATTAAAAGACTTCCTGACTGGCTCTAGATGCAGTCTGAAGTGTGACTTTGATATCTGCCCAAAATCTGTCGTTGAATACCGTTTGTCAACACTGCTGTGAGAGCCCTTCACATCAGGAGAATGAACAGAAGATGCCGGTATTATCGAAACACAAAGTAACAGAACAGGATTAGTGCTACAACTGGAAATTAATTTACAGAAATGAAAGCCTTTATTTTGATGCTGTGTGAGCACAAGTGTTAATCGTCTACAACACACACTGAGCGCTGTAGCCGTAACAAGATACTTGGTCATTCAGAGAGAAGCTGCAGGATCAATATACTAAATTAAAAAGGACAGACATGTGAGGGTTTCCCTGTCTAACTGAGATTAAATTGGAGACAGTTAGTCAGACCTGGGAAACAAACATATGTGCAGTTTGATGCTGTAACATTAACTTAACATTTTATCTTAGAAAACTACAGTGGAAGCTGTATACGCAGTGGTCCAAAAATCAAGCTTAGAAAGAAAGAAAGATCCTTTGAAATTTGGTGAATAGGTTGCTAGACTGTGCTCAGCTGGACATTACATACAGAAATTCATTATTTAACCCCAGTGAACTTACAAATCGCTCCAGACTATGATCACTTTGCAGCTCAAGACAAGACAGGCCTGTTTAATTTGAAATGTGTGGCCCTTTACAGTCAAATCGCCGACATGCCACAATGCAAGGTCCAACCTCCCACGTGCCTCCCGCTGAACTGACACTTAACAATGACCTCATTCTACTACAAAATACAACTCGCTGCACATAATCAAAGACATGATGCAAACAGGATCATTTTCAGTCATGTGCCATTTCAATGCATATTCAACTCGCTGCTGTTTACTGGGTTTAGTACGGCTCTTACAATGTCCTCCTTGAGGCTGCCACTCTCTGAATAGTTACAATATTTGCTTGTGTTGGACAACTGAGTTCATTCAGTGTATCTAAAACAAGACAATGGCCACTTCTCACTCCGCGACAAGAATATCTGCACAGTGCACTGCAGTGTTAAAGCTCTCACAGCATTCTTCGAGGACTGGATGAATAGAGCTGGTTATAAAATCCACAGCTGAGCTTCATGCAGTATGCGCACGTAGGTTTAAGCCTGACTGTGTTCTGGTGTCAGTGTTCACAATTGTTGAGTCATGTTGCTAAATCACTGAGTCCAGTGTAAACACCCATTCAGTCAAAGAGAATCTGTGTTTCACAGATGAGCTTTTTTTTTTTTTTTTTTTTTAATTTATTTAAACCTTAATCAACTTTTTGTTTCTAGAACCAGGAACATATTCTCAGTCCGTGTGCCCTTCAGTCTGTGCTGGGGGGTTTAAACCAGGGGTGTCAAACTCAAATACACAGTGGGCCAAAATTTAAAACTGGGACAAAGTTGCAGGCCAAACTCTATATTTATTGAAATATTGAATAAAATTGAGCATGTTTTCCCTTCTCTCCAGGGAAATGATAAACTTTTTCATATGGAAACAAACTTAAGTTGCTTAAACACTGAATTTGGAACAAGCAAAGCTTAATATTCTAAACACATGAGAAATCAAATGTCAAATAAAAAAACATGTCCCTCATTAAAGGGCCGGGCTACTTTAGCTATCTCTGCTACCACAATAAAACTAGCCTTTACAGCAGCATCACTTTGTGATTTTGCTTTTGTGAACATTTTCTGCCGTGAAACCAGACTTCTTTTCATCTCCTCTACCTTCTGGAGCTTCTGCTTCATGTCCGGCTCCTTGTACTTGTCTTGGTGTTTCGTTTCATAGTGTCTTCTTATGTTATATTCTTTCGTTACAGCCACTTTGGCTCCGCACACAAGACAAACAAGTCTGTCCTTTACATTAATGAACAGATAAATCTTCCTCTCACTTGTTTTGAAAGCTCCTGTTTTCCGTCTTTCGTTTGGCCATTTTTGGGAGGGGTGGATTAAATTTGCCCGCGGTGACTGGTAGCATCAGGTTGTTAATGAATGTCAACAAAAGGTGCTGGTGGGTCTTGATTGACGCGCCAACGCACTAGCAAAGCATTCTGGGATTTGCAGTATTAGCGGTGCATGTGACATATACTGGTGGGCCAGCTCTAATAAACATTTTAAATGATCTCGCGGGCCAAATATACTTACACCGTGGGACAGACTTGGCCCGCGGGCCTGAGTTTGACATATATGGGTTGAACGATTCTTTCCAAATCCCGTTCCAGTAGAGGGCAATGGTCAGTGTAAGAATCTACTGGAAATAATGATGCGGTGAGTCTATGCACGGTGGAAGATTCCTGGATAGAACTGAACAACACTAGAGCTGATGGAAAGTACAGACTGGGGCACAAGCAACCACAGCACTTAAATTAATTGGGATTCAGTTAAGTAGTTTCAAGCAAAATTGCAAGTGTTAGTTTCTCCAATGTAAGTATTGTATTGGTATTGTTTTATACCAATACAAACTTAGTATTTTGGACTGTTGGTCACACTGAACAAGACAACTGGATAAGTTATTTAAGACTCTGGGAAACTGGGATGGACATTTTTATTATTATTATTTTCTAACATTTTAAAACTATTCTCCAGTTAATTGTATAAATAAATTAGGGCTGCAACAAATAATTACTGATTTATCTGCAGATGATTTTCTCAAATCATCATTCAGTCTACTAAACAATAAAAAAAACAATGCTGTCACAATTTCCCAAAGCCCAAATTGATTTCCTCTGATGTGTTTTTTTGTCAGACCATGAGTCCAAAACCCAAAGATACTCAGCTTACAGTAATGTTATGCAGCAAATTGTCCCATTTAAGAAGCTGGAGCCAAATATTTGGTATTTTTGCTTTAAAGACAACTTAAACAAGTGTCAAAACAGTCGCTGATTAATCTTCTGTTGATCAACTTGAAAATTAATCAACTAATTGTTGCATCTCTGAATTAAAATCATAGTTGCAGTCCTAGCTGTGTGGTATTTGCTGGCTGACACAGAACAAAACAACTCTTACAGTAGATTAACACATTTTGCTTTAACCAATAAAACCAATGAACCTTTACACAACCAAACATTGTGACTTAGTGTTGACATATTTGAACCTCATGGGAATCCTGAGCACACAAGGCAGCTTCTGATCCAGGATACCTGATAGGTATGCTCAAGTGTATGGACAAGGTGCACCTGAGGGTAAATGCACATGGTCCATGAACCATATTATCAGACTCTAATTTAATACATATCATGCACAGCAATTGTGCAGTCATTCACAGACAGGCTGAATACTCAGAGCTTCGAGGTGCTGAGTGCATATTTACAAAGCAACACACAACTACTGCCTAACTTATTGCACATGGCTGAGGATTTAGCTCCCCTCCACACACAGTATATCATCCCCTGTGTTTTGCCTACAAGATGGATGGCTGCACCTCCAGACACATCAGATAACCAGATTAGGGCAGCTTTAATTGGATTTTTAACAGCTTGGCAATGCAGTTAGCTCAAAGCATTTGACAATTATTTTGGGTAAAATCAATAGGAGACTGTCTGTAGGCCGTTGTGGCGTTTATTGTGTGTGTTTGTGTGTGTGTGTGTGTCTCTGTGGTCAGCTCAGTTCTGCAGCGTATCCATCCTGCTGCTGCAACAAGAGCCCCCTCTCCAGAATCACAGCACTGCAAAACATCATCCACGATTACGAGACCTTTACCACTCTATCTGCTTTTCCCCCCTTTGAGGGCAGAGATATCCAAAGAGACGCACCTACATCCGCAGAATGAAGTGCGGACTGCCCTGAACGCAGACACCCACAACGTGTTTTTTTTCTTTCTCTTCTCCCCCGAGACGAATTCATCTCGCGGTCCACAGCGCAAAACAGGGGACAAGGCGGGTGCACCAATTGTGAATCAACACAGTGGAGAAAAAAAAGCGTGCTTACCGCATCGAATCAGATTAATCCATCGGAGTTATCAGAGGGACTTTCGCTGACGTGTTTCTACTGTCAGTGTTTTTCCTCCGCACTGAAAGAGAACAGCGGTGGGAGACCCGTCCCTGCCGACACAGGGGCTCCTGTCGCCGCCGTGCGTATAGATGATGACGATGGCGACTAGTGTCAAGCTCACAATAACAACAATGCGCACTTCCTGCGGATTGTTTCAAAATAAAAGCCCGTGTTTTCAACTGTTTTTATGAAGTTTAAACGAGTAAAATCAAGGATTATGGGTATTTTTGTTGAGCCATAATTTATTTACCCTTTTAACGTTTGTTTAAAATAGTAATCCCACTAAAACAGCATTAGTAAGATTCTGATAACCACTACCAGTGCATAATTTAAAAATAGGGACTTGAGTGGTTTTATTTTGACTGCCAGACTTCGCTTTATTTCCGGGTTTCACTGTGATTGGACGCAGCTGTTGCGTGTCAGCGCACGGCTGATGCGGATCCACACCGACCAAGAGGTTTGATTGACAGCTGTTTTCCACCAACCAGAAATTACAATGCATAGTGGGACACCTCTTCGTCTTTGGGGTGACTGAAAACCAATGTTAGGCAAATTGTTTTCGTGCAAATAAATTGCAGCTCTTTGCTTTCTCGCTTTTTAAACTTGAATAATAAGAAAAGTTGCGATTGTAGGACTAGTTTTAGTGACATTCAGCAGCAGGTGAAGCTCCCTTGCTTCCTGAAAGACTGCTAAGTGAAATCACCTGCTGAGGTTTTGTTTTGGAATTAAACTCTGCATACACACTTTACCCTCTATGACACACAAATAACAACAAACTCGCTTAACTTTTTAATACTGAGGTAGTTAACTATCACTGCAAGCAAGTGAAACTGTAAAACGTGAGCAAAATTCGACCACTGAAAGGCAATTTTGGGTGTAAAATGCGATATGTGTTGCAATAATTAGGATAAACAGTCTTCAGCCAGGATTGAAAATTTTACTTTAAAAGGATTTAAAGCAATCTAAACCTGCTCAGAACCGTAATTATGAACCGCAATGCTGACCTCTGATCTCAATTCACTTACCATTTCTCCTGTTTACTGGTCTTTTCTAAAAGAAGCTACTTAAATGCAAAGAAACACTGTCACTCAAATACAGGAAGGAGGAGGACATGGGAAGAAATATAGACTTCGGTGACTTCCTCCTTAGGAACCAAACTATCCCCTGTATTATTTATGATCAGTCCATTCTGCCACTCTGTGGCTTGTAGCATATCAAACAAGGGCTCTGACTAATAATCACTGATTGATTTGTCTATAAAATATCAGAAAATAGTCCATCACAGTTTCCTAGAGTACAAAGCACCTGAAGGTGCCGTTACAAAGACCAGAGTGGACAGGCCACTCGAGTTTCTCACTGTAAACTATTTTAATTTGTGTGAAAATGTTTCAGTTAAAACATGTCTTATGTTCCTTTCTATGTGAAAGCTCATTTAATACTGGATTTTCAGACATTGTGTTTGTTTATAAAAGGAAATATGTATTAAAAATGTATGTGTGAATTGGTAAAAGAGGGTATGTCGGGTATTTGGTAAAGGATATGTGTGTTAAGTTGCTAAAAAGTATTTAATATAAACTAAAAATGCAAAACCCCCAATTTTTTCATAGCTTTCTCTCTGGACTATTACAGGGGATATTTTTTTACATGATTTACAGTGAGATGTTTAGTGAAAACAGCATGTTTAAGATTTTAGGTTAATTGCAAATGCTTGCAAAAGTTAAACAATTTCAGTTGCTCACACACATGGGACCTAGGATGCTGACATAGTACAGACATGCTGTACAGACATAGTAAACGTGTCTTCCTGACACGCCAAAGCTTTCTATATAAATGTCTGTGATGCATGGTGCTTTCTAAAAACATTTAATTCCCTTCTGGCTTTATCCTCCAATTTACATATTCACGACAGCTGCAACATAATAATTACAGCTTTGCATGTAATCGGAATATCACAACAATGAGTATGGCCTAGTTAGCCGTAGAGGGTGGGTGAAAGAAGTCACCCTAATCCTCACACTGCTGTCTGCACTGCTCAGTTGTGAACCCACTCTCAGTACTTCTCCAATATCAAGAGTCATGATCGTTAAAGCCCTCTTACTTGGAGGAGCCATTTTGGACTAGTAACCATGGAGATGTGGGTCATGTAGAGAAGGAGGAGAGAGGAGGCTTGTGGGCTGGTGGTGGAATGAGAGTACAGCAGGCTGCTGGAGTAGGCAGCAAGCAGCAGCAGCAGAGGGCTGTAAACTCTCATTATATCTGGGTCACTGGGATGCTCCAGCTGCAACAAGCAGACAAGACTCTATTATGCAAGAAGAGGGATGAGGGAAGTTGTAGGCATGGGGCTTAGACTTGCAGGAGATGTCTGTTTACTGAGTCTGGCATATGTCAGGAGGGTGAGTGATGATATAATATGGGGCCAGCTGAGAGCTGCTTTGTCAGCTCAGCTGTCCAAAACATAGTGTTGTTTTGGTATTTGTATACATTACTTTAAAGGTTGTAAGAAACGCTGGCTGATATTGCTGCAGCATTGCATATAAAAAAAAATACATGTCACTCTAAACTAGGTTTAAATATGAGTTATGTTTTACAAGTAACACACAATTATGTTTTGGGCTGTAAGGTATATTGTTGTATATACATATAATTACAAACAACTATTGTAGATATAGTTAGAAATAAAAATGAAATGTTTGCTAGTGCAGAGAACAAATGTTTTTAAACATAAAAAAATATAAACTGAACGTTATCTAATATTGTTTACCTCAGAACAGGGAGGACAATTATTTCTCTAATGAAAATACTATTTCTGCGAGCTTCCCACTGAAATCCCCCCCTGGACATGTTAAAGCTGAGTAAAAATCTCTGTCGTCATTTAAGACTGAAAAAAAAATCACCTTACTAACCTCTAAAGTGGATAATAAAACAAGTTGTTGGCCTTGTGGTTGTACCTCTCCTATTGTCCCCCTCCACCCCCCCATGTCCCCACCCCCTCGTTGGATTCCGGACTTGTCATTGGTGGAGAGTTTGTCGTCACAGCCCCGGCGCCCATTCATCAGTGGACTTGGGCGTTGTAACCCGCATCTCATTTGTGGCTGGGCCAATTTCTCAAAAGTTTGTATTTAAAAAAAAAAAAAAAAAAAAAAAGAAAAAAAATCGAAGGAATTTGTGTTTATTTAGCGCCTTCGCCGCATTTTGCAAGTTTTCACGTGTCTCTTCGGTTTCGGGCTGACTCCTCAGCTTCGGTTGTAGAAGCGAGTGTCGGCGTTTGGCTTCAATTTTTGGGAGGAAGCTTGCGGTCTTTGTTCATTCATTTGATCGGTTGGGTTCCTTTGTTGGACCAAAGGGGGAAAAAAAAACATGGGAGCACAAATCTCCAAAACCGCTGGGAAAGAGGAAGCTGCAGTGGAAAAACCAGAAGACGGAGCAGCTGTTGCAGCAAAGACAAACGGACAGGTGAGTTGTGTTTGCAGTTAAATCTTAGTTGCTTATGTGAAATTTCATCACAATTAAACAATGTGTTGCGTCAGTGGCGTCCTCCATGTTCTCTGTGGCGCACCCCCACGCTCACCGGCATTCAGGGAAAGTGGCCACATGTATCCATTTTCCCCAACGAGTGCTTGTTTTATGCATTTTGCAATGCCGCAGTTCAAAGGGAATCTTTGACTCTTCTTCAACTTTTTCTTTAAATTCATACGTGTCTTTTATTTTATCTTTTGCATATGTTGGAAACCGGGTTGCAAATTGGTTAATTTGTGGTTGAATTTAATTCATTTTTTAAATTATAATAAGCACATACTGGCGGTTCTTGGGCTGTAGCTTTCTAAGCATTGCGGCTGTTTTGATTCACCTGGTTTAAATGTGTGCAGCCGGGGGTCTGTGGCCGCTCTCCCTGTGGCATGGCCATTTTAAAAACGATACCACGCCTTTGTTGCCGGGATCAAGAAAGGAGCCACGTTTTTGCGCACACAAGCTCAACCCGCAAAACCAACAAATTATAAATGACAGAATGGGATGAGAGAAATACTGAAACACTATAATAATACGCACTATTGCACTAAAGGGGTCGTCAAAAGAAGGGGGGACCCCCCCCCAAATTCCTATGTTCCTTTAACGCCACGTTGACCGCCCCCTGCTGGATGCCGGCGGTACTACCGTCTAACAATTAGCCTACAGCTGAAAGCCACAGATCTGTCGTCACTCTCCTAGTAACAGATGTTGTTGCAGTTTCAGGGCTGTTTTCCTGTTGGTTACTATTAGTCTGCGATTTTAACTCCTTTCCTCTAAATAGGATAGTGATGTGCAATAATGAAATGTATTGTTTCCTTCCAGGAGAATGGCCATGCCAAGACCAATGGGGATGCCTCTCCGACTGGAGAGGAAGCCAACAAAGGTGATGCTCAGGCCAATGGCAGCACTCCTACTGAGGATGTGCCAAAGGAAGAAGCCGAGAAAGCAGAGGGTGCTGAGGCCGAAGGAGAGAAGGAGCCCACAGCTACTAATGGAGAGGGTTCTGCCAAGCCAGAGGAAGGCGCTCCATCCACCAGTGAGGATGGCAAGCAGAAGAAAAAACGCTTCTCCTTCAAGAAGCCGTCCTTCAAGCTTGGCGGCTTCTCTTTCAAGAAGACCAAGAAGGAGTCCGAGGAGGCAGCAGAGGAAGGTGCGGCACCAGCTGAAGGAGAGAAGGTGGTATCGGAGGAGGCAGCTACCGATGAAGCCAAACCAGCTGTGGCTGATGAGGAGGGAGCCAAGGAAGCTGTAGATGAGGAGCCTAAGGCTGCTGAGGAGGTCAAGGCAGGAGGAGAGGAGAAACCAGCTGAAGCTTCACCTACTGAACCCGAGATGGCAGCTACCCCAGAGGCCACGGCCACCGCCGCCGCTGCTGAGTGACCTGCTGGACAAGACACCGTTGAAGGAATGCGAGGACTTGTCTAAAACCAGGGATTTTTTTTGTTTATTTTTTGTTGGTGTTTGTTTACTCTTCTGCAACCATCTCATCCATAATGACTGCAATGTCCATGGCAGTGGTGGACAGGAGGTGTGCTGCTTCCTCACTGCTCACTGGTGCTTGCATTTGTGACATGGGTGAATGTGAAAGTGCAAATGTGAATGTTTTTCTACATGAAACCATGACTGTGTTGACACGTTGCTGAATTTGACATATTTAATCAAAGTATTTGGTGCTGGGCAATTGGATGTAGCAGCTAAAGCTGTGTCTGCAAGATTTGACACTGATATTTAAAGGGAAAGTCTTAAATGTTGTCTTTGCAGTGCACAGTTGTTTACAACTCTTTAAGCTCAACACTTCTGTGGATACAACTGTTCTAGCTCTAGTTAACTGTCAGAACAATAGGTGCTCATCACTTTCCATTAGATTCCACTACTTCAAAACTCTGTAGTAATGCACGTTGTATAGACTTTGATATTTCTGGTTTTATGACTGAAATGTACCTAAATGACTGACGTTTTTAACAGATTACCCATTGTAAATGAAGTTTTCTTTTTGTTTTTGTTTCTCACCATTTGTAAGATTGAATAAAATTGGGAGATGTTTTAAGCAAATTTAGCGTTAAGCTGTGATGACTACAACACCACTTCAATCTAGATTAGAAAGAACACAGGGGTTGGCTGCTCTTTTTGCAACATATAATGCAGCTTTGCCTTGTTCAATATGGAATAGAACATCTATGGTGTGAAATTTTTCCATGAGCTCATTTATTAACAGCAAAACTTGCTCCCCAATTACTTTTGATCAAATACAGGCTGAGTTCTTTGCTTTTTAGCACCCCCACTTGGTGCCTTAATGAAAAACAGAGGTGAAGAAGTCTGCAGAGAACTGTTATAAAACCCAAGTTGCAAGAACTTGCACTTGTCTGTAGGACATGGTTTATAATGTACATTATGCAAATTTTATAATCTTGACAAAACGAGCATCTAAAAAGCCAAGGTGTACTTCTAGCCGTCCAATATGTAGTGCGAGAGTGACTACATCTTCACAACTCCCCTTTCAACAGTTTCACAAATTAAATCTTCGAACAAAGGTGACATGATACCTTGCTAACTCTCCCATTTTACCCCTTCTTCCTATCACAAGCACATCTTTCTAGAAACTAATATTTAGTGAGATGTGCAAGCAGCTCTACAGAATTTTTCAGGAAATGACAGACTTACTCTGGGAACAACCACAAAATCATTATGCAGAGAGGTTCGGGGTGCTCTGTATTCAATTTAGTCACCTTAAATTATAGTGTTCGAAGCAAACATTTTTATGGTGCCCAGCGTTTGTGTCTCCAGCACAAACCTAACTGATGCCTGCACTCATCATAGACATGTTGCCATGTGGGATTCCTTCTATGAGACTCAAAAACCATAAAAAAAACTAATATTTTAAAGAGTAGAAGGGATTGCAGAAAACATCTACAGAGTATTTTTAGCCACCCACATCTGCATATGTGCTCATTTCAACCCATCTATTTCCTTTGCACCCAGTTTAACCCTGGGTGCTGCATCTTTTGTCACCGCAAGAAGGGTGTGCTTTACACATAATATTTCTATTTCTGCTTCCCGCTCTGCATGTCCGTCTTGGTCAGGTAATTGAGGGATTTGCTGCCAGTTTTGGCCCCCAGTGTGCCTCACATTGCAGCTGACAGCCATAACCATCCCATCATGCCACACTGCTCTTCTTCCTCCTTTGGTGTTTTCATTCCTTCCTGACATGGATACACAAGGATGTAATAAATGAAGACAGGTGAATATTCTAAAAACAAAATTATATCAAAGTGGGAGATTGCTTTAATGCAACAAATAATTTTAGAGTGTGGCTTGTGGAGTGTGCACCAACCACAGTCTCTGAATGGCAGTCCCTTAAGATGGTAATACCCAGCGGTTTCCTTCAACCAGCTTCCTCTCTGTTCTGTCTCTCGGGCCCCTCACCTAACCACCGTCTCGCTCTCTCCTAGGGAAGATCAAACAGCTGCTGTTCTGCCAGAGGACCATCCCAGTCCCTCATCCCACACGCCGACTATTTTCAGCACACCCATATTCAGACATACATGGTAAAGTAGCTTTTGTAAACTGTGGTTGCTATGTAGAAAACCAATAGTCGCAATGTGGGAAAAGATTCATATCTGTTATTCCTCATCTATCTCTGCTTCTATACAAGGACTAGTGGTGTGAAGAAACACATTTAATCAGTTACTGTTATTGAGTGCATTTTGTTGTTGGAATTTACTGGGCAAACTGGGACCACAAAGGCAACATGTCTACTGAGTGTCAACTGATTATGTCAGTTTGATCAACTGCAAGTTTGTAAGGGAGCTTGAGCCACTAAAGTGTCAAATAATGTCGGTCCTACATTATTAGCTACTATTGTGTTAGTTTATATTGTCCTTATATGATGTATATCTCTAATGAGGTTGTGTTTAATGAAATTATCCCAAACAAAAGTCAGTAAAAGTAGATTTTTGCCCTGCTGCCCCTAACAGGTTAGTTGAGTCACAGTATTTCTATTTTATTTTTCATTATACCTCTACTTTACTACATTTCAGAGGGAAATATTGTACTTTTTACTCCACTAAATTTATTTGTCACAACCTATGATGATGTATGGCACCTTGTTACAGAAGAGGCAACCCAGTACTGCATATTAAACAATACAATGCTTTAAGATGCAATAATGCAGTAAAGTGACCTTAAAGGGGTCATTTTGCATGATGAGTAATTTAAGTATTGATATTTAGATTAATTTTGCTGTTAGTACTTACTTTGAAATGACTTGTAATAGAGTTTAGTGAAGTAAAACAGATATATGAATACTTCTACCACTAAAATGGACTCATGAGAGTAATTTGAGTAATATGGCATGTGCCATATTTTTCTTATCATCTTCTTATAAGTTATAAAAGTAAACACTGTGGTCTGGCTTTGTGAATGCTACAGTAATACCTGTTCTTACTTATCACTATCTTATTTACTTATATTTTAGCAGCAACTAAATGCTTTGCAGAATTTGAAGTACATTCCTTTGCAGGTCATAAGTAATTTTGTAGTGCCTTAGTGGAGTTGAATCCGGTGCTAAACAGGAAAGCTTAGACTTGTGTTAAAGCTAACACGTTGGGGATGTCACCCTCTCTGCTGAAGTGTTCTGTATTTGACTGCTAACCCCAGACTAGTAGTGTAATTTTTTTTAAAAGAAAAGTAGTTAACAAGTTCATCTGAGACACAACATTCATTTTAGACAACTTTTATTTTGGTCATTATGCTTTATATGACATAATGCATGTTCAGGGATATAACAATGTTGCCAGGAAACAGTTTGTGTTTGAATGACAGTATGGTGACTTATCTCATTATAACACTCAATTTGACTGTTACCATTTCACAATATTCAAGTCACATACAAGATTACATCATGTTGCACAGAATGTATTTGAGTAGTTTTAATAAAATTATTGGTCACCCAAACAAAAACAAGATTGCACCAAAAACAAACAAAACGAAACAGAAAAACCAGACAAACACTAAATTAAGAATCACCAGATGAAGTCAGTATAAAAGGAACAGAGTGGAAAAAAGTCAGGATACAACACAGTTAGAACACCTAAATATCACCTGCTGTCTCCATAACAAAATCTCCCTGGTAACTTTGTGGATTGCTTTTCCCATCACTGATCACCTTTTTCATGAAATAGTTTTTCCTCCTTTCTTAGCACCTATTTCTTTTCATTTTCAAGTCGAGACGCTACTACTCCTCAAATAAGGGTGAACTGCCTGTCTCTTATGTTGAGGGAAAATAAACAGGGAGTTTACTTTAGTTTGAGAAATAGTTTGCAAATTTAGTTGGTTGGCTTTTTGGAACTACGGTATCAACGTATCACGTTGAAGCAATGAGGAACCCAGAGAAAGAGCAGTGGACATTATCAGCAGCAAAGACGCCATTGGCCTCTTCATCAGGGATCTGGACGTAAACTGTGTCATGCTCGTCGAGCAAGAGGACGGCACTGCCGGACATCTGGTCCAGGAAGCCTTTGTTGTACTCATCATAAGTGAATATAACAGGCTGGCCGTTCTTGTACAGAGCCACCAGGGCGTTAGCTCCATTAACATGAATGCTATAAGCGAAATAGTAAACCCCAGGAACCTGACAAGTGAAAATGCCTGTCTCAGGGTCATAGTGATTCTCAGCATTGTACACTATTTGGTCAAACTTAATGGGGCTGCCGGCAGCAGGGTAGGGGGTGGTCAGAGCTGCAGTGAAAGCAGACATGGGGGACTTGACCATAACCTCAGTCATCTCTTTTCCCTTCGCAAACACAACCTCACCAGGAGGACCTGGGGGACCAGGAGGGCCTTCTGGGCCAGGCTCTCCATCAGCACCAGGCTCACCGGGCACACCAGGGGGACCCTGAGGTCCACTGACACCTTTAGCAGCCAAACCAGCAGGGCCAGGAGCACCTGGGAGACCTGGATGTCCCTTAAGGCCAGGAGCACCAGCGGAACCTTGAGGCCCAGCAGGTCCTCTGGGACCTGGAGCACCATCAGCACCAGCAGCACCTGGCTCACCTGCACGACCAGGAAGACCTTTGGGTCCAGCAGGACCTGGAATACCTGGGGAACCTGGGATACCTGGGGCACCTGCATCACCTTTGTCACCTGAGGGTCCAGTGGATCCTCTGGCACCAGCAGGGCCGGCTGCACCTGGATAGCCCTGCTTACCCGGGAAACCCTGTGCTCCCTGATCTCCCTTGTTTCCCTTTGGTCCCTGAGCTCCAGTTGCACCTGTGTCACCTTTAGCACCAACAGCACCAGGTTCACCTGGAAATCCTCTTTCACCCTGAGGTCCAGCAGGACCTGTGGGGCCAGTTGCACCAGTAGCACCAGTATATCCTGTTGGACCTTGTTCACCCTTTGGACCTGTGGCACCTGGGCTACCTGGAGCTCCTGTCTCTCCCTTCTCTCCATTTGCTCCTGGCTTTCCATATCCGGGGACTCCAGGGGCGCCAGGGCCTCCAGCAGGTCCCTGGTGGCCCTTAGGGCCAACTGGGCCAGGCAGACCAGGGGCACCATTCTCACCTGATTTACCTGGAAGACCTACACCTGGGGCACCAGTGTGTCCCTTAGGTCCCTGTGGTCCCATGGGACCGGGAGCACCATCCCTACCTGGGCTGCCTGACTTTCCTGGTTCACCAGCTGCACCTGGTTTTCCTGGTCTCCCAACTCCAGCCGCACCTGGTTCTCCAGGTGGCCCCATAGGTCCTTCAGGTCCTGTCTCACCCTGAGGTCCAGGAGCTCCCACCCCTCTGTCACCCTTAGGACCTGGCAGTCCAGGTATACCTGGGTGTCCTTTCAGACCACTCTCTCCTCTAGGTCCCATTGGTCCAGGAAGACCTGCAGGTCCAGGCTTGCCAGTAGCAGAGAGGCCAGCGGGTCCAGGGCTTCCAGGAGATCCAGGGGCTCCCCTAGGTCCCTGAGGGCCAGAGGCTCCAGGTTCTCCTCTTTCACCTGGTGCTCCATGGCTGCCAGGTTTGCCAGGTCCACCTGGAGTTCCAGGTTTGCCAGCAATGGAGCGGCCTGGTGATCCAGGAGGTCCAGGAGGTCCTTGGGGTCCAGGCAGACCTTCAGCACTCTCACCTGGTTCACCAGGAGGTCCAGGAGGGCCCTCAGGGCCAGGCTCACCTGGAGGACCAGGCTCACCCACTGTGAAGAGTGAAAGAGAGACCATCAACAGTGTGACAAACAAAACAACAAGCCCAAAAAACTAATAGGTGAAAATGGACACAAACTGACAAGGTTTTGTATATTATTGTCAATATAAAAGCTACACTGTAATGTATTGTTATGATGTTGTACTAAAATTAAGATAACTACATAGAACACTGCTTGGATCAAATATATTAAGTATATATCACTAAACCTGTTGTTTAGTTTGCTATGACAGGGTCTAGTATCTGTAGTACTTCTAATTACATCCCACTCAAGTGACAGAAAGTACAAGAACAACGGCAGCTGTCTGATCTGAGTTTATGTAAGTAAAAGGTCGTCTGGGAAGAATCTTATTGAATAATAAAATGGAGGTCGACAACCAAATGTGAGGAGAGGTGAGAGAGAGTGGATGCAATACAGAATATTCACTGACTGATCCTGATTCAGAGACACACGATTCCTAATTACAGGTGGGATAAATTTTGACGTATGACTTCATGGTGCTGATTCACTGGCGTAATTTTGTTCTAATACTAATTTGAAAATCCTCAATAATTGACTGTTTTTTAAAAAATATATTAAATTTTTTATATAAGCACTTATTTAACTATTATGTAGAAATCAGCAATTTAAAAAAAAGTTATGTGTTTTTAATTTGCTATTTAAAAAAAAAAAACTTGACAGGTCAGTAAGAGATAGCACGTGACTTGTTTATGAAACAGTAGGTCTAAATTTAAAGAGGCTCTCTTTTTTTTAATTTTCTGCCTTAATGTGGTCACATGTGTTTGTGTGTAAAAAACTCACTGCTTGACTAACTGGAGCCAAGTTTGAATAAAACCAAACAGATGTTTCTAAGCAGGCACACCCAAGCAAACCACACTGCTGGGTGACTGCACTGTAATTGTCAGTGGCAAACTAAAAATGATCCACTAACAGCTGCTTTGGCTAAAAAAAGTGTTTTTTTCACACAAAAGCGGCATTTCATATTTTGCATTGCATTTTTGTAAACACTCCAGACCACACTATAATTAAAATTTTTAAAAGCAGGGAACCAGTTTTTCTTGTTTTGCGCAGAGAATATAAAATAATGTTTTTAGTGTCAGCAAATGAACAGGAACATTTCCAGTTTAAATGACTAACACTGAGAACATATATGCCAAATATGATACATTAAATGCATCAAATATAACAGCAGTCGAAATGTTAGAGGCTTAGATATTTCAGTGGTGCTTTTTGTTTGTATCATATTGATCACAAAATGAAAAATTTCTAAAAATCATTTCATTCAACATGTTGCTTATGCAACTGCTGTGGCTGAATAAAAAGACAAATAATAACTTCAGTCAAAACTACAAAAACAGTGGAAAAAATATTGAAATTAGGCCTTTCTGGGACTTCCAAGTCAAAAAAACAAAGAACTGAATAATTTAGCCTTGTTATTCAAATCCCAGATCTAAATGAACTATATGATTGGAGAAGCGTGCACACTGCTGCAGCCAATCAGAGCACAAGATCTAAGAGCAAGATGGAGTTCGGTTGTCAAAGTAAACTGCAGCTGGCTGAGGCTAGCATCTGTCTGGCTACTTGTGCTGCTCTTGTTGGCCACAACAAAGATGCTTATTCCCTTGCTGAGGATTCAAAAGTAATGATGCTCAAGGAAAAACAAGTGCTTAGGGAGCACAGCCTGACTTTAGATGCTACAGTTGTGAAGACAAATTTGAGAAAAGAAGGAGATGCTAGTTTAGTCTATTGTCAAAGCAAGTGTGTCTTCTTACCTTGGCTTTTCACAGTGTAGGGCTGGTATTGAGGGGCAGCCTTTATCACCTTCTTTATCACGTATCCCTTCCCATGAGCTGCCGTCAAGGTCGCCATGAGAAGGAGGATGCATGCTACTCGTATGTCCATCTTGCAAGGCCAAACCTGCAGTGGAAACAAGGAAACACTCATTGCAGCCTAACTCTCAAGGTACAAAATGTCAGCAAACTTAGGTTTTCTCTTGTTTTTGAGTTATTTTACAGAGCTACTGTCTTTGTTAAGTGTACATATTGTGAATCTTTACAGAAACTCGTGGATGAGTAATAAGACATTATAAGTTAGAATAACAGGTTGTAAAACTGAAATTTTTATTCAGTCAGAGCATCCAGGATCCTTCAGGACCCTATGAATATCACCCAGGAAGCTCCAAGCCAGTCATAATCTGTCCCTTCCCCACTCTATCATAGGAACCGGTGTAGGCCTAGACAAAGCCTAGATGTTGACTACACTCCTTTAAATATAGAACTGTTTAGAGAGGAAGACAAAAAACACATACCGGCATCCAAGGGTGGGAAAAACAGTCTCCTCAGCACCAGTGAGCTCCTATTGCTGCTGTGTATCCTTAGGGTAAGAGCACAACTGAGGATATGTTGCCCTCCAGTACAATAATGTGGGTATTTATACCATATCTACCCCTCACATCATAAAAAAAAGCCCCCACCATGCAAGTACCTCCCTCCTGAGAGCTAGGCTGTAATTAGCAGTTCTGCCCAAAGCGGGCATGTCACATCAGGGTGACTCCAGGTCTTGAATATGCAGACACATGATTATCACTTATTTCAGTCTTTTGCTGAGCTGGAAAATAATCATGTTCAAAGCAGCAAAATAAATAAGTAAATGAGTACATAAACAAAGAACACAAATGCAACCCTTTTTATTTTCAGCCTTGTTACGCTGATATTACAATTGTTCTGCAGTTTAAACTTTTTATGCCCAGGATATATTTATGCAAATGGATGTTTTAAGACCTCTGGTATAAATATGAAAAGAGTCCAAAGACATAATAAAAAACATAACATGTTGTGGCTATAAAAAAACAACCAGATTTGTTATGGTACCTGTGCTGCTCAACAGAGTTTGCACTGAGGATGTGCAGTACCAGGCTTCAAATTTACACCTTGTCCAGCCAGCTGGTGGAGACTCGCCTTTACTTTTCCTGACTGTCTGGGCACCTCCATGCCTGTCATGACAAGGTAAACATTAGGTTGAAATGATTCTGTTTATTCCTGAATTATCCCAATGCCTCCATTTCAGGAATTGGCATAGTGAGTTTTTCATTTATTTAGTTTTGTACATTTCCTGGGTATTATTTGGCAGTGTGTCATTGTGGCTGATTCCAGTCCCTATTTCAGGATGAAACGTTTTTCTTAAATTGTGTATTTTTGTATGTGTTTCAGCCTCAAAACAGCTAATAAACTATATAAGGGTCCACTGGAAAAGACATCTGGGCGTGTTTCTGTTCACGCTTGTGAAAGCAACCCTGTGTCCAACAGCTCTCGTGTGCAGTACTTGTGTTTAGACACCAGAGGGCAGGTGTTACTGTTGTAAAAGAACCTCTCCTTGGAGTGAGGTGCTGCTGGCTGTAGGGAACGGGCCATGTCCTTGTGGTCACTTGTTATTTTTGGCCTCCTCAAGTGCATATATATCACCAGAGGTTTCAGGCATATTCCTACAATTACAGCTAGTTTCTGTCATGATGTTGTATTTCCTCAATCAGCTCTGTCCTCCCGTGTTATCCTCCCTTACCCTCACCCTCCACCTTGCCTTGCTTACTTTGTGGTCCTCCAACTCTAATTTCTCACTTTCAAGTCAGCCACATAGGAAATGCATACACCCAAATAATCACATGTCCTCAAACACACACTCTATATTTCATCCCCAAATCTTCCTGAACATGGGATCATTTATGGAACATGTTCTCCCTGTATTATTGAGATGTATATACATAATGCTGACAACATGAGTTGCACTACTGAGGGCTTGACCAAGCTTCTATATGAGGCGTCCATACTTCACATGACTTTGACAGGCATTTTTCACTAAGGGTCTAAATAAAAATCCTGTATCATGAAACTTGTTAGATTTTTTTTATTTTTTGTAAATTAGACCAAATTATCTGCAATTTTCCAAAGCGCTACCTTCACTGGCTTATAGCACTTAATGTAATTTGTGATCTTCATTTCCAAATGTTTGAAATTCTGTTTATAAGTAAGATGGGCTTATTGTATTACACTGTACCTGGTTCCAGCCATGCTTGTCTCACAACAAAAATGTCTATTACATGGACATATGCGCGTGACATGTGCAAGTCAAGCAGGAGGGGGATTACATTTTGGCCAGTATCATAAATCACAAGTCATATTTTTAGTTTTGTGTTTGCTCTTGCTTTTTCAGCTGAGGAAAAGCATGTTTATCCAAGTATTCAGCAGCTAAAGCTTCCCATTTTGATTACTGGTGTTTTTTTTAAATTATACTATATATTTCCTATTATTTTAAACTCTTTTTATGCTCGTGCCCTACGTGGAGGCATAGCCATTCTGGTTTCATTCAAATGTTGATGAAATCACAGAGCAAGTTATATTTTATACTGTATGTTTATAGGTTCAGACAATTTCAGTTTATTTGTTTATAAAACATGGCTAAACCACTGCAACAGAGCTTCTCTATTTTTAGTCTGATGGTCTAAGAGCAATGATTCATCTCTTTATGCAAAAACAACAACCTACATGTGAGTCTGTCAAGAGCCTAAAACATGCATGCTGAGCCTCGGAAGCAGAGTACAGTATACTTTGTCTCGAGGAAGACTTAAATTAACAGTGTAATTTGGATGTTGTTTATAACATTGCAGTATGTATATTTAAACCTGCCACTGAACTTGTTTGAGAAGGACTCTGTGTCCCTCTGCTTATAGTGGAGGAACTGAAGCCTGTGAAAATGAATGGCAGGGCTCTCTCTGCTCTGCTCATTACAGCACCACAGCTGCTTAATGTGGTCACCACGCCTTGTTGCAATAACCATTAGGAATTTGGTTAACAGCCTTCAAACTCAAAGCACTGAGGTCGCTTTGCTCTCATATTGTCAGGATCCCTGATCATAAAATGTGCCCATGCTTTCAGTATCGTCACTTTATATGCGGAATGACATAAAAGGTTTTTAATGGATTTTGAAAAGTAAGAAAATGGCTAATTATGAGCACGCCACACCCAAAGTCACTGAGAGCAAATGAAAGCTGCACAGCTTCTTGTTTCAAGATTTACATCAGTTTGTTCTATGCCTGTTCAAGATATACAAGAATATATTGATGAAGAATCTTATTGTATGCAATAGACTGTTAAGAAAGAAGCATCGGAAGCTGTGACAGGGCAAAACATCTTCATCTGACCTTACTGCAAAGGACATAAGATAACATTCTGAGCTCCTGCATGTTGTTCAGGCCTGAATCCATATCTAACAACAGACCATAGATTTACTAAATCCCCCAGAGAGTGCTGCTGGACAGAGTTACTGGCAATGTTAGTGATGTTTTGCTTGTACTCTACAATGATAACAGTGCTTGAAGAAAGGTTTTTGCATTGTGTCTGTTTTTGTTCGCTCTGCTGCTCAGGAACTGATGTTTCTGGTTTCTTGGCCACGCTGACCGAGACTCAACCCACACCCAAGAGGAGCACATAATTGGCAGTTGATGTAAGAGGACCTGACCGAGCACGTGAATTAAACAACAGCTAAAGATACACCATCACGGCTGGGATACAAATTTAATGTTTCAATAAACTCCATGGACCACTAAGAGCTACTTTAAACTTTATGAACACGGCCCCTTGTGAGCGATTGGTGGGAAAATTACAGGATCCTGAAAACAAGCATGGAACCAATTGGAACCGGAAGTGTAAAAGTAACTGAAAAACGGCAGTGGTGGTGGCCTTGGAGATGAAAGCTGGCATCTGGGAAGTCACCAGTGTGCAACCCCAGAACGACAGGAAACTGGGGGATGGATGAGAAAGTAACAGTTGGGTGTCCTTCAACAACTCCCAGGTGCATGTAGCTGTATGAGCGCGATGCTGTGCGTTGCCATGCAAGTCAGATGCCATTAAAATGTTCAGATTTTCACTTATAATTACTCTGATAAGTTAGGCTTTTTATCACCGGTCTGCTCAACGAAGCTGCTGTCACACACTCTCCTGAACGCAAGAACTTTTTGCCAATCATCCAAGTCAAGGTCTACTTTTTCTGATTTGATCATTTATAGTTCCACAGTTCAATTTGTTGTAAGGTTATTTCTGGAAAGATCTGACTTAGCTGCTGCTTTGAGGTCATTTTCATAGTCTTTGTTTAGCCCAATGGTGCTTTAACTAGAAGGACTCAGCCAGACAGTTTATGAGCTACTGCAAAACAACCCACAGCGTTCTACAAAGGTAAAAAGGTCAAAATGACAGAGTTTTTTTTTCATTCTTGTTTCATCTTCCAGTAAAAAAATGATCTTTTTTTGCTCTGTTCCAAATCTCTTTAAAGTTCAAAAGTCCCCAGTCAAACAGAAGACAGACCGCTAGAAGTATCTGCTTATTGTGGGATCATTTAACGATGCCAAAGGTAAATAAAACCACCTTAATGGGATTTTTTGGTGCTTAAGTGTAGGTGGCAGAGTTCTGTATTTAAGGATAATGACTAATCTGCTACGTCAAGCCTGTGAGAATTTTAGGTTTCACTGTCTGTATCAGGCAGCGTCAGCCATTTCACTGCAGATGCCCCCCCAAAAAACTTGACAGTTTGTGCATTCTTTATCAAAGTTGCATGAAAGCAGAGGTGGATTTAGTTTGGACTTGTCAGTTCATAATTGCATTTGCCTTAAGCTCATACAGAAGCAAGGGGGATGATGCCTTCTGTGCCTGAAATGCAGAGCAACAACCAAGACAACGTTTGTACAACACAATGTCACCTCACTTGTTAGAGCAGCTAGTTAGCCATGCACCATAATGACTTGCGGAGAGACGAGACAAGTGTTGTTTCTGTACACTATATTTGGTTCCAGCCATGCCTGTCTCAAACTAAGTGTTGAGCAAAACGCTTAGTTAGCACCCACACAATTCACATATCTTTGCTCATGCTGTTTGTATATAAAGACATGACCACAGGACGTTAGTTGGAGTTTAATGTGCAGTATGCCAAAAACAATGTCCCATGGTCAAGGCTCGACCCTTTGTGGTTTGGAGGTTTGTTTTGCTGGTTGATGGGCATTGTGTGGGCTGATACTCTCAGTAACCCTAACTCTGTCTTAATGGGAATCTTTCCACATTATATAAACTAAGGAAACCATCGTGCCTACTCTCTAGAAATAACATATTAATAGTAATCACAATGCATGAAGTACTCTGTTTCATTATTCTGAAAGTCTCTCTCCATTAAGTGTGTTTCTGCCACTGTTATGTAGCCTGGGCATTTGACCTTCACTGTGTGAAGACTGATGGAGGTATGGAGTTTGACAAGCTGTTTTGACATACATCTGCTGAAACATTCAATTTTCCAGAACATGGCAGTGGCCAGTGCATGACTCTCAACCTGCCTGCAAAGAAACATATTAAACCAGTTGTTTAAATCCTCTTCAGTGGCCTCATTGCTTTGGCTTCCCTGAGCCAGTATGCCTTCAGGTCAGAGTTGCTTTGTATGGTTAAGCTCCAGTATACCAGCTTGCCGGTTTTGTTTTTATGCTTGAAAGTGGAGAAAAAGGTCTAAGGCACTTGGTTAAACTGTAATTGAAACATCAGTAATCAAATGTGCAGCTGGTTTCTCAGCTGAATTTATATGTTACCGTTTAATCTACAGAGGTCTTGTCATAAAGCTTAAACCCAATAGTTCCACTGGCTTATTATTTGAACGTATTAAGAAAAAAAAGTCCCCACAATCATGCAGACAAGTGGCCGCTGCAGATGTTTTGGAGTTTGTCGTCAGTCCACAGACACAAGAACATTCCAGAATAGATCAGTTTGAGAACACACAAACTGAATGCTCATTCCATGTGGTTTGCATGGCTTCTCATTGTGTTTGTTTAACGGTTTGAGTGGACCACACTGTTCATATTTGCCGGAAATTTTGAAGAGATGAGCCAAAGCTGGATCCTGAATGCAAAAAAATTTGTGTTGTGAGTTTGTTCAGAGCCTCACATGACCTGTGATTGTGGAGATGGTAGTCTGTCTAACACAGCATGGGTCCAGGGTATTTCTGGACTTCTTTTGAACACCCACCATAAGGGAAACCACAGACCATTAAACGTCTAAGCACAGGTCATCGGAGACTGTCCCTGACATTTAGACAAAACAAAGTGTCAAACTGTGAAGAAGCTCATAGACTAAAATTGACTGTGCTGTTTCTGGTGTACATTTACCCAGAACTGTAACAGAAACAGTCAATGACTTTTGTGTTGGCAGTTCTGCAGGATGCTGTGAAATTGCAAGTGGTTTAAACTTGTTTCGCAAAGTGAAATCATGCTTGAGCGCATCCTTAAAGAAGCTATAGACCTGCGTTTATATGAAATGAGCTATTAAAAATATTTTTGCTGAGCAGGCAGGTCTTGTGAGCAGGATGATGTAGAAGAAACACGCACATGTGTATTTCTCTAGCCTTTAACATTTTACATACATTTTCACTGCCATCGTCTTTTCACTGTGGAACGGTTAAGGCTCAGGAGTCTAATGGGCTCAATCCTGGCTGAGCTCTGTTAAATAATGTGTGCAAGTCGGCTGCATTACATAAATCCAAGCTATGGAAATATAATTTTACAATAGAATATTGAAGTAGCTTCTTGGGGGTGGGGGGTGGATGATTTATTTTTGAATACAACGGCACAACCTCTTTCATCCCGTGTGAAAAATTCACAAATATTTCTCTTACAGCTGATTCGCATGTAATGACAGAAATAACAAGTGCTTCCAGGTGGTCTGCAGGACAAATCTTGCAAAGCAGAACAAAGAGTTTGTTGTTTTGATGAGCCAACAGTTTCTCTGTAGAGAGCAGAGCCAAGTGGTCTCAAACATAGAAAGCGTGTGAGTCATTATGCTCTGTAATTTCAGCACACTACAGCTGTCTTAGGAGAACAGCTGTGAACCTGTTAACCAGGCTGATCCACATGTAAAACTTTCCCTTCCTACTAACATAATAATTATGATGTCCTATCCCAGAGCTCTCTCCCTCAAGTGCAGCATGTACAGGTTTAACTGCAATGACAGCTTGCTGGAAGATCTTCCCAGGACAGGTCCTGATGACTATTTTGGGTCTCTGACCTTCTTTCACGACAAAAAACCTCTTTTAATCTCTTCTATAATTCCTGTTCCAAATCTCCTTTTCCCTGGATAATGCAGCTACTGTAAATACCATTTTCCAGAGGTTATGGGCTTTGCTTTTAAGACCCATCTAAAACCTGCAACTATAAGTCTTTCTCTCTGGTGATGGAGCTGAAGCTGGACAGTTGTGTCTGGATGGCACAAGGTGAACTGTTAATTCTGCTGAATGGCACCTAGACTGCACGAGACTAAAGAGTTTCCAATTGGTATTTTTCTCAACTATTTACAGTTCTGTATTTTAAACAAAATCTCCAAATGTGGAAGTTTGAGGTCTTGTGGTAAATGAACTGAGATTGACAGTCCTAATACTGGTGCCCCTTTTTTTGCTACAGTGTTTACACTGGTTTACTCCCATACTGGTCAGAGTGCAACATCTTGTGGTTAAATAAAACTGTGGTTTTTGTAGCTGCTGCTTGAATCCCTTCTTTGCCAGACAGACAGACAGGTGGATTCAGACTATGTCTGGAAACTCCTGCAGTAGCATTTAAATGGCAACAGTGTTCTCAAGTGGCTGTCTAATAAAGGGACAGAACATTTGATCAAGCATGTTTTCTGAGATGTAAAAATGCCTCACTAACAGACCATGCTGCTGTGTGCATCTCATTCAGGGAGTCAAATTCAATGGTTGTTATTATTTTTTTATTCAAGCCCAACTGTTTTTATTCCAACTAATGATTTGTTTCACAATTTAAAGGTGTACCCACTCTGTTTTTTTTCTTTAAAGTCACTATGTCAAGTTTTATATTTTCAAATTCTATTCATGTTCACCATCTTTACTGGTTCAGTGGGTAGAGCAGTCGTTTCTCAACCGGAGGGTCGGAGGTTTGAATCTCAGTACCTGCAGTCTACGTGTCTTCTACTAGTAAACAAAACTAACAAAAAGTCCAGGATATCACTTAGGTCTATAAGACAGTCCAGGGGTCGGCGCCGGTTAACAGGTATAGCCAGGGGATCCAAACTTGAGGTCAATAAGACAGTCCAGGGTCGGCGCCGGTTAACAGGTATAGCCAGGGGATCCAAACTCGAGGTCAAGGGGGACAAAAGCAGAAGGTCGGTACACAGCAGGCAATCAGAATCTGAGAGGGCATAGACAAAACACGGTGGTCAAGAAACGCTAATCCTAGGTCAAAAACAGAGAGTCAGGCAAGGGATAAGTGCTGGAGAGTCAGAGCTGGGGTCTAGAACAATCTGGCAGCGTCCTGGTGGGAGGACGCTGCCTAAATAGAAGTGAAAAACAGGTGCAAACAATAAGGAGCAGGTGAACTAATGATGATTAAATAAAAGGGCCAAAACTGAGGTGAACCAAAACAGGAAGTGATGAGAAAATAAAAGCATGACAGGAAGCAAGAGGGGCAGGAGCGTGACAGTACCAGAAACAAATTCCGTGTGTGTAACATACTTGGCCAAATAAAGGTGATTATCCTTTATTTAGCATTTATGAATGTTAATAAACACAAATAGGAATGAGATTTGTTTTACAGGCGCGAGGTCTCAGCCCTCCCAGACAAGTACTGAACCCACCATGTCCTCATTGGACGAATTAAACTTTGACAGGATAATGGCACGAAAGATGAAAAGTTACAGTATTACAAATTGAACTGAGGATAATATATTGATATTTCACTCTGGATTTAATCAAATAACAGACAAATTGACTCTGTCATCCCAAGGACATTGTTGCCAGCTTATATATTTTGCTGAACAAGAGCATGTAAGAATTTTCAGTTGACCCAAACTTGCGTACAGATGCTAGATGTTTGATGTCAGGTATTATACTGGACTTCTGATGACAAAGGTTTAACAACAGAGCATTGTTGTTAAGCAGTTTAAATTGCATACATTTGCTGGTCTCCAAGCAGATTTGAAAAAAGGAGATCTAAAATCTAATATGAGATCAGATTCATGTTTGGACTCTTTCTTTTTTCAAAACGCTTCACTTTCACTTTATACACAGTGTGAAGCGCCTCTGTTTGACTGCAGAGTTTGATCCCGTCTATACCTTGCAGACAAGTGGCTTTCTTCATTGAAATTAAGCTAATTATATTCCAGGCCTGTACAGATGCAGCCACTGTAAGCTATACTTTTACCTGCTATTATCTCTCTAAGGTTTTATGACTGTGAAACACCCTCCACAAATTAAAGGTGGGAAATGTGCCAAAACCTGATATTATAAGCCAGGGGATCTTTTCTTAGGAGTCAAAAGCTGCCCAGTCTCTAAAGTCTGTCAGTGTGTCCCAGTTTGACATCAGCTGCCAAATGAACCCTCAGTGTAATCTTCAGCCTGTGGAAATCAGACTTCTCCAGTCTGCGCAGAGAAGAGGAGAGCTGAGGTGAGCTCCTCCAGACGGCTTAAGCTTTCTGCTCTGTGATGAAATACAGCAATAAACTGTAAATGTCAGTAATCACCTGGGGATAAGAAGAACCGGCTGGTATGTGCAGTCACACATAGCTTTGTCAAACACATTTTTAAAATAGACACCTGGAAGCTATTTTTCTGGCTTTTCAAAGCACAACCATTGCAGATAATTAATCAGTTTATTTAGTTTTTCACTGGAATGTGGGACACTATTTTTATTCATGTTTTGCATGAAAATAAATATCTATTTTTTAATTTATTTTAGAAACAATGTGGCTAACAATACATACAGTATCCCCATCCAAACACTATTTCACTGTACGCTCAACATGTCTAGTACACTGTGTGAGAATAAAAAGCAAAATAAACAAAAAGACACAGTCATGCTGCTTTAATAAGCAATTTTATATATCAGAAACAATTTATAATGGCGTATTTGGTGCCTAAACATTCACTGACAATTCATTATACACAGATAGGAAAATTTTAAAGATTTTACTGCATTTAGAGTTTTTCTCTCAGGATTGGAAAACAGCACTCAAAAGTATTTTGTAAAGCCCACATTTTTATGGGCTTTCCCAACATGTTTACTCTGGTGTAACAATATGAGCAGTATAACAGTGGCTGTTGCCATGGTTGTGTTGCTTCATTAAGCAACATGTTGAGTATACACAATGTTGTGTTATAGAGATCTGAGTTGGTTTTGGTGTTTAGGCTGGAAAAAGCTGAAGAGCTTTATTTAGAACACTGTGATTCACTGGGCTGTCACCACACTGACGGCTGCTCTTTGATTTAACGCTGTATCTGGACCCACAGGGTTTGTGTATGTGCTGAAAGCTGACTGCACATATCAGTCAGCAAGTAATCCATCATGGAGAAGATAGGCTGGACTAGAAACTATAAAAATACTACATTAAAAATTCCCGTATTCAAAACCTGTGTAAAAACAACGACTTAAACTATGAAATGTAAAAAGGTTATATTGGATGATAAAACCGTATCACTTCCATAAATCCCGGTCTCAATAAAGCAATTGTTTTTTTTAAATAACCTCATCATATGGTTTTGAACTGAAAAGTAACTGGTGGTTATTGTAAGATAAATGTTGTAGATTAAAGCTTATTACATTTACATAGCTACATAAACTAGAAATGTTCAAGTAAAGCTGCCTATCTTAAAAATGCTTGAAAGAGTAATGCACCAATTTAACTTCTCTAACACTTCACAAAGCATAGAAAAGTATGAGAATCCAGAGGTGGGACCAAATTAACAGCTAAAATTAGCAAAAATGAAGAAAAAATATTGCTTAGACTGCTGCCCCCCCGACCCGGTTCTGGATAAGCGGAGGAAAATGGATGGATGGAAGAAAAAATATGAATTAATATTCATTTAATTTTAAAACAAATACGAACTTTTCTTGTGTACATTTTGGTCAAAGAACATCTGTTACTCTTTGGGAATCGTTCTTTGTTCTTGTTTTTATGTAAAGTGATATTTAGGTACTTTTGAAATACCCTCAAGTATGGGCATGTGTTGGTGGATGAAACCACAAAGTGCACAGATGCCTTGTAGCTTCACGTCCTATGGGAATTGTCCTATTCTTCTGCGCTCCATGGTAGTTAGGGTTCATGACTTAATGAAAGCCTTGAAATATGAGTCATTCAAAGCTTCCAGAGATGTTCGATCTGTAGAAATAGAATTGTAATTTTATGCTAAAACACAATATACCTCTAATTTGTTTGAGCTCTGACTGGAGCGTGGATTGCTATATATAAGTTTATGATAGTTCACGGGACTATTTTTGTTCTAAAATACAGATTAAGATTTGTGCATTTCTGCAGCAGTAAAGAAGGAATGAGGACTTTCAGTGTTACCCCCTTGGGCCCGTTGTGTGGGTTCAAGTTCAGTCCTTGATAGGATAAGGATAATCACCTTTATTGGCCAAGTATGTTACACACAAGGTATTTGTTTCCGGTACAGAACCGATGGCAGCCATTTGCAGTGTGACCTCAACCAATGGCTCTAACCATTCAGTGCCTTGCCCAAGGACACTTTGACTGGAGGTACCAAGATTCAAACCGTCAACCTTTTGGTTGGGAGACAACTGCTCTACCCACTGCACCACTGTCGCCTCCCCTGAGGGAAGTCGTTTTACACTTTGGTGGCTGATACCAGGGCGGTGCTGGGACATTTTGAACTCCTTGCTGTGGTATAGGGTGTGTTCATCTGTAGGGATGATTGGCGCTAAATGTCTAATTATGCCTCATCCTACATTCTCAATTTTCCCAGGGTACAGTAGTAATAAAAGCCATGAAGCCATTTTTGTGGGACTCCTTTGTTGTTGTCCTCCTGAAAACTAATCACCACACAGATAATAAAGTTTATTTACACAAACAATGAAGCATTAAGACTGCCAACTTTTAGACTACTCACCAGGTCTGTTTGTTTCTATTCACAGGTGCTAAACCTGTATATGAGACACAAGTGTCCAGATAGAAAAAACAAAGGTGGACAACAACAACAACAACTAGACACCTTGAGCTGAATACTTCACTCTTGGAAAAGCGCCGCATAAACACACAAAGCTGCCAAAAATGTTACACTTTCCAAAAATGAACTCACATTTTTTATCCAAAATTGAGTCATTAGTTGTGCACAGTACAGATCATTAAATTAATGCCACTTAATTTGCTTAGGAAAACATCTATTTATGGTTTATGTCAGGTTGGAGAGAGAAGGGAAGCTTCTATATATGTATATCTGAAGGCATATTTGATTTTTCTGAGATTTTTGGCAAGTTCATTTCAAAAATGGAAGCTAAGGGACTGAATGGAAATTAATGGGGTGGGGAGCCAGGCTCAACTTCTGTTTCACTTTTTAAAAAAGCAAAACCCCTTTGTTTCATACTTAAGGACAGATATAGACAGACATAGCTTTGAAGCAGCTTTATAATACTGTAGCTGTAAAACTGTAAACAGACATATTATGGTACATATAAACAGCATCTTTTTGAAGTCACTCTTTTGACCCTATTTTATATAATAAATGTAAGAAGAGAGTCCTGAATGAAAATTTAAATATGGGGAAAAGCCCTCTCTTCTTCCCCTGAAGTCAGACTACACTATTACACCAGCAAACACTTCTCCTTAACCACTTTATCCATATTTGAAATAATATAATTTACTATTTAGGGAAACTAATTATCAGAAGACCAATACTTCTATTTTTGCAAAAATGATATTTATTCTGGAAGGGCCAGTGCACAAAATTAAAATACATGACATGTCCCTCAAAATATCAAGTCAAACAAACAGCTGAGCACTGCAAGAGTCAAACAGGGAACAATATTAAAGCTGTAAACATAGCTTACCATACAGTGTGATGTATATAGCCCTGCCTCCATGCAGCAGGGCAGGGTGGGTGTCTGTGGTCACTGTCCCTGCCCTCTGTGTCTCCAGTGGGACACCCTACAAATTTCTCCCAGTGGCAATCTGCCAAACCCGAAGGTAGGAAGCCATGAAAATGAGAGCGTTGCCTTGGGAGTTAAAAAAAGATATGTTTTGATCACCCTCTTCAGCTATTTATTCCCATGCTTGTTCTGCTATATCTACAGAATTATTACTGCTGGGGAGAGTGGGAATTAAAGTTCAGTCGTTTAGGTTTTCTGCTACCTTACCATTATTGCTTCCAAAAGGGTTGCAAATTAAGATTCTCCTTGTCTCTTGGGAACCACTAAGAGACTGAAAAATGCATCATAAGGAATATGATGCAGTAATTTGTGGTTTTGACTCTAAATATATTACATGATGCACAGAGATGCATTGTGTGTTCATTTCCCTATAGACTCTGTTTGATGTGAGGTACTTGATGATCTTGAGGCAGCATTTACTTGATGCTTTTTAGAGTTTGTGCAAATGTGTGGAAAATAAATTCATTCATTCATTCATTCATTTTCTACCGCTTAGTCCCTGAACGGTGTCACGGTGTAACTGTTTCACAAGAAGAAAATTTTGTTTCCCTGGCAACATGGATATTTATAATGGGAGCTCAATGTCTGCCTACCTCTATAACTGCTGATTTTTGCATCAAATCAATTGCTCTCATGTGTAAAATGACCATCTGGTCAGCACCCTGCAGCACCTCAGAGCCCCAGCCTACTCATGCAGTGAGCTCCATACTACAAGAGCATGACAGTCACATTTCAACTTCTTGTATACAGTAAGATAATGCATCTGATGAGATACATTTAAAATATTTGTTAAATGCACAAATAGTCCTACTGGAGTCTTAATTTAGGTATAAGAACAAGTATTTGTACTCGTCTCAGCATATTTTTACCCTTCGGTTACTTATGGCTGTCGGTCAGCATCAAAGATGAGAAAACATTTTTGAGGTGCAACAAAACCTCAAGGGTTCAAAACAACACTAAGGTCTCTGAGGATGTCCGCTAAGAGGCAAAGGAGTGGACATGATCTCAAGCCCACCCAGTGGTCACTGGTCATCGGGCACAGCCCAAAGCTGAGCCAATCACAAAGCAGCATCCCTCGCTGTCACTCTATCAAAACCGTTAGAGGTCACTTCACATCTCAAAACAAGTAAAAACAAATGCTTGATGTTTTTCTCTGCTCTGATACTTCTCAGCTTGGAGTACGTAATGAGTAAACAGAAATAAATGCCTAGTTTATCAAAATTACAAGGAGAGGTTGATGGCTATATTTCTGCAACCCCATAGAAGAAGAATATGGTTTTCTGAAAGTTTTTAGGCGTGTCATTCACTTTGTTTATGTGATTCTGAGGGTACATCTATACACTGAGAGTGAGAAAGTTAAAGCTTCAGTTAAATGTATTCTTGTAGGCTTTAATTCTTTTTCAGTAGGCTTCATAACACCCACACTGTAAAACATCAAATGAAGACAGTTGCCTCAGACTCTTGGTGAGAGCAATGAGAAACCACCACAAAAACCTCATTAGGAGGGAAAAAAGAATTAATCTTGGCTAAGGCATCACAAAGAGATACAGTAGTCATTTCCAACATGCTCATAGTTTACTATTTATCTACACTACAATTAGTCACTCACCCTAGGCCAAAAACAGTTTAGCCAAGTCGTTGTTCTGTCCCCTCTTTCTTTAACGTTTGTCCCAAAACATGTCAGGATAAAGAAATACTCGCAGTTATAATTAGCCTTAATGACTAAATGCTGACAGAAATAGACAAAGGGTTATGTTGGTAAAACTACTTTTGATTATTTCATGAAGATGTGCCATTGGGTCCCCTATCAAATTTAGAGGAATGACCCAAAACTCTGCACTTCCTTGTCCTGTTTACTTTTCATTTTTAAAACAGAAAGTAGGATTGTTTTTCTCATAAATTAATGCACAAGCTGAATAAAAAGGTCACTCATGTGCAGCGTGCTGACTTTTTATTTCCAACTATATGCAGACAAATATACACAGTCAGTGGAAACCATGATGTCGGGGATGCTGCCTATATGCAGCAGTGGAAAATGGTTAAATTTCCTCTGGTCATCAGGATGACCACAAGTGGTTTCCATGTAAAACACCACTGTCTGATCACTGAATATATGTCCCTGAGAGTCCTCTGCAATTCACTTTATAGCTATTACTACAGTGTTTCTAGGAAACGCTCAGACATGCCGCCCAGAAAAAGTGCACTGCTTGTTCTTTTGCACTTAAAACCAGTTATTTACACAATGTATTTTCTTTTTTCTAATCAGGGAACATGTCTGGTTCAAGGAATAAACTGAAACCTAGTTTCCCTAGATAATACAGTCTAATCTAGATAAATTATCAGGTGGAAACATTCACTTATCCAGCTGGAAATTTATGTGATTCTCAAGAGTGCAGACAAACATGTTTTGCATAAACAGACAGTAGATTGGCTTATCAGTGTTTTTACTATGCTGAAAAGCCAATGCAGCTAGTGTGCATCAGCTCACCGTTAAGGTTACGGGCAAACTGTGGCTCTGCAAGGTCTTTCTGACAAACCTTACACTTCTGCTCTTTGTCCAGTCTGAACTTTGCTTTTGAGGCCGGCACCTGCACAAGAAAGAGTTAAAGGTTGATAAAAAAAAAATGAAAGAAGAATGCACACAATATTCATTGCAGTAAAAAATGTGAAATATATCATTAAACTTACCCAGTTTAATTTGTGCCGCAGGAGCTCCACTTGGGCCAGAGCCTTCTGCAGCCTTGCCATCTGCCTATGGTGGAAGGTTTCCCTGAGGGATCCAACTAAGAAGTGGGAGACCAGATGAACAGACCAGGAGTCAGGCAGGAGCTGGATGACCTTCTCTGCTGCAAAGAGCAGAGGGTTGTTGTTAAGCAGATCCACAGCAGCGCTGGCGAGATCCTCTGAGCTCAGGTAGATCTGGAGCAGAATAAGCAGCAGGCCCTGCCTGGATTGTGAGTCCTGGCCCTGGGCGACCCTGCTGCAGTAAGCCTCTGCAGCCTGGAGGTCTCGCTCCTGGTGAACAAGCATCTGCAGAGCCTGTGAGTGTTTACCAGTCCTACTGAGGAGAATGGCTTTCTCTATATGAAGGTTTGTTGACCCGACTCTCTCTGCAACGAGATAAAAAAATTATCTGTAATTTATTGTTGATTCTGTAATAATTTATTTTCTTATAATGCCTCCACACACCATATACGGTGGAGACGTCATAAAATTTTGATTCCCACAGCAGCTGCTGCAACTTCCCTCTGGTGGCCCTCAAATCTGACTCTGTTTCCTCTTCCCCTCGCAGCGTCTGAGTAACATATGTCAGGGCCAGCCGGCTGTGATGTCTCTCCTCCTTAAGTCAAATTACACCTATTATGTCTCAGTGCATTTAATTAGATTAGATCATTGCTGCTGTACTCACCTCACTGTTCAAATCATTAATTAAAAACTCAAGATACATAAGCAGTGCCAGTGGGTACTTCTCCAGGAAAGCAAGAACGTCCTGTGTCTCCACTCTATCATCTGGCGGACACTTGATGAAAATCTCCACACCAACCTTTTTCAAATAAAGGACAACTGTTGTTTGTGATTTAACAATCAATTATCAGCCTATTATCAGGGCAAATGTTTTAATATAGCGGGCAGCATCTTGCACATTGTGCCTATATGCATATAAGTACTGTATATGCACTTGTACTGTGCAACTCTGCCCTCTGCAGTCAAGTTGAGAGCATAAAAAAAGAGAAAAGCACCTTTTGGTTTCTCTGCAAAGTCCAGTCTGCAAATTTCCACATAGTATCTCTGTCTTTGAGTTGACTGAGAGTCCACACTATGTGGCCATATACATCCGAGCAAGAGGGGTCTTTGTAGAAGCCATCTGCAATCTTCACCCAAGTCTGGAAGAATAAAACAAGCTAATTAAATGCAACATTTCTACATGTACTTGGTATAAACATGTACTTTGGGGAATTGATACCTTTATTGCATCATTGTGTTTTCCATGGGTTTGATAGAGGGAACCTAATGCAAAAAATCTGAAAATAAAAAAGACAAAAAACAGTAAATAGTACAATAAATGTCGTCTCCTGTTTGAGACAATTCTTTGTGCACTAAGCAGAGCATCCTGATTCATAAGTGCAATTGCAAGTCATCGATGTAACAAATGATCCTTTATTCTCACCTGTTGTGTTCCTCCAGCACAGGAACACAGTGGTTCAGTGTACACCCATCTGGAAAAGCCACAAGCTGCTGCAGATTTTCGTTGTCTTCCAGTTCTATGTACAGCCTCAGGAGGGCGCAGTCAACCTCCATACTGTGCTTCAAACCTCGCCCTGTACTGCGGACTGCTCTGAGGAAATCACCCAGGAAGACCAGGTAACGATGAAATGTGTTTCTATCCGCTTGCCAGAGCACCTGCAGATCCCTGCTCTTGTTTACTTGATCAAACTGGGATTGAAAGTCCTCACAGAGACATGACTGCATGTCAGGGTAAAGGTGGATCATTTCCCTAGGGTCCAGCTCACCTTTACTGTTCAAGATAAGTATTGATTTGTGTTAAATGTCAGTAAACAATTTCTCAGAAAAGAAAAAATTCACATACTATTAAGTCCAAGATTCAGCATGTTTTTAGTATAGTGTATTGAGTTTTGTGTTAAGGGGTTTTACTCTCACATGAAAAATTCCCTGGCCTCAGAAAAAGCCTCCCGTTGAAAACAGACAAATCCAGCCCGACAGGTTGTGGCCTTCTGCAGCTCCTGCCAGTAAAAGTGGTCTTTTCAAACTAGGCACACATGGCATGAATGTATTTTGAGGCAAAAGACTGTGTCACTATACTTAACTTTCCAAAGGCAATATTTTGGATGCATGCGTATTATCCACTCATCAGTGGCGTGTAGGAACCTACACTATAAACTGGTGAAATTACAGGGCAAACAGGCAGACAGCAGTGACTATAGAAAAAGTAAAGTTGAAGAAAAAAGTGCTACTTACTGTAAATAAAGTTGTAAACGCTTAGTTTTATGATTTTTAGGGTTGACTATTCTCCCAAAACAAAATTTGGCACATATGTTAGCATTGTCATTGTGAGCATGTTGTCATGCTAAAGTTAGCAGTGAAATAATTTTATATAATAAAACAGCAGTCTTTCACCTTGTATGAGTCAAGGGGATGATGGTTTTGAACTCCATTCAGCAGCAACAAGGCCTCCTCGACCCTCTCATGCTCTACAAGTGCCTGGATCTGGTCTTCAAATGGCACCAGACGCAGGCTGAAAATGTCTCTCTCTGTGAACACTAACACACCATCTGATGGGAGAGATGTGTGCAAGAACAGTAGGTGCAAGGATGATTGACTGAATTAGTGGAAACTGAGATAGACATCGCGACATCATAAAGCAAAACCACAATATGGCAGGCTGTTGCTCTACAATCTGCCAACATCAGGTGATGAAGTGATCTTGCCTGGTTTACCTGATGTGGAGAGGAGTCCCTTTGCTCCACTGAGACTCACAGTCTGTTTGTGCTGCTGATCTAACATGCTGTAGACAGACAGAACGTGGGGCTGCAGGGTTAGGATGTAGGGGAAACATACTCTGGCTGCCAGCACGTCCTGAGGCCACTGCAGGGGAGGGCGCTGGCATATCCCTGTCTTCATCACAAACATGCCTGAGGGATAAGGATGGATAAATGATATCCTGCCAAATACAAATATCCTCTGGCTAGATAGGGAAGTGATATACAGTATGAGGGAGTGATATGATCTGGTTAAGTGCATGGCTGTATTGGAAAGTGACAAGTACTGTAAACTATTTAGCAGCTCTTACCTAAAGATTCAGGCCCATTCAGGAGGAATTCCCCTTGTCCCACTGAAGTAACAATGACATGCTGCCTGTTGTGATTGTGAGGAAAAAGCTTCTCACTGCTCCCACTTTGAATATCACAGAGGAGATACCTGTCCCAGGTTGCTACACATAAACTGGTGCCATCTACTGCCAAGGCCACAGGATCTTGAAGGACAGGGACTTCCTTTACAACCTCCCACCGGTCCACTCCCACCACATGAATCTGGATCACCTTCTTGCGGCTGGAGGAAGTCACCATCTCTATACAGTTCGTTTGGGCTGCAAGCGATGAGTCGCACACCTCAAACAATGGGGCGGTAATGCTCCTGTCCCACAGGACCAGCAGATGGTTGAAAAGTGGGACTGCCCTTAGTTGGGCTACAGGGTTACGTGAACCAAGTCTTCTTGCCCTACCTTCTCTGGTTTTGTTCTGGACAGGACTCCAGTCTCCATTTGTGTTTCTAGGCAGGATAAGGTGCTGGACTGTTGCATCTTTGCTCCCCATGTACACATTTTGGTCATAGCACTCAAGGCACTGGATGCTGGATTTGTCCTTTTCTTTTGGGGCTGCCTGCTTCTCATAGACCTGGGTTTGTGTGAATGCTTTAAAGGCCATTGCAGAAAAGGTCCAGGGATTTTGGTTGTACAGTCACGAGTTACTCACATAATAGCTCACCAACAAGCAGAGGGGAAGTTCTTTAATAGCAATAATACCTTTCATACTCTTCAAATCCAAGCTGTAGCTCTTCCTCTGTGCAATATGAAAAATAAGACATCCCTACCTGTTTGTGAATCCCCTTTCTCTGTGAGTCCTCCGCAAGTTTATGAAGTGTAAAGTAGTTTCACCTCACCACGTGACTATATCCTGACAGGAAATCTGTGTCAGCATTTCATATCGCTCATCCTGCCATGTGAGGACACTTACACAACTCCAGCAGCCTCACCAGGAAAATCAACTTTTACAAGTATCAAAACAATAAGTATGGAGAAGAAGATATTTTGAGGTGCCAACAATTCTGGTCACTTGTGTTGGCTTATGCATGGACCAAAGTGGCGTCTTTGTCACTTGATAATGGACAAGTAAGAGCAAGTGATTTGCTGACCAAACCATATATGGTCACTTTCTAGCTTGTTTATTTACAGTGTTGGGTGTGATGAGGTCAAGAGGCAACAGAATCACAGCAGAGGTTTGTTTTACAGCAATCAATGATTATCTAATAGGTGGCTGAGGGGAGATCATGCACCCATGGACCTGTATTTATATGCAGACCTTTACGACCTTTTTTTTTTAAAGAAGGAAAGAACTATTTTCTCCATTAGTCTTCATAAAAGGTCAGAAGATAATGAATAATGCCCATGTTGCCCAAAACTTGTCACAAGTATCAAATTCACTGCCAGCTCTAATATGCAGCATCCTTTTATTTTTGTCAGAACTAAAAGAATGTGAGGAGAAAAACATGATTTTTAAATTTTAAGGAGCATATGGTGTCCTAACTTTAACGATACACATTGTTATGAAAGCATCACAGTTTAATTGTGTGTGGGTAGTGTGAAAGAACTAATGCTCATGCCACTAAAATAAGCATTTAATATTTATGCAGTAGGCGTGCAAACAAGAAAACAGTATCTGAATTAGAATAGGAAAACTTGTCATTTGGATAAAGGCGTGACCTCTTCATGGAAGCATCATTTCTCTCTGCCACAGTCGGTGCACAAGATGTTGTCACGCTGGGTGAGGAAGCCGCGTCCCACCAGTGACACGGAGCACTGCGCACACATGAAGCACTCGCTGTGCCACTGGCGTTCTTCAAAAGAAATGTACTTTGCCCCTGCCAAACCTGTGCACAACGTAAAAGATCCATGTATTTACATAATGTGCAGGTGTATGACAAGACATTCACCTCGTTTGTATGACTCTCCCTACTGAAATGAATTAAATATGAGCAAGAGAACTGCTTGAGCAGTGTCAGAAGGAATGAAAACACAAGCACAGCCTGTGACTCACTGGTGATGGGTTTGGTGCAGCCCACACACTTCTTTGCATACAGGTTGCTGAAACACTCGAGGCAGTAGGGGTAGTTTTCCCTGGAGGTGAAGCGCTGACCTGACAGCTGCTTTCTGCAGCCAATGCACAGGAAGCACTCACGGTGCCAGGGCTTGTCTTGGTAGGTCACACCACCTGTTGTGATGGCCTAGAGGCAACACACAACAAGCATGCAAACACAAAGACACACAGTGATATTCCTCTTGCTATGCATCCCTGTACTATGCAGCCACAGTGTGAGTAACATTAAAATATCAGAGCCAGTGGGATTTACTGCAGCAGTCAACAATATAGAACATTCAGCTGTAACCCTACCTTCTTACAGGCACAGCACTGGTAGGCAAACTGCTTCTCGAAGCAGGGCACACAGAAGTACCCGGTGTCTTTGGGGATGAAGGACTTGGTTCCTATTGGCTGCTGGCAGCGGTGGCACAGGAAGCAGGTCTCATGCCAGCTGTTTCCCTTGTATTCCATTTTGCGGGAACCTGGCACAAGGGACGAGAGTAGCTTAGTCAGCACATGGTACCTCTGTGACACAAACACACTGTGGCCCAAAATAGTCCAGCTTTATCTGTAGGGAGGGGGTGGGGGTGTACAGTAGCGTTCTTGGAAAGGATTTTGGGAGTATAATAATATCAACTGTTGATGAGTGTATCTATCTGTCTGTCTGTCTGTCTGTCTGTCTATCTATCTATCTATCTGTCTGTCTGTTTGTCTATCTATCTATCTATCTATCTATCTATCTATCTATCTATTTGTCTGTCTGTTTGTCTGTCTACCTATCTATCTATCTATCTATCTATCTATCTATCTATCTATCTATCTATCTATCTATCTGTCTGTCTGTTTGTCTGTCTATCTATCTGTCTGTCTATCTATCTATCTATCTGTCTACCTATCTATTCACTGCACCACCATGCTACCCCACTTTCAATTTCAATAATGCATTTTAAAAAACCTATTTATTATATAGTACATCTTATTGGGATCAGTATGAATGTGTCATTGATAATGTAACATGATAATATACCTGGCATGATGGTTTTCTTGCAGGTGGTACACTTGGAGGAGTAATCATTGGCGTAGCATTCTGTGCAGAGCAGCAAATCATCCTTGGCGGCAAAAGCCTTTTCTACAAGAGAGCGGTCGCATATGGCACACTTGAAGCACTGCTCGTGCCAGTGACGATCCTTATAAGACAGGTCCTGTGGATATATATCACATTATTTATTTGCACATGTGAATATTTAAATGTTTATATAGAATGATCACAGATACAAAAACATTTAGGAATAGCACCAGTAATTATAACAACTTGGTGTTTTACAGTATAAGGGCAGAAAACGTCATCAAAACATTTCTCACCTCTAGATTATAACATAAATAAACACATCCTTATTTTAACATACGTGATGCGAAGTCCATTACTCCCTGGGCAACACTGGCAGTGCCTTCCTTACCTTAGCGTTGCAGCCAATTGGTGAAGAACAGCCCTCACAGCAGTTAGCGAACAGGTTCTCATAGCACTTAGTGCAGTACTGGGTGTCCTCTTTCATTATATACTTCTTTCCCAACAGGGAGTCTTTGCAGTAATGGCAGCCTAAATGCTCGATGGTGGACATTGTTGTTTGCTTTTCTTTGCTGCAGGTCAAAGAGAGCAGAAGTAAGGAAAATTTGACAAGAAAGAAGAATAGAAGAGATGGAACATTCCCTGTAATAGTCCGGGCAGTCTCCTCCCTCTTTCATCAACCAAGTAAAGAGGCCAGTCAATTTTTCCCCTTCTTTCAAAAGAGTCTGAAAAAAGCAGTGTAGTATTAAAGAAGTCTCTACCTTGACAGTTGATACAATATGAAGAGGCTCAAGAGAGCAAGTGGTCCAGGCACAGGGATAGAAAGGGGTGAGGCAGGATTAAGGGTATCCACTGGGGGGGATCTGCTATAAATACTGGCCCTCTCATTAGTAGTAATCTCTGGGGAGAATGGACATGCTCCACTGCATCATTCTGTACCTTTTAAGGGAGCTGATGGTGCAGAGATCACTAAGCCTTTGAAAGTTATTAATGTAATCATCATTTCTTTATCTCACAAATGCAGAAATCAATGGGAAATACTGTTTTATGACTAGAAGATAAATTATTGTTGAGAAACATATATTATAAACTAATGCCAAGGCCCAAAGGTTTGATCCACGTTACATAAATACACATTAGTAAAAGATGAGATTTGAGCCTAAACATTTAAAAATCTTTTGTTTTTCACACACTATATGAGTTTGGATACTGGTGCCACTGTGGAGATTGTTGCCTATTTGAATGCTGTGACATGTCTGGATACACTTGTGGCCTTTGTCAGTGCCTGCTATGCAAACAAGCAGTTGCAGATGGCTTATAAGAGGTAGGTGCCAGCAGCTTTGTGGCTGCCATGTACTGATTGGTACTGGTTATATTGCCAGGACCTCTCAGTGGCTATTGAGAGAGCTTTGGCAGCACTTTAAAAAGGGGAAACTGCGAGTTTGTGGATGTTCAATCTATCCACAGCAAAATAAATAGGGAGGAGCAGAAATGGTGACCATGTTGCTGATAGTGATACTTTGTAACTCCATTAAGAACCATTCAGCATGATCCTGTGGAATAAAAGCTCCCTGGCTCTGGTGCTGTGCCCAGATCATTGCAATACAATATATAAATAAAGTGTGTCATGTTAGTCTGTGTACTTTTGGCTCATAAACCAAGTACATGCACAGTGGTAGGTGTCGAAATGCATCTCTGAAAAAGCACAAATCCTCATTTGTCACCTGGTTAAAAAACAAACAAACATCTGCAATTTTGACTGAAAGCCAACTAACATTTGGAACATGCGCTCATATCAGTTTTCCAAAAGGATCAAGGCGTGGACATCTTCATAAAAATAGCCTGGGAAGACCACCAGCCTCAGCCCACAGGCCTAATCCCTCATATATACACACAGGAAGGTCAGTGGCAGGGATGAGCCTGAGAGGAATGCAGCTCTGTATGGATGAACTCTCTTCCCTTCTGTCTTCACTCCCCTGTAAAGAAATGTATCTAGAATTACACTGTAGTAATAAATAAACAAGATGTAATCTGGTTTTGGATAAACAGGTGATGTTGGAACAGGGTTTTGCAGAGTATGTAGGTGGTACCTACAAACCACCAAGGAATAATGTAAGGCTGTTATTTTTGGCCTACGAGAAGATGCATGTTATGTAAAATAACCATATCATGTCAGAAATTCAGGTAAAGCAGAGACTTCTGATTTGGAGCCATCCTTCATCCTTCTTATTTCTAAGAAGGTGGCTCTGGCAGATTAGACCGAGTTATCTGATTCACTGGATTAAATTACCACTGTATTGTATCCATGCTCCCTGCTGGTGTCCAGATAAGCGTCTGCAGATCACAAAGCCACGCAAGCTTTAAATAAACCCTGAAGCGACTGCAATACAAAAACAATAATTTCCTCTCAAAAGCTTCTAATCTTTGTTGCACTGATGCACAGTATATCTGCCATTATGTGGCATCAAGCCATGGTGGAGGTGACCTATATTCATCTGCAAACAAAAAGTCTTCATAAATTGAACTGCATATCAAGAGGTCATCTTACTTACTTATTTATTTATTCAGTGATTATTGTATTTTGTGATTATATTGTCAGAATTAATCTGCTTTTGTGCATGCATGTTTGTAATTGTATTATAACTGCTCTGATTTGTATCTGATAGATAACAGGAGCTGGTCTTTGCACAAGCTTACTGATCTTGCATTTCCTTAATCCTCTGAAGTTACTGTAACTAGTGAGCAGCTGCCAATAGATTTTGTATGCACCTTCCCTAGCCCTAGTAAATAGGCCTTTAGTTGACCTGGACTCAGGTGTCCTCTTATCTTAATGTATTCAGTCTTTACAATCAGGTGTCAGTGGCTGCTTTTTTTCCTCATCCTAATCAAATGATCTCACAGCAGAAGATAAGCATTTACTTTAGTGGCTCCTCTGAGATGGTGACTTGTGGACTAAACAGATCAACACAAAACACGTCTCTCTGAAACACAAAGGCCTCAACGCACTCGAGTTGACAGCTGGTTGGCATGGTGATGACAGTATAAGCGGGATCCATTAGGTTGAGATGAGGGACAGCTCTAGCAGTTAATGAGTGGACTCACACAATCCTGGCCCTTTGTGCAACCCTCTGCACTCTTGTGTGACATGCAGAGCTTGCTTTCAACACAACATTTTTGAGTGAACAGGATAGCCACACAGGGGTGCAAGAAGGATACAGTCTGCTAAGCCTACAATCTCACAAACATTATACTCCTTCTGGGAGGCCCTGTGAGTGCCTAGTTAATGCCTCTACTAACTCTGCCCCCACTTGTCCCCAGTTCTCACCAAAGTGAGTCACTGTATGAGTGGGTGACAGAACCAGACATTTGATCTCCACTGCTAAAGAGAAGAGAAACTTGTCTACTCCTCGGATAGTACAGCCCACTAAGATGTTCTCTTTGATCCCTTTCTTCCTCCCAGCTCACAGATTTTATGGTATTTCGACTGAAAAGCTGCCAGTTACTTCTTGCAGCAGCAAGTCAGAGGACAAAACTTTAATAAATTACCTAAATAAGAACCTGAATTTGAATGAGTTATTTAACACCTGTAAAGCAGAGATAGCATTCACAAGCAAAAAAAAAAAAAAAAGAAATGTTAACATAACTGTGACAAGAAAAACCACAATCTTTAGTAAACTGCAACGCTTCAGAGCCCAAGAATAAGTCTTTTAAATCCAGCTTTCAAGAACAGTGTCCAGAAATGATAACTCCATCCTCAGAGCCTGCTGCTTCCCTTTACACAAACCTGCAGCACAAATAAACAGGCTTAATGTAAATGCTCCAGATTCTTAAATGAAAACAGAAAGCTCAGCAGTCATAAGTGCGATGTGGCTCTAACATGGTGTTCGTTTTCTCAACTCTCTGCTAAGATTCAAAATGTGGGATTTAAATGACTAAGAAAAATGGTAAATTGGTTGTTGACACTGTTCTCACAATGTTTTATAAGAATGTGCTATATGTGAAACCTTCTCTATGTGATATTTTGGCCACTTGCAGTAGAAATAAGTTGTGCACACAAGCTTGATATATTACCTTTCAAGTTGATATGACAACCTTAGCAAACAGTTGCTTATTTACACACCCAGCAGCTATGAAGCAACATTATCATTTATTTGGAATCCAGTGGTAACATTCTTTTAGCTCTGGTTTTGGTCTTTACCAACACCCGAGGGTTTCTGTATCTGTCTCTTTAACTGCTAATGTGCCACCTTGGTCACCAGCTAGCTACTTAACAGTGGTGTTATGCAAATAGTGTTCAATGTGTTTATCAGACCAGTCTCACTGATAACAGCTGTATGTTAATTATCAGGTTATATCTCATTTGTTTAATCTATACATAAACTGAACAAGCAAGATATAGTCATACAGTAGTCATGCATAGTCAGGTTGGCTGTTTCCACCATTGAGTTAAGTTCTGGTAAATGCTGCCTCTGGCACTTTATACATATTTACTGTACACACGTGAAAATGGTGCAATCTCATCACATTGCTCCTGGCAAACATTCAGATCAGTAGCTACAGTTCTCACAATGTCAAATTAGTTCTATCACAAGCAAGACAAAGTCAAACAGTAGTCATGCATAGTCAGGTTGGCTGTTTCCACTATTTACAGTGTTCTGATAAATACTGCTGCTGGCATTTTCTACATATTTACTGTACACACGTGAAAATGGTGCAATCTCAGCACATTGCTCTTGGCAAACAGTCACATCAGTAGCTACAGGTCTCACAATGTCAAATTAGTTCTTGAAGATGTGTCCGTCGATCAATGAAAAAATGAGGACAGTGACCTCTGTGATACAGTCTTAAGTTGTGCAAGCTGGAATGACCACCCACTTCCCTCACCACCTGAACTTTCATATTAATCCCTAACTGACATAGACGGATTATTTGTGGCACTGATCTCGGCAACGAACACGCTTATCATACACTTTGACCTGCGGCGTTGAGCAGAAGCAGGTGACAAAAAGAGGTGTCATCTCTGTGTCTCTGCATGGTTCAGAAGACGACTGGAAATACCAGAACGTTGGTGAGGATAAGGGGGTAACTAACAACAGCCGAAGGATCGAGGCGTAACCACCACAACACATTCTCCTTGCTCTCATCAATCACTTATCAAGGCTGTTGGATTGCTATTTTTACCTCTGCCTGCATTACCTGGCACTGCAGAACAGTGTGGGCAACAACTGTGGAAATTATATTTGATATAGATACAAGAACAATATGTAATGGGCATAATGTAAATAGTGTCAGGACCAACAAACCAACCCGAGGAACTCAAACTTTCATATGCACCAGATACATGTTAAATGAGTGAAATGCTGACATTTATATGAATAGTTTGACAAATTGGAAAATGTGCTCATGAACTCTGTAGTTCCAAGAGTTACATAAGAAGATCAAGACCAACTGTAACTATATACGGTTTAGCTGCAGTTATTGTTGTTTTGACAACAGGTTTAACCAAATGAAAAATAGGCTAAGTGTTCCAATTGTTTCCATCATTATGCTAAATAATGGCTTCCGGTTCTTGCTACACATTTATTGTACCCACATGTAAAGTGGTAGTAATCTTCTCATGTAACTCTTATCAACAAAGCAAATAAGTGTTTCCCAAAATGTCAACCTACTTCTTTAAGGGTGAACAACAACAGAATCTTTTTAAAAAAATATAGTTTCAATGTAAGATTACAGTTACCAAATACATCACCAGCTGTCTCTTTACAAAGAAAGTGCTGCGAGCTTCATTCGTGTTTGCTCATTTTTCCATATCTTTATTTTCATTGACACTATCAGACATCTACAGTTAAAACACATTTGGCAAAATACAATGATTTGGCAAAAAACTCTGACTCACTGATTATTTCAGTGACCTGGCAGAAAATGAGCATTCCTGGAGAAATCTCCATGTTCAACCACACCTGACGATTTCAATTTAAGGTCTCCAGCAAAGTCAGTGCCAAGTCAGACAGCATCCACAGACATTCTGATTTACTTTCTGCTGCTGTGACACATTCACAGACTCAGACTGGGAGGGACAGAGAAACCACAGCTCCTCGTGTTTATTCTTGTGCAAAACAGAGAAAGAATGGAGAGAGGATGAAGGAGAAAGACACCATAAAAATCTTTTGTTCCTTTTGTTCTTTAAAGTGACCAGCCACACTGAACTAGGAAGCTTTTTTTTCTATATATAAGTTTGGACTGTATGAAACCATGAGTGACAGTTTCATATTTAACCTGTTGGACAGCCAAGGTTTTGAATGACAGTTTCTGAACTTACAATAGCTCCATCTAAGACAGCCACCAGCACAATGAGTCATGAATAAAAGTGCTATCTCTCTGCTGTCTTTTTGCTTAGCTTTTTCAGGTGGGTCATGCCAACATTTTTACCCCCTATAAAAAGACTTATTCATTGTAAAATTGTCCACCAGACACCACTAAAATCATAGTCTCCAGTGCTGGTTAAGGGTCTCTCTCCTTTAGTCTTGATTCACAACCTCTTGAAGCACCAACATTACTTACAGTACAGGTACAGTGACACCACATTCACTGCCCAACAACATTTGCATGTTATAATGAGATTACAAATATATACAATGCTTTTAAATTTTTTTTTTCCATATATGCAAAAAACAGTGTGCAAACACTGCCGGAGCTCCTTCAAGACTGGTGCACATACAGGAATGATCCATGTTAGTGGACTGGTTTGCTCTAGATGAGGAATCAGTTTAGAACAAGGTTTATGTACTGTACAGGTTTCTCTATGGAATTTGAGACCACTTTCCATAATAAAAATAACTGACTTCATTCTAATTTACATCATGGTCCCTTTGACAGTGAAGAAATATCAACATGATACTAATCTGAAAAATGTTCAAGTGTTTTGTCCAAGAAGCCACCGGCTCAATTTGCATAAAATGTTGGTTTTTCACAGTACCTTCTGTAAAAACCTCACCATTATGTCAAATAGCTGCTGAGTGCTGTTGAGATGCATTGTACAATGGAATAGCTGTTGACATTAAAAAGTGATGTGATATCTACAGGTGATGAGTTGTCGTTTGTAGTGTGATCTCGAGTGGTGTAGTGCTGTAAACAGCAGTGTAGAAAAATAAAAATAAAAATGCATAAAAAACCTTTCACGTGCAACCTCTGACTCACCAAACAACACTGTGGTGTGATGATTCAAAGACAGAAACACGGTGCATCAAGCACATCTGACATCTTTCACATTTTTCTTAACAGGTCCCAAACGTGGGCTGATCTCGCCTTATCTCGCTTGATCCTAATCCTCACTCATGTTCACCATATGGTAACATCTGCTTGAAATATTTGAAAATATTAGTGTAAATATTTAAGTTCACATTGTGGGATGAGAGTACAATGCACACTGAAAACTAGCTACTAAAAGGATTCATTTATACCTAAATTTTGTGCTCTTTCTCGTGACTATATTCAGCTAAAAATTATAGATTTGTGTAGATGAAATTAGAATGCAACATAATGAGGTGTGTGGGAGTTTCATATTGCAGTAAAATGGCTCTGTACTGCACTATCATCATCATCCACAAAGAGTCCAACTGCGCTGTGACAGATTACATGTGACAATGAACAATTCACAATGATTTAAATAGTAACCTCCCTCTCACAGAGCGGAGTCACATCTGCTGTCGAAGACTACCGGGGCAATGATCACCATATGCCATCTACAACCACATAATAAGATGACCATCTGTCTTCCTGTACAAATGTAAAGATAGGTAACAGCTGAATTAGCAGTGCAAATGCAAACCTACAAAAATATGGAAGTGACAGCTACATAATTCCAAAAATACACGATATGTACATGACACAATTGAACTACTTTCACATTTGAGTTCAGTAAACACTGCATAGGTGACTGCATCACTAGCACAAATGACATTGTTTTTATCATATAATGCCTCACTTGAATAAATATTACATAAATATTTTCAATTTTATGTTAGTCTCCTTCTGCAGCCAACACTGCTTCAATGCCCACTGTGCCACTTCATTAAAAGGTGGTATTTGAAAAGGAAAGATCAACTTTGCATCATGATTGATATCTGTTATACAGGTAACATTTAAATGTTTTAATTTAAACCTTTAAACAAATAATGATTTTTTTTTTTTTAAATAGCAGCAAATGTGGCCATGTTAAGCAAATCAAGGGTTGGAAAAAACAGTGCAGTTGTAAAAAATAATGAATGAATAATGCAAAAGGCAAAGTAAGGCTCATCAGTTAGATTGTTAATAACAGAAAACGAGATGGACGTCTCACTGGGCCACTGAACCAATAAAAACACAGCTCTGGTGAGAACAGCAATGACCCTTCCCTTCAGCCAAAGGACAAAAATCTTAAAGCGCTGCTTTCCCCAACCAACAAAATACACACTGTATAGTACTTCAAAGCACTATCCACCCCAGTACCACTTATCAAGGTTATTGAATGCCTTGTACTCCTTATGCCTACGCAGGTAATCACAAGCCAGGCATGTGTGCTCTGCCCAGAAATAGGCTTTCTTTACTTTAAAGTGCCGCCGCCACTCAAAGTACCTCAGGTACATTTCCTCGTTCTTGTCCAGGAGCAGCAGATAATCAGCCAGCTCCTTGGGCGAGGTGAAGTCGTCCACATGGATGAAGGCGTCTCCCTGGATAAAGTTCTCATAGTTCTGCCTGGGTGGGCCAAGAACCACTGGCACTGTCCCTACAGAGAGTGGGTTGTACAGTTTCTCAGTGATGTAGTCCTTGTGGATGGAGTTCTCAAAAGCCAGGTAGAATTTACAGCTGGCAATGGTGGGGAAGTAGTCTTGATCAGAGATGTACTCCCCAAAGGCTTGTCCATATGCATGAACCTCAATGTGTTTGTACAGTTCATTGTAGTATTTCACCCGCACGTGGTCCTGGTTCCAGTTACTCACAATCCAGCAGATCAGCTTGTTTTTGCTGGGTGGAACAAAGTCATCTTCGCCCTCCGCTGCTACGATGGACCCATAAGGCACTTCAATATCAGCATCCTGACGGTAATTGAGAGTCAGATTGAATAGGTTCTCGATCCCGGGCAGCTGGGATGAGTGTGATGGCGACTCCAAGTTCATCCATACCCACTTCTGAAAGGATGGTCGCTGGAGCGGCGGCAGATTAGACAGGTCGGTGAAGATGTCTCGGTGATGGATGATAACCCCATCCGACTTATTGTAGAGGTTCCTGTCTGCTGTGATGAAACAGCCCTCAATGTTGAAGAGAGAGCTGCAGACGCTCAGGTCATAGGTTTGTCCAAAAGGCCAGAGCCAGATCAGAACAGTGGTTATGTTTTTGTCGCTCTTGGTGGAGAAGAGGTTTTTGACCCGGTCTGTGGATACTGTTGACTCTACAGGACCTGATAACCAGCTGGTGGACGGTTTAAAATACATCAAAAACAGAGTCACAAAGCATCCCAGTATGAAAGTGCCAAGCAGAAGGGGTCGTAAGATTCTGTGAAAAGCTGCAGATGGCATACTCTGTCCTGAAATGTTCAAACGAACAAAAAGAAAAAAAGAAATAGAAAAAGCCAGAATAAAGTCACGATCAACAGGATATGACTAATAATATAATTATATAAAGGTCTTGTACATTACCACCATGTGTTTATAATGCCTACTATACTGGATCATTAACTCGGAACATCATTTAAATTAAATACAGTTGGTTTATGAATATCTACACGTGAACACAGTGTTCCTAATTCTTGCTATAATCTATGAGTATACATCCTGCAACGTGTACAGCACCCACTTATTTTAGATCAACGCTCCTAAAGAAAAATCTCCTTAGCTACATTACAATACAAACCTGGTGGATTTGACTGAATGCTGAAATCCAAGTGAGAGTAGAGGCTGCGGGAATCGGAGGGAGCAGTTCCTACATCGGGCCAATGATGGGATCGATCTTCGTTGTGATTCAGTGCTCATAGAAAAATAACTGCAGGTCACAGCTAAGAGATGCCCCTTTTCTCCTAAGAGGAATAATAATGATCCTTAAAGATCTAAGGAAGTGTGTTTGATCTTGAATGTAGAGGTCTTCTTAATGATGGCTCCTTTATGTGAGCAGAGAGAAAAAAAATCAGAGAATCAATTACAGTAGGTCTAGGAGAAGGAAAAGAAGCAAACATCACTTCAGAAAACGCATGCATGCCTGCAGGCAGGCTGTAAATGACATCACAAATGGTATTGCAAAATGGCCAGTTAATCATTCATGTTGATGTGGGCTTGCAGCGATTATTCGTTTTTGGCATGCCCTATGTATTGTAAGAGGATGCTGCCATCTAAAGGCTGAGGTGAGCAGAAAGGCCCCCTGACTCTCCAGCTCTCTGGGGCTTAACATACAGTATCTGCATGCTGCATAAAGAGTCCATACAAACAGACTGAGACAGCAAGTGCAGAAATAAACCTTGAGTGATGATTATTTGATTCCAAGCACCACTGATTTAAATCAATAACACCAGCACAAACACTGCTTTTCTTCACTTCATCACTTTCACATATGCGCAGTGATATTGACCTTTGGTATGGCAGCGCCCCTTCAGCTTCTCCATTCATTCCAACATACAATAAGTCTGTTAGGTTCATAGAACCAGGGCAAGGTGAGTGTAATTTCTTTTAAAGGCTTACAGTATCAATACATGTAGACAAATCCTCTTGCACAGCTGAAACACTTTCTGGCAGCAGCAGTGATAAGCCCTTCGCTTTACAGAGGAGGCAGCCCATGTATACCTTCATTGGTGTCTAGATTCAGACAGGCTAAAGTGTACAATAGTGCAGAGATCAAAATCAGACCTATTAAATATGCAATTTGTGGTAAAAACTATAGTGTCTTCGTGGTGACAGAGCAGTCAGTGTGTAAATGTCCCCATCCCTGTAAATGAGATCAGAGTGCTGCTCAAGTGTCCATTCACAATCTAAATAACAAGCCATTTGTCTGATGCGTTGTGATGTATTTGGGACACGGACAGAGCATGCATGAGTGAGTATTCTGCAGCGAAGAATGACTGGAAATAGAAATTAGTGGAGAAAGAAAAAACGCAGCGTACAGATTTTCTAACATCAGTCACAAATACATCACACCTTTGATATGGTTTTAGTACCAGACAGGCTAAAGGTCAAAAGGAAGGCGCTCCTGTCCCGAGAAATGACATTTTTAAGCTTTTTACTTTGAATTATGTGTATTCTTCTGTCAGGAAGGCCACATCACTGGTTGTAAAAGGCCACTCCATCACAGGTGAGAGATCATTTCCAGCCACCGAGCACTGAAGGTCATTTTAAAACGCGATGCTATAGTGGAGCAACTGTTCAAAATTTCCTTTTCGACGTGACACTGCATTGAAGTTGGTGACAACATGAGATTCACTGGAATATTTAATGTGTTGCCCAACACAGCAGCCTTTTGCGCATCAAAAACGCGCAGAATATAAATAATAGCGTGGCTTATGGTGCTGAAAAAGACACAGTATGCGCAAACGCACACACAGCTAAGAGTGGAATCAAAGATTTGATACAAGTCGCATTCATAAGGTAAAAACGCATCCTTTATATTCCCCCTAAGTATAAACTGTCAAGTGCAATAAGGTTGTGGAAATGTTATATAAAATTAAACACCCTAAGGCCATCTGCAACGCACCGGTCAACCCATTTGCTGTCACATTTTTCTGATGAGATCATTTCTAATTAGCTGATTTGCTGTTAAAACCTGGAGCCGCTGCGCAACCATAGGGTACAGGATAAGAAAAAAACATAGCCATGCAATTCACTCACCATCTTGACGGGCGTGAGTCAAAGCAGACCTTTCTTCTCATTTTGTCAAGAAGTCCGTCCTCTTCTCAAAGACACCTTGCACCATACGGAAGATGAGGAATAAAATGCGTTTGGAATAAAAAATCGCGCCCGTCCGCCGTATGTGTAGATTTGGATCCGGATGAGCCCACATCCATCGTCTTGAGTCCGAAAAATGATGATACCTAACCACGGCAATGTGCACTGAATCGTCCCCACTGCTGCACACCGACGCAAAGAATGATGGCCGCGCACAATTTTGGCGGCTACCCCTTCAGCCTGCACACAGAATTCATGACTCCGTGTGTAAGAACGCCATGTATGCTTAGGGATGTGATGCGATGTTGAATAATTCCCTGCTGGCTGCCCATGCGCTGCCTTGCTCTGTTTGCCGTCAATGCAGCTGCAGGCTGTGGCGGAGCATCAGTGCTTGCGGGATGCTGAGGTTCCGCGTTAATAAATATCACACTATCATTTGTTTAAGGCTCTTATCTGAATAAACAGGCTTATCATTTCTGCAGCGAGTAACCACGTCACACGAAATAACCAAAACAATGGAAGGGTTATGTGGTAGGTTACATGGCTGCTGTTAGGTATTAGTCAGAGAGATATTGGTTAGGTACATGTTGTATTAGAAATGTCTTTAGTGTAGACAGGACGTTTAGCTCAGGCTGTTAAATGCTTACTCATTTCCAGGAGTTACTCCAGGTTGTTTATGTTCCAGGATAACTAGATAGAAAGTGGTTACTGTATGATATGTTCAGCCGTAATCTTCATCATAATATCTTCCTAGGCTTAATGTCCGGACATGTCCCTGAATGTCCTGTATGTTCTTAGATACACACCACATAATCAACACTCACACACATTGTTTCTCCATGTTTTGACTACTGCTACTGGCATATCAGGTGACGTCACGGCTTGACGTGCCTGTGTAGAATGGGGTTAGCCCAAACCAGATATAATGTACAGGCCTGTTGGGTTCAGGGTCTTTCATTCTTCATCTGCCTGCGCGCAGCATTGGAGGTGAAGGATACCTGGACGTGTAAAGTTAATTTTACCTGTGATCCTTTGAATAAACCAGCACGGTTTTTTGTATCCACTTGGACCGCCTCGTCTCTCTGAGTTTCACTGGTTAAGAGTAACTGGGAAATATCTTTCACTGCCTAATGGTGATATAGCAGGTAACCTGAGTCAGCTATGACCACAGTTACAGATGGCAGAACAGCACAGCCACTAACTAATTTAAACAACCTGGAGTAACTCCTGGAAATGTGTAAGCATTTAACAGCCTGAGCTAGACATCCTGTCTACACTAAAGACATTTCTAATACAACAAGTACCTAACCAATATCTATCTGACTAAAAAATACCTAACATGTGAAAAACCACTGAAGTGTCTCCTAAGTTAAGCTTATAATTCTGCCACTCTAAGTGGTACTCTGTATCTTATTCAAACAAATAACAGGACATAAAAAATGTAGGTGCTGAACCAACAACAACCCAAAGGCAAAAAGCAAGAAATTAAAAAGCCTGCACACTGTGTCAAGCTCCCAACAACCCAGTTCAACAGCAGCGATGTTTATGAAACGTTGCCATTCTGTATTTTAACCTCAGAGACAAGAAACGAAACTGGTCCTTCTTAAAATGAAAATATACACAGCAATGGGGTGCCAAAAATACAATCACAGGAGTAATGCGTTGTAAGTGACGCATGCATAGATGTTGCGCTGACACACCCATGACATGTGCAACCCTTGGAGTTGTCCTTCTGATGTTTCTCAAACATCTGAGTTGCAGTGATAGTGGCATTACTCATTCGGCAGAACTTGTAGTACACTGGAATTGTTTGCACTTTATTTTAAAATTGCATGGTAACTGCTAACCAGGAAGTAAAATATTCCAGGGATAAAAATAGTCCTGATTTTACTATGTAATTTCACTCAGCTGTATGTGTTTACCTGAACTGATGTCCTGTTACCTCTCTACTGTTTGCATCACTAGATTCATCTTAAGATTTGAAGTTGACATGCCTTTAAAATTCCAATATGTTGTGCTTTTTCTTGTAGTTGTTGGGTTCAGACTGAGCACTGGAAGCAGAGTGAGGCAACAGCTTTACCAGATTGCCTTGGTTACTTGTGTTTTCCCTTCCTTTCTAGGGAGCACTTTATTTATTTCGATTGAGGCTTAATATTATCACAGGTTACAGTAAGGAAAATGATGCAGACAAAAATAAAACATGCTGATTAGGTTATGAATCTGTGTAAACAAGACGTAATATGACATCAGATGAAATTAAAAACAATTTACCCAAGTGTAAAGAATAACATACACTACAGGCAAAGAAAGGTAATGAAGTAGTTCACTTGCCTGTGGTTTTGCAAGTCATTTGGTTTTTCTAACACAATTATTCATCATTGGCATTTTGTTGTGCAACTAGAACTTCATTTAGTTGTCATCTCATAAATAATAAAGATTCACTATGATTCTTAGACTACTCCTGCCACTTCCGTCTCTCGCCACCAAATATTGCAGCCCATTTGCGTGTTATCTCCAGGTAGATTGCAGGTTTGTTGGGCAAGTAGTCCAGATATGCAGTCTGGCCTGTTTTGGGAATTGCCATTTCAATCTGAGTCCCCTCGTGCCATTCATTAAAGGAGGTTATAGAGATAAAATCAGGCCTGGCTTCTAAAGCAGCAGTCAGCGAGGTTTCATAGTATCTGCCATTGATGCGGTTTCGAGTGTTTTGGAAGTTCCAGGGTCGAATACTTGTGTCAATATATCCTGGCCCCACGCTTGGGATGAATAACAAGTTGTTATCTTCGCAGAATGCTTTAATAGAGTCCCAGTTGCGCTGAGTGGACCCATAGGAGAACCCATTAGTAGCAAAGTAGGTATAGACACCATCAAATCCTGCTGTCACAATGTCCCTCTTATGTTTCTCTTCCACCAGCAGGGCGATGAAGATGGCGTCATACGGGGTATCCCTGATGCTATTACTCTCTGTGTGTTTTAGCAGCTTGGCCCACTGCTCCAAGTTCATCAGATATGAGTCATACACATAGAAGAGTGGAAGCAGCTTGCCAGTGTTTGTCTGGTACCTGAAGAAAGCAGGGTGGCTTCCGTATCTGAAGAGAAGAGTTATCAGGTAAAGAACAAAAGAAAATGTCAACTACAAACATTATAATAACTGACTGATAAACAAAGTGTGACAAACTGATTCCCAAACAAAGTGTAGGATCATGGAATTGACCTCAGTGAAGGAACAGCATTACTTACTTCTCAATGATAAACTTAACATTAGAGAACATGGTGGCTTCATCTCTTCCTCTGTATGGTTCAATGTGAAAAGCTACCTGTAATCACAGAAATGATGCTACATAATGAGATGAACATGAAAATTTCATCATATTTGATATTTTAAGGAACTCTGTAGATCAAGCCTATAGTCTGCTGCTAATGCGAATTGAGTCCGCTACTATCTAAACACAGACCTTAATTTGGTATTTATGTGCCACTTCCAGCAGTAAAGGTACAATGTCATCCACTGGCTCACCGTTGTCATCCTTCAAATTAGGGGGATACCAGGAAACAGCAATGACACCTGAGATTAGACACAGTTACAGGTCAGACATAAACCTGAATAAAAGAAGAGAAAATGGTTCATAAACATAAACTTGATATTAATATGTCAAAGTAGTGATTACCTGTGTTAAATCATATATTTTTGTCTATAAATTTCTGTAAAGTGTCCAAAAAAATACAACATATACCAAAAAGCAGTTTGAATTATTGATTAGCTCCTAAGTGAAATTCAGGTAGAACTCTGTCTCACCAATAGCTGCTGTACGTAGCTGCTGCATATGAGCTTCTATAATGGAGGGGTCCTTGGAACTGTAAGCCCCTAAAAGGGGGTAGAAATTGGACCCAATGTCATCAGGTGGGCTGTGTCTCCCTTGTGGATACCCCTGAGCCACTTTAGAGTCCCAGTGTGGCAACTGCAGGTGGTCCCAGTGAATATATTTCCCATCAAACTTGGGGTTCCCATACCATACATAGTAGAAGGCATGGAGGTAGTAGTTTGGAGGAGGAAACTTCTTCAGTGTAGCTTCCAGTTCTGCATCTTTGTCTGATTTAAAAGAATCATTAATTTTGATCTTGTCAGGTTTATCGTTGTTTTGCCTCTGGATCAGAATGTCCTTCTTTCTGTCCAGAATCAGTCCAACAGCTACAGGGCCGCTGGCCGGAGAGTCATCTGGTGTCAGTGCCTTCAAGACCACTATTATGATGAGTACAAGCAACACCAAAGCAATTAATGTGATGCAAGATTTGCGCCTAAACCTTGCCATTCTTCAGTCTGGGCTTGAAGCTTTCCCTGGTTCATTACTGAGACAGCTGTGAGGGAATGTTTTCAAATAGGATGCCAATGAATCTCAGTCAGTGTATTTTTTTAATTCAGCCTGCAGGGATGAAGAAAGTAGGATTGTTAAGTGTGTAACAAAAGAACCTCAAAACATTTTCTGCCAATCAAATAACTGATTAATCAACAAATAATTTCTGCTCAAAAGTGCTGGTTGGATTTTAAATGCCTAGAGAAATAATGAAATCCCTATGTACAGAGGGGGTCAGTAGGGGTCCAACAACTCATTGCCTTGGGGCCCCTTAGGATGTTAATCCGGCCATGACAAAGACAGCTTCAAACTGTACAGAAGTCATGTCAAAAATACAAATAAATATATAAATAAAAGTCAGTTACAGCATGCTCGCTATGCTTTACCGCATATACAGTTGGTCTACTGCATTTCTGCAATTCCTAAAGATATAATTAAAAACCTAACAACATTACCTGCACTGATGAACTTTAGACTTGTCAACAGCAGCCAAGCAAAACAAGAATGCCACAGTTAAGATAGCTTTATTGTCCGAAAGACAAACACTCTGGTTTCTCCCGCAAACTATGTCTACTTAAATAGAGACTAATGCCTGGCATTAAACACAACCCGTTAAATTGTTCGAATGACTTCATAAATTACATTCGCCGCATACGATGCAGAGAATGGAACACAAACTGCACTTCTGGTTCAGGAGCGTGCACCAGAAAACGTCATAGATCTGTAAACACTTCAACTGCGAATGAGCAGGGACTGTGGCCTATCCATGATGTATATGAAGCTAATGTCACGCGCTGCTTCCTGTTCTTCTTCTTCTTCTTTCTATTTAATGGTAGCATCCAACGTTGAGGTGCATTTCCGCTACATACCATCCTGGAGCATAGTGCTGGAGTGTGTAACAGAGTTATTGATCCCCGTGCTCCGCATCCTGCTCAGTCGACGGCAGTCAAACAAACAAAAAAATAAATAGATAAGAGTTACAGATGGCGCCCCCATCGGTTTTGGAAGATAAAATACACAAAACATCCCTGAAATAAATATCTAAGGATTGTCTTACAGTGTTTGCTAAATCGAAAACTGGTCAACAAACTCCAGTATTTCCACCAACAAGCACATTACACGCAAGTGAAGCGGCTTACAAATAGAAATTTACAACAGATACTGAAAAAATTGTATTTAACTGGTAATGAAGTTACTTTTTGTTTCATGAACTTTAAAAACTTTATTTTACTGCACATATGAGTAACTTACTGCATGTATAAACTGAATAATGGGCACATTTTACCTTTGCAGGCGACCTCGCCTCTTGCCCAGTGTCGGCTGAGACAGGCTCCAGCTCCCTCTTTATCAAGATGTGGTGTTTGTTTCTCATTGTGTTATGTTGTTTGTTCTCCATTGCTGCTGAAACACTGAAATTTCCCCATTGAGGGATCAATAAAGTACCTACCTACCTCCCCAGGAATTAGCGATATAGATAATGGATGGATGGATAACAGTAAAGACATACACTCATGCAAAGATAAGAAAAACAGGTAACAAAAATGTTGTTTTCCATCCATTTTATTGAATTTATACTTTCCAACAAACTCGTACAAATTGCAAAACAGCTTTTGGTAACACATCGTTGTCGTATCATTATTAGGAAATAAATTAAGTGAATATAAAGTAAACAATTATGAATTGAGAACACATAACTACAAAAGAAAGATGAATACTGCAAAGAGCAAAAACTAAAAGAAGAAGAAAGAGGCAACTGTTTTCCACAAAAGTCAACTGCATCTTATTTGCAGCAGAGTGAAGCTGAAGTGTTAATCAGGCTAATTGCTGGTCAGTAAGACAGAAACATTTTATACTTGCAATGCAAAGAAAAGCCCATCTTCAGCTATCTAGTTAGAATTTTTCATTACATTTGTGCTACTTTGCACTGTACTATATTATCTGTACACCAGGTGGCATCAACATCACACAGCAAAACCACCTGGTCCTTCCACCCACTCCTGACTCCACCAGTTTTCATGTTGTGTGTCTGAATAGACTGGATGACATAAAAGAAGGACGGCTAGCATTTCACAGCAAAGACTCCAAAAGCAATCCTATTAATTTTATTTGTCTGCTGTACGCTCAATAAACACAGTACTAAACTAATCAAATACTGTGGAGCATTTTAGCGACTTCCTTTGCATTTATTTTTACTAATTGGTCTTTTTTTTTTAAAACTGCAAATCAAGACACTGACAGGGCTGTTCCACATTTCTTATCCTAACTTGCCCCTTCATATAAAGGCTCAGATTAGTAAAGCACAATTCTGTAAGCACTCTTAGTACATCATTTAACACTGATCATAAGTGTCTCATACTATTCAAAATCTTTTGGCTGGAATAAAATTTTCATGAGCATAAACCCTAAATAATATTTCAACCTAAATCAAGAGAATTCTTTAGAATTCAAGAGATTAGTTTGTTGCCATCAAGATAATTTCCCCATAAGAATTCAGACTCAGGAAAATGTCAATACCAGCTCTGTGTGAGAAGCAGTGTGTTTTTATGTGGGTGTGGAGTCGAGGAACAGGGAAGCAGAACAGAGTGGAGGAATCGATGCCCAGAGGGCGTTGTGTTAGCGGGTAGAGCGTGTCCAGTGCCAGCAGCATCAATTTAGCCTCTATATTTCATTCAAGCTGGTCTCCTCACATTCATGGCCACTCATGGGGAGGTGCACTTTTTCAGTAGTTAAATATATAAAATGTGCTTGTGCAAAACAACCGCAAAGTGCACTGCACATGCTATATTGGGTTTAAATTGTTAAACTCAAATATGAGAGATGTTATTTGTATCTACGGATTTAGCATTGCACAGAAAATCTCAGTCTTATTTAAATACACTGGAAGGATTCCCTCTGCTTTTTGAGAGGTCAAGGCAAATCAATGTTCAACCAATGTTAAGTGTTAGTTAAACTGAACAAGAATCTCTCTAACCTTGCCCCTCTACACAGAGAAGGCATTTTCTTGCACAACACAGAACTTCAGGAAACCTTTATTAATAGCACTGGAGGTAAAACCACCAAAAAGATTATTTGTTAATAATACAAAAAATACCAATAAACAGGCAAAAAAAAACAGATTGGTCACAGCAAGTTTATGTACACATACACATTAAGAAAAGAGCTGTCAGTGGAGTGGGGGAGGGCGTGGGTGAGTGGGGACGAAAGAGGAGATTTGGGCAATTAAATAAGCCCTGTATCTTCACTACATAGGGGAGTTACAGGGGTTGCCATGTTGGCAGACCAAGAATAGACAGGGTGATAAGGAAGGGGGGAGGCAACGCTGTACATTCACCTCTTTTTGGGGGCTTGGGTGGTGCGGGGTGGAGTTACAGGACGACCAGAATTTACACCACCATATTGGTACTTGGCCTTCTTCTCTGAGGGCTTTAGGATCTTTAAGACACAAGCATACATAGAGAGAAGATGGATATCTTTCTGAAACAGTGTGAAACATTAAAAAGCAATTAGCATAAATGCATGTGTCCCTGTTTTTTTGCACTACCTGGAAGGAGCACATGAGGGATTCATCAACGCTCATCATGCCGCCTGCATTGTCAAACTCCCCGCAGTAGTTGGGAGCAGAGAAAAGTGTGACCAGTTGGCGTTTGGCAAAGAACTCGTATCCATCCTCCACAACCTGTTTAGAGACATGTGACATTATTCTTCTGCCTACAGCAGGGGTTTTCAACCAGTGATCCATGGCCACCAGGGTGGTCTGCCAAGGCCTCGCAGATGGTCCCTGATCATGCATCCAATAATGCAGGTTTACTGTTGGAATTTTTTTTTATTTTAATTTTAACATTTCATTTTTAATTTCCATATATTAGTTATTGTTTGTGAAAAGTCAAGGTGAAGATCGGGAATAAAATAGTGCCCATTTGGTGTAGCCACCCCATAAAAGTGGTCCTTGGATTAACGTCTTAGTCATAATGGTGGTTCCAGGGTCATAGCTAGTTGAAAACCCCTGGCCTACAGCAATCAGTACCAAGAGGCCCATCTTCAGTTTCAGAATCACACTTTGCTATCATGGTTGAGTCTACAACATCACCTACACCTGCATCAAAAGACATGAAGCTATCATTACAGTGAAAGGCTAAACAATTCCCCAAAACCAAGCTAACCAGGTCCCTAAGAACAACAAAACTCCCACAAGATCAATTAGTTGCTATTTGCTTCCTATATGTATTTTTCATATCTAAGCACTCTACTTTCATTTGCTTCATAATTACCTGATGGGCCCTGCAGATGAGGTCCAGGTCATGCCGGTTAAGGAACTTGCTGACCACGTCGGCCCCAAAGGTAAAGGAGACCCCGCGGTCGTTCTCTCCCCAGCCTTGTACATCTTTATCTGGGTCTGACCACAACAGGTCACACAACAAGCCTGAGACGCATACATGAAAACAAGAGATAGTGACAAACACACAGGTCAAGAAAATTGTACAATCAGCCTTTTCTGTGAGAGCAACAACTCTCTGCAACACTGTACTGATGAAAATAAGGAGCTGCACATCATAAAGCACTTTTCAAACAAAAGTAACAGTTGTCTACTCAGACATGTATTCATCTGTAATTTTGATGGATTAACTTGTTTGTAGTGTCATTTTCATTGTATTGTTACAGGTAAATGTTTATCATTTGTAATATTTAATTAGGTTGGGACTACAGATGCAAATTAGCTGTTGAGCTAACCCCAGCACATGTACACTGATTGAGAGTGTTGATTAATGTGCACTGTCACTTATAAATAAATACACAAACAAACAAAGAGTAAAAGGGAGAGCACAGAGAGACAGCAGGGGGGAAGAATGTGCTCAAATCCAGGTGACTTTGCTGATATAACAGAAAATCGACTGGTATAACAGTTATTCACTCAGGAAGACAGAGGCTGTTAAAGGCATTTAAAAGGTAGATTTAAATTCTGTGGAGAAATCCAGCGCTCCTGCAAGTATGAACATGCACCTAAGTAGGTGAAGACTCACGCACGCAGTACCTGTATCAGGCACGTCTGTTGGTCTCATGATCCTGCGAATCTGCTCCATTGACTGCAAATCAGGTGATAGTCCTGAAAAGGAAAAGAAACAGGTTACTTCTGGATAATGAGTCAACGCCAATATTTTTTCAAACAAGACCCAAGATAAAATTTAGGATAAAGGAAGGAAATGAGTGCCAACATTAACTCCCTCACCTCCATGGCAGCAGAAGATCTTCTCATCAATAATAGCAGCAATGGGGAGGCAGTTAAAACAGTCAGTGAAGGTCTTCCACAACTTAATGTTGAACCTGCGCTTACCTGTTGGCGCACATAAACACACATCATTAGACCTTGCTTACATACAGCATCAGTGTTTGTGTACATTTGAGCAGGAGGAGTCTATAATTACACTCATCGTAGAACCCATAGATGCGGTTGATGGAAGCACACTCATGGTTGCCCCTGAGCAGGAAAAAGTTCTCTGGGTATTTGATCTTGTAGGCCAGCAGAAGGCAGATGGTTTCCAGGGACTGTTTCCCTCTGTCCACATAGTCGCCCAGGAACAAGTAGTTTGCCTCTGGAGGGAAGCCCCCATATTCAAACAGCCTCAGTAGATCTGTGTACTGCCCATGGATATCACCTAAAAAGGGAGTGAGAAGCAAGGTGTTAATTCAACCATTTACTGTAAGTGCAGTCATAAGGACAGAAAGAAGGAGCTCTACTTAGAGAGGAAAGTGAGAAACAGAGCATCATCGAAGAAACTGCGGGAGTTCACACAAAAGCAAATACTGTTAGTTTATCTATTTCAAAACCACATATTCACACACACACACAATTATAGACACACCACATCCTATCTCTCTAATATGACTGCAGTTATGCTTTACTGGGCCTGCAGCAGCAAACCCAAGGACAAGACACACAAAATGAGCCACCAGATCAATGCCATGACTCATGGGAAATGAGCTAGAAAGAAAGAACACGGACGATCCAGGTTAATCACAAAAATAAAGGAAGTGATGAACTGGACGCCCTCTCACCAATGCAATGGCTCTCTGCAGGGGAGCCCCACTTCATCACCTAACCAAGACCTGCTTCCTTTTATATCCCCTTGCACCAACTTAAGAGCTGCTGTAATTTGGGCTACGTGCTACAGGACTGCAGAGAGCCTCACCGGGACAACTAGGGCAATAATAACAGACTTTATTGTGACCAAAGTGGAAAGCAAATTCATGTGTTAGTCTTTTTATGGTAATGCTTCATTACAAGATTGCACCAAATACAAAACAGACCTCGTTAAACTGTGCAGCTGTCTGGCCCTGAGATTAAAATGACCAACAAAAAGTGCAACTTTATACTGAAGTCATAAGAGTGGATAGCATGTTTTTATTCTCTATTTCATGGTGTCCATCAGTGATCTAGGCACCAAAACGCAAACCACGACTGGCACCCAGACTCTATACTACAGGCCTATGCTTATTTTTGCCCATGTCTTAGGATGGCATGCAAAAGTACATTTTTCCATGCAGATGCATGATTAAAGGAACAGTTCAGCAAGTTTGAAGTCTAGCTCTGTCTTATACTCAGTGCCTGTCTTGTGCTTCGCCAGCTGGTTTGTGTTTCACCATCAATCATTTTCTTTGCCCTGTACATGCGGCCCTAGCTTGCCATCTACAGTTTTGATACAAGTACTACTAATAGTAAAATCTTCACAACTTTGCATTAATAATACAATATTATGGTTTGATGGAAACGGTTTTCCATTATTAAAGTGCTCCAGCAACATAATCCAGGCCATGAACTGACAGTATAAAATCATAAAGCCTAGTTAGACCTTTTCTTGTGCTATTATGTTAGTTGCTTTTTTCAAACCATATTGTGAGTGTTACATTCTCAAAGGTGATGGCAGGTGGAAATTAGGATCCCATGTGGAATGAGTCTCTTTCCAAAACAAGAATTATGTTTCTTTAACATTTCAGCTTTACAGTACTATTACTGCACTTCTCTTTGTGTAACAATTAACATTATTTTAATGTTATTCTGCCACAAGTGAAAATTCTGTCATGCCCACAGTATTTTATCTGTGGTCACTTTGAGTTGCCATTGTGCTAATGTCACTAAAGCTGGGAACAGACCTGAGCCCTGCTGTTCCTACAAAAAAATATGAAAACACTGACTTTAAAAAACAGGTTTTTTTTTTTTTTTTTGGTCTTGACTGTCAAAAAATGAGCAACAGAGGAAATACACAGGACAGAGGACATCACACAGAATAGTAATTCTTACAAGTGCATGCACCAAAACAGAAATGGACTTTGATGCCATTTTCAGCATTTAGTGCTTTTTAATTCTCTCTCTCTCCCTCTAAATGCTTTAGCAGGCACGACTTCACTGGCTGTCTGGCAGAAAGGTACCACTTAGTTTTACACTATCAACTTCATACAAATTAGTCTAAGTTACTGCTGTGTGCATCAATTTGCAAGCTTCACCGACACCGGCTTTCTATTGGATAACGCCCCCGCCTGCCATCTTACAAGAAGTTGTAGGATGACAGTTAATTATTTACTCAGCACTGCCTCTGCAGTGTCAAAACACTCAGAGAATAGCAGCACAGAGATTTGGAGTTTAAAAAGCAAAGCCAAAGGTGGAAATCTAAAAAAGGAGACATCACCCAGAGCCAGAGACCAGTGCTATACATGAGCAAGACCTGCCTCAGAAATAACAATAAAACAAAACAAACAAAGCCATAACAGCTCCACGATATTAAAGGTGCACAGCAGTGCATGTTATGGCACCCATGTGTGGTACATAAATAGATCTCCATGACAAAATATAATAATAAATATTTATATCCACACTGCATTGCTTCTGAAAGAACAGGCTAATAGATAAACCAAATACTTAAACAATAAAACAATACCTACTCCTGCACAATGTAACGGTCTTTGTGTTAGTCAAGCACTGAGACAATGGTACTTAAGTAGTAAGGCTATTGTCAAATGAGCTGTTCCATGACCTTCTGCAGGCAGCTGGTTCAAAATCGGCCATATAAAACATCTGGTGTGAGGAACACCAAATAATAAAGCTCAGCACAATATTCTAAATGAAAACTACAAATCCAAAAATCCTCAGCAAACCCCACTTCATGGTAGATGTTCCTTTCAAAAGTGTGTTCAATTCAGCATCAAGTTTATGAATTGGAATTCATTTTATGTACTTGAAGAGCAGTCCATATACATCCAAGCTATGTAAAGCGTGCTGGCATGTTTTTGATTGATTCTGTAAAGTGAATGACATACTCGATTAAAGGGATTCACTGCTTGGTCCTTATAGTACTATGGTACTAAAACCTGTCATTACAGCCAGTGGGCTAAACACAAGTATTAAGTCTGGGATAGGAAGTTCAGCAACAGCAAGAAAGTAAACAGAGAGACAAAAACAAAATCCAACACAGAAACAAACACCACCAACTCATACTCATGCATATTTTAGTGTAATGTGCCAGGGTTTGGTTTACATGGACAAAAGCATTTCAGGCCTTTGAAAAGTCAGTTATTCTGATCACTGAAGTATCACAACACCACCTTCTATATATGTGTTCAGTTTGATAAGAAACATCAGATTAATGCTGTACTTCCCATTGTCACGTCATTTAAATACAATTACTGCCATCTGAGGTTGATACACATTAGGTTACATACATACATTAACAACTATAACACAAGGTAAATGTGTGTGTGGGAGGAAACTGGGATAAGGATGGCCAGAAATGAACTGTGTGTAGGCCTGAGCTTATAAAACATATGAGCTTGTGTACTGTATTTTCAAGGACTGACATATATTAAATGGTTCAGAGTTGTGTGCAGTTGCAGAGCTGCACTGGACGTAAGAGATAAAGTATGTGGGAGTGTGACGAGATGTACAGGAGCCAGCTAGAGATAGTGTTAGTGGTGTCTGTTTTGGATGTAAAGAAGGGGTTAACTTGTGAATGTGCACTTCTTTGCTCTACTTTGCTTTGTTTATATTATGCACGTAAGACAGTGATTCACATTCTGTGTTTATATTTGTACAATTCCACTGCATGTATCCTTCTTTAACATACAGTACACAGGGTAGCTGAGTCGAGAGAGAAACAGCAACTTAATAAATGACCTGGACAGAGGCAGGTTATCCAGTCTGGTTACATAATTAAACTCTGAGCTACACCAAAAATAAAATAAAATGAAATAAAAAATCTGGGCTGTGCTCAGCAGAGTGAGGCTTGCCACTGGTGCTGGTGGAGCTTTCTGCTTGAGCTGCATCTTAGAAATTAAGATTATGTTGTTGTTTGATATTTGTGAAGGGCTATAGGCAAATACTCAAGCTGGTTACAGTACTTTAATTAATTGCAGGATCACAGAAAAAGCAAATATTGAAAATGGTTACTGTACCTTGTGATCTGCTTATGAAAAGTGAATAGGTCTGCTTGATGTGTGCTTGCTTTTCATGTACAGTTTGTAGACATGGCCATTCTTTATCTAAACTACAGCCTGTCATTAGCATTCCTATGATTAATTACTCATTGCAGTGCAGTGTGTCAAGTCAAATAGTGGGGAAATACACAGCAGCACTGCACTAATTTTCACAAATCAGGTATTTGGCAGGCAGCTAGCGGTTGTGTAAATGACTGTTCTTTCTTTTTTAATTAAACGTTCAATTTCAGCTTATGCTTTCAATTTCCTGTGCCCTTAAACCTCTCACTTTAGAAGCGTCTTGCAAGAAATGTCACAGTAGAGTATGTTACAGAAGGTTACGAGAGAGTGCAAGCAAGATGAACAAGAAATCAAACAAATGACCTAACATACAGGTACAAATGTAAAATGCTAACCACAAATCTTCAGAGGCGCCTCAAGCTCCAGCAGGATGGGCTGGCTGAGGAAGATCTCCCTGGATTTGATGCAGAGGCCCCGCACCTCTGCCTCAGTCATCTGGACTATCTTCCCTGGGCGACAGCCCCGCACTGGAGAGGAGACAAAAGACATAGTCAGTGTTATCAATTTTTATATTCATTATAAGTGTTAATGCAGCAACAAAGGGAACAATACAGAGTTCACCAGAATGAGGCCATGATCAAATGAGATTTGTTCTAATAAGTAAAAAACACAGTTACAGTAGAACCACAAGCAATCTTAAAACCTGATCAGCTGTGGGTGTTATGATTGAAAGGAAGCTTATAGCTGATTAGTCTGAGCCATACTTAAGAAACCCATTGCAGACTATGAGAGCAGCTTGCATCTTTAGCAGTGGTGTGGGTTTATTGGCTGTGAAGTTGCACTCTTAGCTTAAACCTACTTTCTGACAGTCTTCCACAGCTCTAGGTGCAGATTTATCTTATAACAAATAGAGGAGACTTACAAATGCTGGCTACAGTCAACAGCTTAAACGGCCAGAGATATGAAAAGTGAGATTTTATATATAAGAATGCTTCCTTACTCAAAGGCCAGAATTTATGAGTTAAGTTTCACATAGTTTGAGAAATCAATATCTGAAATAGCTGATATTTGTACTTTTTCCCTGATTTGGACAGAGTGGTTAGTGCAGTCTCTGAAAGACGACAACTACACAAAAATGGACTAACCCTTGTACTGAGCATGGTGTGAATTTAATGAGTTAAACTTTGGTGCTTAGCCTGCTCGGGTTTAATAATAAACCTTCACTGTTCACATTTGTGCAAGCCTGCACTTCTAGAAGGGATTATGTGCTTAAGAACATTAAGAGGCAAAGGCTACAACAAGGCAATAACAAGGATTTTCCACTGTCATAAACCAAATCACTGTCTGTATGTGAAAAACTATGTGACTGTGCACGTGTCTGGACAAAGTAGAACATGCACTGACACTTGGCTTTTCCTCAAGACTGAATTTTCTGAGACAAAAAAATATACAGTAAGCTCTTATGTGATGTTGTGATGCTGAAGATTTTACAAACTATTATTTAAACTAACAGAAACTCAACATTCCTGATTGCATGACAGGTGTGTCAGAGAGAACAGCTTCGTGTAAAAAGCTCCGACACACTGCCTCACTTTGGCTGAATAGTTTATTAATTCCACAATGTTTCAGTCTGGATGACCTTCATCAGGTATGTCAGAAAACAATCTCATTCCACTTATATACACCATCAGTTACTCCCAATTTTCCAATCAGGGGAAGGGAGCGTTCAAATCAATGAATCGGAATCACTTTTGTTAACCACACCCATCTTCACCTTAAGTATCTAAATTGAGGTCACTTATCCACGTAACCCCTGTTCTCTCATAACACGAGTGAGTATCTCACCAGAACATAGTGAGACACCAAGACGAATGTTTAGAAGTGAACAATGAGATATTTTTTACAAAGTACAAATGCAAATTATGCAAGATACATGAAAAACAATATTATCAAAATTAGTCATGTGTAATCACTTTATTCTTGTGGAAAAAAACAAAACAAAAACAGACACCCTCGCCAACAAGATCACAACAAAACTGACCATAAATGCAACTTCTGTTAAAAAGATGAGCAACACAATCAACAAATAACTGCAGTCTGATCTGAGTGCCAAGAGAAACACAGTGTGTGGAGGATCGACGAGCTTTCTAGCTGAGAAAAATGACCAGCCACAAGTCACAGTCACTGGCTGTCAAATACCAATTACCACAAATCAACAAATGACTGATGACCACAACGGTGTTGCTTTACAAAGGTGATTTTGTTTTTACAATTGAGAGCTGAACAAGGGCGAGAAGTTGATTTCACACGGTGAAGAATTGATATTTAATTTTTCCTGTTTATCTACATTTGTAGCAATATTCATTTTATTTAAAATGAAACTGCAAGAAACACGAGGCAGTTGCAGTGTGACAGAATTTCGCAGTGATACTAAAAATAACAAATCTTCGCATTTCAAAACAGGGATAATGTCTCATTCCTCAAATTCAGATGGTGGTGGAAAGTATGCCAAGGACAACTGAAATTGTCTTAGAGGTCCAGTCTGACTGAAAGGATATTTCACAAGGGAGAAGGAAACTGCTCACCATCTCTAAAGCAGGTGAATGGCCAAGATAAAAGGATTTTTCCACACCCCTGTCTCTGGCAAACTAAAAATGTGGTCTCCACACACCAAGAAAATTACCTTTATTTGCCAAGAACAGGAGCAATAATGTGACTGTGAACACAGCAACAAAAAAATGACATACTTTAATGACATACTTTGTGGACAGATTTAGAGAAACACAAAGTATTTCTTGCACCTAATCTTATTTTGCAGTGCCCTTTCCTATTCACCTATACCAACATGAAATTAAAGCGTGTGCACCGTGGGCTCTGTGTGTATGAGTGCACTAAATCACAGCAACGTGCCCAGTAAAAGACACCAACTAACCCATAGTGTCTTAACCTTGAATGAATGCCTATTTCTACAGCTGAGTTAGATTTCAAATGATCGTCCTTTCAAATTGGCATTAACCATTAACGGCAACTATCAGCACCACGGATATGGAACACAAATTAACTGTGTCAAGGGCAGAGGTGTTGCTGAAAATCAGTATTAATGTCATAAAATTTACTTAGGCTACGTGATTTCTACAGCTGTTGGTGCCCGCACAAATGATTCCAAGTTTTATTTAATGTTACTATATTTTAATGGTGTTACGCACAGGACAAACGTCCCAGCCCCTCCTTCCCGACACATACCAGCCGTTCATAATTTGGCGAATAAATGAACGAGAATGCAGCCAAAATATAAGGAGGAAAGTTTAATTACAGGCAGACTAAAGATTATGACACGATCAAATTAGCTGTCAAGGGTAACGTATCTTAGCTACTGCTGCGAAAACTGAGAAATGTAGGCGTTCACTGCTGTGTTTATAAACACGGCCAGCTAGCAGCTAACGGTAACATTAGCCACAGCTAGCCGGGTATACACCATTTCCATTGGCAGACGTTAGCCCAACTAACTAACACTTTCCTGTGTTTTCTGAAGTAACCGCGGTAGTTACAGAATAAATCTGAGACCAGGTTTAATGAAAACACACACCCAGCCAGTTTAACTGTACAAACTGTATTAAAATTGTTCACCTTCCAGCAGCCGAGAGATAAGACTGTCCACGTTCAATTCACCCTCCGCCATCTTCAAACTGATGTTACACAGTGCTGCCCGATTACATTCGCCCTACAGACACCAGGAGGCGCTGTTGTGAAGAAAACGGGAACCGTAACGACACACTCGAAAAAAAGACTTTATTTATGGCTTTACTTCAGGTTGAACATTTTCTACTGAAAATTCCATCCAGCACACAAGTTGCTATTTTGAAATTAATCTAAAAAAATGCACAGTTTCAGCGAAACAATAAAAGTATTATCCAAATGTATTTCTGCACCAGAACAGATGATATGTTGGCACATTCAATTGTGTTATCAACTGTTAATCCAAGTTCTTAAAAAATTACAATTGAAGCAAATATTATGTATGTTACTCCACATTTATTGACATCTACATTTTGGTAAATTTAAATATATACCAACAGTATATATTAATGTGCAGTTAGCAATGCCAGTCTTTAATTTTGCACATAAAACTGTTTGTACTGGTTCAGTTGATAGACCAGCTACAACACTTAAATGTGTTTCATAGATTAATGCATGAGTGATATGAATTGTGAAAGAAACCGGTCTTCACAATGAGTAGTAAATATGCTAACATACCTTACTAAATTATTTATATGATTTCACTTTAGTAAGATTTGAATTGAAGACTTATAATCGATTATCATTCAGTTGTTTATGTATTGCTTTCCTAAAAAGTGCATCCACTAATGTTTTCTGTGGTTTCTGCATCCAAGGAGAACCTCTCTAAACATAGCAGACAGGGTTATGTTAGCATGAAAAACTGCCTCACCACAAAGAGTGTGTTTCTACAATCACTTTAAATGTTGGCTGTGGTTCTGATTGTTTTTTCTTGAATAGTCCAGTGCAAAAATACAGCAAGTAGAACTTCAAAACACTGTGCCCTTCATCTCCTCTGCAACCATCATTCTTCTCTTGCTTCTCCTGGCTCTGCAGGACAGGAGGAGCCAGGTGACAGCCCAGCCAATCAGAAGCCCAATAACAGCCAGCACAGCAGCGAGCCATATTGGCACATTGGCTGAGCAGTCAGAGGAGAGAGGCAGGCCTGTGTTATGTGTTGTGGGTACTGGGGTGGTTGAACTGGGCAAGCTGTTCACTTTTGTGAAGATGTATGGATGCTCCTGGAAAACAAAATTAGGAAGGCCTTAAACTAAGACAAATTCACTTCCATGGTCGGTAATTATGCAGACATTGTGCAAATAAATCACAATCAGGTCAGCATGTGAGAAGTGCTTGTGTGGCAGCTTTCTTACCTCAGTGGGACACTTTATGTTATTTCTAGCATTTGTGAAATTGTTGTATGTCTGCTTTTTTCCCACTGGCTCCAGCTATAAGACAGAAATACATCTTCATTAGGTTCATGGCCACACTGCATTGGGATGCAGTACTTTAAAAAGACATCATCCAAAACTCTTCCCCTGTCAAACTCAGCCTTTCTCTGTCTGCCTTGCAGAGCCCACCATATTATTCCACAGAGCTGTAGCCATGTCAGCATGTCCTCGTTCAGTGAAGTGAAAACAGTCCTCAGTGAAGTAGGTGGTGTCAGGCCTTCCTTCCTGCAGAAGAAATAGTACAGCATCAGTGCGGTACAGGCTTGTTACTATCCTAATTGGGTTTGTTGATGGGTGGAGACAAATAACTTACAGCGTTCAAAGGAAGAATGGAGTTTTTAAAAAAGGGCTGCACAACCACAGCAAAGTCCTCTCTGCCATCATAGCGGCCTCTGTAAACCAAACGTTCAGTTTCAGTCTGAAAGAAATACCAAAAATGTTCAGGTTACCACAGCTATTGTAACATCTAATTAATGCCTGTTTGCAAGCACAAATCTTGGTCTTACTATTCCTGTCTGCTAACCTGTAGTTCCTGATTTATCCATTTTACTTCAGCCAGCTCAGGGGAATCATTTTCAGGTAACAAAAAGCATGGGCAGACATGCCTGAGGCAGAAGGGTGAAAAGAAATAGCCGATTTAAAAATAAAATGATTTTAAAAATGTTCAATCATCACTGCTTGCTATATAATGCAAGCTACAATATGTGTGAATGAGTTTGTCTTTATTAAATACCAAATTATAATGTTTGCTGGACTGTTTGCTTGGAAGGTGGATGGTGAACATACTTTTGGAACACACTGCAAAAAAGACTGTCCCTTTTGATCCTGCGTAGGCCTTCAATTTCCAGGATTTCCACAATGTTGACTATCACCCTGGGAACCTACATCAAAATCAGAATCACATTTATTGGCCAAATATGTTTAAAACACACAAGGAATTTGTCTTCAATACAGAGCATCTCAATTTGCATTTACAATAGGAGAGGAAATAGGAAATAAGGTCAACAACAAAAATAAAAACTGGACCTTTAGAATAGTTTTTAGGGCGCAATGATAATTTGAAGGAAGGCAAGTAAAGGAGGAACATACACATTTTTAGTACAGGATATCTTATTTTCATAATTTTCAGCTATATCTTTATTGTATAATTGTCATGTTTTAGTCCATAAAATCTCTTTACCTCTTCATACAACATGTCCAAGCTTGTCATCATATGATGGCTGTAATTCCCAGGTGATAAAGAGAGCTGCGGTTTTGCGACACACAATGTATAAGGTCATTTAACAAATAGTAAACATGTGTACACATAAGACCAATATTTTTTTCATTAACAAGTGTTCTCTTCTGAGCTAGATAATTAAGGCACATTTAATGGAAACTGGCCAAGTTTGTATCTAAAAAGCGCATATCACCCCAAAGAGTACACACATGCAGCATATATGAGCATAAAAGTAGCAACTAACCATCAGCTGTCATTACCACCGTCTCAGAGCTCATCTTAAATTGATGCTCTGCTTTGATATTCTGCTTCAAAGTACAAACATTATAAGAGAAACTACCTTGAGTGTAATAGAGTGGGACATGGAAAAAAACAGGGGAGACAGAGGCAAAATAAGGAAGGAGAAAAAGCAAGACACAGACCGGATGAAATGTCTGGGTTTGATTTCTGTGGTGTTTATGCCCTTTAGAGAACAAGGCATGTCACTGTGCCCTGCATGCTCGTTTAATGCAGAGGCCGAGATAGAGAAGGGAGGGGGTGTTTTGTATTGGAGGGGTAAAGTGACAGAATGTGCTTATTGAAAAGAAACCATGTCTGCTCTCATCTCACTCTGACACAATAAAACAATTAGGGAGGGCTGCTCACAAAGCTTGATTCTTCTGCTCCAGTGCTTACCATGAGACGTCACACAACACGGCAGCATGTTTAACCACTGTGCTATAGCAGGAGATTTATTAAGGGCAGGCCTTTGAAAGTATCCTTTATTCATGGGATTATCCTGCATTTCATGTGTCGATTTCTTTAAGCAACTCACGCGGTCATAGCAGTACTGGCACAGGTCATTGCCTCCAATGAAGAGGGTCACCAGCTTCCATTCATTCTGAAAATCCACTGTCTATATCCATTAGAAGGATGGGGAAGGAATCACACAGACAATGATGGAAAGATGGAACATTGCTTTTTATCATGCACATTACTATTACATAATTTGTGGTCCTGAAATCACATCAGTGCATGTATTCATATTTGAGACTCACAGGGTCTTTTTTTAAGGCATCAATCAGGCGACGGACCTGCTCTGGAATTCCTCTGTATAAAATCAGAGATATTCATGGGTGCACAACATGCTTAGCAAGACATATCTGAAAGGGAACCATTCAAACCTGATAACATATGAAAGAAATGCTAGAACTCACGCTATTTTAGCCCCTGATACAGCCATGTTGAAGCCAGCCTGTTTTTTCCCTACTCCCTTTGACACTCCTTTGATGTTAGGGTTGAACTTCTTAAGAATATCTGATACACAAAAAGGGCTATTTTTCAAAAGCAACCAAAATACAAACTTTTTATAGTCCAACTTTGCCATCTAGTGATGTCAATGTGTATTACACTTCACAAAAGCTATGGGATGGATAAGGCTTTTAACTTACTGGGTAATGTTGTGACAGTCTCAAGAGTTTTGTCTCCTCCAATGCTTATTAGTGAAGGACAAACAATGAATGAATTATCCACAATGCCACAAACATGAATTTATTTAATATAATTTGTGTGCACTCTCTCACCTCCATGACACTCCTCTGTACTCAGTAGGTAGCTGCAACAGATTCTTTGCTTTGGCACCAAAGGCAGCCTACATGTTGGAATTGATGGTTATATTATTCAGTAGGATACATGGTGGTATAGATCGTGGCTGGATGAATGAACAATTTAGAGGAAATTGTGTACAAACATACCGTTATAGAGTCTCCGAGAGCAGCCACCACGTTGATGTCTGCTGGTCGTACCCTGTGAGCTAACAAAAGATCAGCATGACTATATTTTACTTCTAACCCTTGTATATCACGTGGGGTAATACCCGAGTCACACTTTGAATGGTTACCTGAAGTAGGCACAGAGTTTGATGGAGCTGTGTTAACACAGGAGAAGTCACTGCCCCAGTGCTAATGAGTAGTAGAGACACGTTTTACACATGTTATAATATATTAGTCAGTATCATGCATAAATACTGGCTATTCTAAAGTTGTGCTGTCTATGAAAGACAGAAACTTTGACCTACTGTAACAGGAGCAGGAGTGGGTGGAGGGCCTGGAAAGGTGTAGTTGCTGTTAATAGCAGTCCTGAAGAATGGGTTGGTCTAAAAAAAACATGAATAGACAAAAATGTATTGAATCTATACATATAATATCAAGTGTGAGACAAAGTGTTGGACTGAATGCTGTTGACTGCAAAGTTACCTTAGAGGGACACTTCAGATCAGTGGCAGTTGTGAGGCTTAGTGTAAAAGTCTTGCTGCCCACCGGCTCTAACTAAGAGATTTGTAAAAGTCTATGAATTATTCTGGATCTTTATAAGGGAAATAAAAACATGTTTCAAAATACAAATGAGGAAAATGTCCTTTAAAAGAGCAAATACTACCATGTTGTTCCACAGAGCACGAGCCATGGCAGTGTGAGCTTTCTGGCTAAGATGAGCACAGTCAGGTGTGAAGTAAGAGCGATCAGGCCGGCCATCCTTTTATACAGAAAGAAAGGGAAAAAAGACATTTTAAAATACTGAAATAAATTTCAAAAATGAAAACAGCATTAGGAATATTGAATGTTTCAGGTACAGCATGTGAGCTTGTACCTCCAACAGGGGAAGGACAACATCTCTGAAGAACGGCTGCAGTACCACAGTGAAGTTGTTGTGCGTGTCGTACCGTCCAGAGTCAATCAGCTCTTGCATAGCACGCTGGATGGAAAGCCAGTCAAAATATGAGGAGCCTTTGACTTTTCAGTGACAATTAATTAGTAAGAAACCAAACTTATAATAGTCTATTTACATGTAAGTGTATGCCTGTAAATCACCAGTGAATTTGTATTGCACATGAAAATGGACCAAAAACATTTTTTTGTTTTGTACCTGATAACCTCTATTGAACTCATTGAGCTTCTGAAGTTCATAGGATCCATCTTTAGGCTTCACTATGCAGGAGCAAAATAATCTGAAACATAAACACCAAAACTGATTAAATCATGACTTGATCAGTTTTTTGGTTGTTTTTTAACAGTTTTGTGCTACAGAGATCACTGACTGGACGAGCCAGGTGGGACAGCCCAGAGTCTTGTCTCTGTGCAGATCACGCAGCAGTACAGTGTTAAACACCTCCACCAGATTGACAATGGCACGAGGGACCTGGGTGATATAAAACAATGCTTATAGCAGGGAATTTGGACTTTAAAATTGCTAACACACAATGAAGTTGCATGTTTGTGTTAGTGAGGTGCAAGAAAGTGCAAACATACTTCCCTGTGGAGTATGTCCAGAGCTTGGCGGACACGATTGATCACATTACTCGGCGAGTGAATAGCCTGTGGAAAAATGTTTCTCATTGAGACCGAAAGCATAGAACAGAGCCTGTGCATGTGGAACAAATTAAAACTCAAACAAGTCAGTTAACTGATTAGCGGATTGAAAGAAACCCAGTCAGCAACGATTTTGATAATTAATTAATCATTTGCATCAATGAATGATTTTTTTTTTTCAAGCAAAAACAACAAGCTGGTTCCAGCTTCACAGATGTTAGGATTTCTTGGTTTTCTTAGTCTTTTATGTTTGCTTGTTGCTGTGTGAGCTGATTATAAGGCAGAGCAAGCCCTTTGAGTATGTGACTTTTGGCTTTAGGAATGGATATTTATCACCATTTTCATTATATTACTGAAATAAATTAATTACTAAATTGAGAAAATAATCTCTTGATGAACCAATAACGAAGATACTGCTTAGAATATGAAAAGCATTATGCCAAGAAACTACAAAATATGAAATATCTTTATAAAAAACGAGTGCTCACACTGTCTATGCAGAAGTCACATATGTCATTGCCTCCGATAAACATGGTGATCACTTTCCAGTCATTGTGGAAATCAATTCGCTGTAAAGAAGATAAGAGGTAAATGTTCTGTAAATTCGGTAAGTGTGAACATAAAACTGAGACAAAGGTTGCATATCTACTGTAGTTTATTGCTGCCTTACTGAATCATTTTTCATTTTGTCCATGAGGATGCGCACCTGTTGCACCATGTCACTGAAAATATAAGTTTTGCGATTAAAGTTTCTAGAAGTACCACTGCATTGTTCTGGTGAGCTGTAAATTGTTCAGAGCTTTCAATGAAAATTTGGTTTAAAAAGGTAAGTCAGAGTGAAGGGTGGTAATATAATGAAAGTAAGTAATGAACATGACTGACCCACTCTTTGCCCCTGGCACAGCCTGGTTGAGAAAGGCCTTCGGACTGTCTTTCCCACCTATTCCCTCTGAGAAGCCAGTCAGGGAGGGGTTAAACTGCCTCAGGATGTCTACAGACCATAATCATTAAATGTTAGATCCTAAGATTTGAGAGTAGGCAGAGCTAACTGGCTAGGTGTTAGGATATGGTTGGGGGAAGTTTAGCATCATAAAACATGGGTTGTGGTGAAGATTACACATACTGTATCTACAGAGAAAACAACTTCACTTCAGGGGGAATGGACTTCACCTCAGTTCGTGGATCTTGAGTCCTGATTGTTTTTATGACATTTCTTCAGTTGTAATGTGTTTCGAAGAGCTAGCATTTAGTTATGACAGCCAGTCTAACAAACAGCTGGTATAATCATGGTGATAAGATGTGATATTTGATAAAATGCACTTCAAACATGCAATATATGACAGATAATTTAGGCAATGTTATTAGATTAGATTAGGTTAGATAAGATTAGATAAAACTTTATTGGCCCATAGCAGGGACATTTGTTTTGGGTCCACACTGGCAAGCTACACATCATTATATAACTCTATAGAGCTAGCCAAAAACAACTTGTTGATTAAACTATAATACCCATAATAGATTAAAATCCTGAATGGAGATAATCTAAAACAATCATGAAATAAGAGTGTCAAGGAAACAAACTTAAAAATAAAATCATGACAAAGTTAAAATCAGCACAAAACAAGGATATGATCAGTATAAATGACACAATTCAATCAACAAAAATAAAACCAACAGATTTCAGTTTAAACATTAATTTAATTTTCTTCTTCAGTCAGTGCTACTGTTCAATGCCCTGATAGAGGCTGGCACCAAGGAGTATTTATAATGATTGTGTCTGTATTATGGGAGTCTATATCATCAACCTGAGGGTAACAGCTTGTACTCAAGATGTAGGATGTGGGTTGGCTCTGACAGTATTTTTTGTGCTTTTTAAGCAGGAAAGTTTCATAGATGGTCTGGAGTCTAACTTTGTAGTTGATTTCACCAATAATGTTAAAAGAGGTTTGCACCGTACGAACCAATCAGTTTTTTTTTTAACTGTACTGTTGAATTGCCAAACCAAACTTGAATCCCATACCTAATTAGACTTTCCATGACCACCTGATAAAATAGCAGCATTATTTTCTTGTCTACACCAACAAACAAGAATCTTCTGCAGAAGCCTAGTGCAAAGGCTGTCAGCATGATTGTGCCAGGACAGTTTGTTATTTACTGTATTATCACTGCCAAGTAGATTGTAACCTGCTTGATATAAGTGGTGTCAATAACTATTTGATTGTGGTCACGCACTCTTCTGGGGTCGAACACAATTTCTTCTGGGGTTTTATTTTTTTGACGTTCATTACCAGGCTGGCTGCCAATTTTCCTATTTCTTGATGATAAAATCAGCTGTCCTCCCCCTCATGAAACTTGCACAGGATTGCGGTGTCATCACAAAACTTGAAGATATAGATATTACAGTGTGTGCTTACAGAGTTGTTTGCACACAGCGTAAACAGTAAACGTGAGATTGCACATCCCTGAGGAGCGCCTGTACTCATTGTTTTTTGCACCAGACAGGGTATATTTAACCCTTGCCATCTGTGTGCGAGTGATTAAAAAAGGAAAAATACCATCTGATAATGAAGGGATTTACACCTAGCTGACTGAATTTTTTTTAAGCAGCAGATGGGGCTGCATAGTGTTTAAAGCAGAACTAAAATCAATAACAAGGATTATATTTGAAAGGAGAGAGAGAGAAAGAGACAAACATACTTGGCAGAGTGGTCACAGTGGTAATGTTTTCATCACCACCAATGCTGAAAATGGCAGATATAGCTTGTTAGTTTTAAATGCAGCTACCAAATGAACTCTTTTTTCCACACCATCAAAGAAGAACAAATGTGTACTTTAGCTTACCTCCATGACAGTCCCCTGTACTCTTTAATTACTAACAGTAGGTTGTCTGTCTTTGCACCCACACCATTGCCTGCCTGCAGAGACCATCAGTTGTGACATACTGTACTAAGACCATGTTAAACCAGAGAAAATATTTATTGAACCAAAACTGTATAGAGCTCTTGTGGGAGTTGCAAGTCACAGTGCAAATATCTGTAAATCATTTCTTAGTATTAAAGTTGAAATTTTATCACCATTTCTAAATTAAACAAACTTTCACTTTACTTTAGTTTTGTTGTTATGTTTGCTTGTTTACATCTGCACATATACAGTATACAATAGATAAACAGCAGCTTTAAGTGTTTACATCTGTTGTCCTGATCATCATATACTGTATCGTATATCACGCCTCTCTATGTGTACTGGGAACACTCAAGTTCAATTTTTCAAAATAGGTTTTGTTATAAATTTGTCTACACTAAAGAAAAAGCAGGAAAAGATAAACACTCACTGTCACAGAGTCACCCAATGCTGCCACCACCTTGATATCTCCAGGTCTGAGTTCATGAACTATACAGGAATAAGAATAAGGTGGTTTAAAATCCATTTCTCAAAATATATCAGCAGAATGAGAGCTGAAAATAATTTTACCTGAAGTGGGTATGGTAGGGGATGGACTATGGTCTGTGCAGGGTATTTCAGTTCCCATAACCTGTAAGCAAACAGTCCTCCACTAAATTAGCTGTATGTGTGGTCATACTACTGTCTAGCTTTGAAGCTGAGTAGAAGGACTTACAGGATCAGTTAGTGTAGAGGCTTTGCTATAACCTGGCTCTTTTCTGTGAGTGGGGGAATTTATCTTTGTCTGCAGGAAAGGTCGTTCCTGGGATGATAGTGGAATAAAAGTGAGTCACAATTTTAACCATAGTATCAGCATCAGATTATAAATACATCTTACTGTGATGAAAGTCTGTTCTGTGATTTGGAAATTTGGGGATTAAACACTGAGTGCTGCTGCAAGACTTTTGCATAAAGGCTCAAATACCACACATGGTACTACCACAATAAGAGATGACTTTTTTTTAGCATTTTTGCCTTTATTTCAGGAGTAGTTTGCAGAGAAGTGGACAAAAAATTGGGAAGAAGGGATGGGGTTGGTTGCAAAGGACTGAATCATGGATGTCGTGCACGCTTTGTGCGTTTGTATGTATGTCAAACTCAGTGCACCAGGTATGACTTTTGAATAAACTTCATTATATGATGCCATGCCTCACCTGGGTAGGGCAAGGAATAGTGATGTCATTGTTGTCCATGACCTCTGCCTCACCTGTCACTGGTTGAAGCTGGGGGAGGAAAAGTTATCATTGCTTAAGATTTTGGACTCAGGCAGGATTATTCTGTGCAGTTAATGACCTTATGGTGTGTGATAGTACTTATTACATAATTGTTATATGAGCATGTAGATATAAAATGAACAAAACTGGAAAAAAATCATCCTGTAGATAATTTTGTAAAGTTAATCTTTACTTTTCTTATCCAATATCTTATCAGAACAACACTAATCACTGTTCCATCTTTTGCTTCGAGTGATCATGATAATGCTTTCCATTTCACAACTTAGACACAGGGTTAATTCAGGGCAGGATATGCACACAGAACAGCAATGATGAGGTTCAGCATGTTGCATTTTCATATAAAACATATTAGAACCTACCAGGTTCATCCATAGCTGAAGAGCTATTTGGTTTAAGTCAGGCAATGTGGTACCCTTCAAAAACAAATGAAAAAATCAAGGATGTTTTATGCTACTGTTACTGGAATGGGGATTGTATATCTTATAGTTGTTAGTTACAGTATTGTTGATTATATCTAGTATATGAAAACAGCTTTCTCTACTTACAGAATCTGAGTTGGGTTCAAGGATAACTGGAACAGGCTGCAGCACGGCAGTGAAGAGTGCACTTTTGCTATGCCACACTGGATTTTCCAAGACCTGATTTAGAGAATCCTGAATACAAAAACAAATAAAATTTGTCAGACATGTAGATAAATATAGTTCAGATGAGCTAAAAGCACAAAATTACCATTTATTTAAAGTATGTGTTCTTTACCTGCAGTGTTTTCAAGAGCACTGCTTTATGTAGCCGCTGGTTTATGTTTTCATTTCTCATACACTCACAGCTGCTATGAAATAAAATGGAAGCACATCATTGTAAAATGCTTTTTACAGCTAGCTGGATCAGATCTTTACAGGATACTCACATGTATGAAAAATACAATGTTTCTGTCAATTTTCTAGTTTATTTTGCTAGTTAATTACTACTACATTAAAGAAGCTGAATACACTCACTTGTCCTGCTGATGAAAGGTGCTCCAGACTACTACATGAATTAAAGTGCGATGCAACTGTAAACATACATCCAGAATATTAATTTTTTCATTTTATTTACTCATAGCAAAATCCTATTCAACAAAAACTACAATACCCGTTGTTGCAATATCTGCAGAGTTGCTTCCACTTCCTGCACAATAGCTTTAACATCTACAACAAGCTGAAACACAAAGAAACACTCAGCATATTTTAATAAAGTTAAGAGAAGCAATAACACGATTTTGTATGACAGTATGAATCCTACATGTGGTGAACAGGCACACATGGAGTCAGTCGGCACAAACAGCAGCACAAACTTCCAGTCTGCCTCCTGCAGAGACAAACAGTCAATTGTATCACTGGACCATTTCACAGCTTCAGTTTAGATGTTTGTTGTAATTTGTTATTTGGTGTCACTGCCTTGAAATGAAATTTAGCTAAAGGTGATAAAAGAACAAACATTTTGCTACATATGCCTCTTTTTCTTTCAGTTAAATATGAAGCTACAGCCAGGAGACGATAGATCTAAAGCTCACTAATTTATCATTAATTAATTATACAGTATAATGTGTAATATGTACAAAAACAGAACTGTAAACTTAGCAAGTTGAGCTTTTTAACCATCATATAGCAGGTAACCTCACTCAGAATAGAATTCTCCTTGCTGAAATAATTAAATGTTTAAAATACTGTACATACTGTAAAATGTTATAAAATGGTTAATGCATACTGCACCTTATGAGAAAGGGACAAAGACAGTTCCTCAGCTTCCTCCAACAAACTCCTGCAACATATACACTCACATAAAACACACTTACTGTATTCTCCTTGTTTAGCATTTATGTATGAAACCGTATATGTGCATGTGTGAGTTACCTGGGATGCAATGACGTCTGATCCATGTGTTGAGTGATCAGTTCAGGATTAAAAATGGACAACAACTCTGTTTGAGACACACAGAAACAACTGTAGAGAATTTACAGTGGGCATAATTCCTTACAAGACAATCCATTCATTATCTATACCGCTTATTCCTGAATAGGGTCACAGGGGCTTGAGCCAATCCCAGCTGACCATGGGTCAGAGGTGGGGTCCATCCTTGACAGGTCACCAGTCTATCCCAGGGCTGACACAAACAACCACACACACTCACACTCACTCCTACGGGCAATTTAGAGTCACTAGTCAATCTAGGATGCATGTGTTTGGACTGTGGGAGGAAGCCGGAGTACACAGAAAGAACCCACGCAGGCACAGGGAGAACATGCAGACTTGGCACAGAAAGGCAGAGGGTCGGCCCGGGCTCGAACCCCGAACCTTCTTACAACACAACACAATCAGATAGTGAAAAATATAAGGTAACTGCAGTTAAGGGTTTGCTTACTTTTATTTGAAATGGTCACCAACCAATGTGTATGGCCCAATGTCTTAGCCTTAGAGATAAACTCCACTAAAATAGATTATTATTCTCAAAATTTAATTTGTCAAAGTGTGCTCTGCATCTGGCATTTAATGCAGCATGGCCTTTACTCTGACCTTGAACTAAACTCAAGAAAATTATGAATACTTTCAAATACGTTGTCTAAAAAAAATCCCCTAAAAAGTGTTTGGTTTTAGCTTAAAGCTACTCATTCACAAGTGTTAATACGTGACACAATTAAATCACTCAGTGGTGAGAAAAATACAGTGGGTGACAGGGTCTTACCAGCTAGTCTGCTGACCACTCTGGATGCCTCATCCCTGATGATGAAAACATGCATGTTATTTGACATAGTTGGGATCAGAAAAGGTTTAAAGCGTCAAATTTAAAGTAGATCTAGAAAACACTACATATGCTGGTGATTTAAGTGCTACTGAGGTATATTTATGCATTATAACGTCGGCTATTACCTGTTTGAAAGAGGCATTCCCAAGGTGTAAACACCTGAGATATCAGCAGGTCTGAGAGCATGAACTGTTGGAGAGGAAACATGAGCATTAAATGGTCAGCAATGATACAACACCGGACAATCATTTTTAGATAATTTGGCCAGTCTTTATGCGCAGTCACAGTAATCACTGAAATTATAAGTGATCAATAAATAGCGGTAGAAAATGCTTACCTGAGGAGGATGGGGACAACGGGGCAGGCACTGGTGTACAGAGTACTGACATGTATCTCTCTGTCTGTAACAACAATACCATTTCTCAGACTTTCAGTGTTACTGTATCTAAAATATATAGAATATTATTCATTCATATACAATTTTAATACACAACAAAGAGTAATAATTGACAGTACCATCTCTGAATTTTCTGTTGCCACTTCATTTTTTCCTATATCAGGGTTGACAGTGTCTAAAGCTGACATAAAAACAAACAAAAACAACTTAGCACCTAGATGAACCCCCAGAAGACACATTGAGTTGAAGTTAGAAATGATTCATGAAAAACTCTAATAAACTTTCAGTGTTGTTTACTCGTTTTCTATTTGCAGTGCGAAGTCCTTTGTGCACAGTTGACATTTAGGCTATATCTAACAGGCACATTATAAACTGCTACTTATTCATTTAGTGTACATCATCGGCAAAATGCCTGAGATAGCTGAAACTGTGTACTGCACAGGTAAAGCATCAGGCACTGAACAGTGTAACACTCACGAGTGCTACATTAGGTGCAACATACATCAACCAACTCTGTGAACATGACCACAAGAAACCCTTGAAGAAGTAAAGTGGCTTTTCATTTCAAGTTCCCTGGTTGCAGAATTAGATTTGTCAAACTAACTGTGAATATAATTATGACCTGTTTTTTTTATTTTTTATTTTTTACCTGGAAACTCAGCGCAGGATCCAACAAGGGCTGCCAGAATCAGGAGTGCAGATCTAGTAGTCATGACGTGGTGAGACACTGAGACGCTAAGGGATATGTGTAATGCCCTCCTCTGTTGTCTCTCAGCCTCAGAGATAGAATAACTGTAGGCTTTTAATAACTGTAAAAGTACTGTATACTGTACCCGTAAAAGGTATGAAGAAGATAAGAAGTTCCCAAGAGGTCAAACATTTAGAAAGGAGACATGCAATCATTCCTTTTTTCCTGCTATTCCATTTGCTCCCTTGCTTTTATTCTCAATCTACCTTTCTCTTATCACTTTAACTGGATAACAATCACCCAAAGTATTAGTCATGTCTCATCTTCCTATCTGTGCATTAATTTGTCAGTATGCAGCTGTTTCACCTGCAATTTATCCTGTAAGTGTAAAGAATATCCTTATATCTTATAACAGACCAAATGTATGCATTATAGAATATGAATAAGGGCGTAGCCTAATCTATGAACTTCTTTTTTTGTCTGTGCTTCTTTTTTTTTGTTCTCTCAGCCTTATCTTGTTTACTCGCTTGTCAACTCGTTTCTTTACAGAAAAGCATTGTACATACACATTGAGAGCCACTGTACCAGAGTCAAATTCCTCATATGTCCAACACACCTGGCCACTAAAGCTGATTCTGATTTCTTGTTTACACATTCTTTTTCTCTTTACACATCACTTGATGGCAGTCCTCTCTGAGCCATCATCATCATAGTCAGGACTGCAGAAAAGGTCATTGGTGTGAGCCTGCCCTCCATGGAGGACCTGTACACCTCACGGGTCAGGAGGTGGGCGGAAAGGATCACTGCAGACCCCTCACACCCAGGACACAAGCTGTTTGAACTCCTCCCCTCTGGACGGCGTTACAGGTCACTGTAGCCAAGACAACCAGGCACAAGGACAGTTTCTCCCCCCAGGCCATCACTCTGATGAACATTTGACCCATGACAGTATGAATGGACAATAACCCTCAGTGCAATACCTGTGAATACATACCTTGTACATATTGATCCATCAAATCCAGACTGTGTGTATATAGTACATTATTTTTACTCCTAAGGCACATTCCTTTGCTTGATTGTACATTACTTCTTTACTTCTGTTCTCAGCCTTATATTGGCTACTTGCCCACTGCTGCCTTACATAAGGCCATGTACATACGTATTGAGAGCCGCTGTACCAGAGTCGAATTCCTCATGTGTCCAACACACCTGGCCAATAAAGCTGATTCTGATTCTAGTATGGGAACCTGATTCTTGCTGTAAGACGGACTTGAACATCTGTGATCCCTATTTCTACTTATTGCACGTATCACTGTTTCACTTAATGCAGCCGATGGATAATGTCAAATTAAAACACATTGGTGCAGGGTTTGTGCTGAATATTCAAACATACTCACAGCCCATAGTGTATTTGAAACCATTCTCGTTGGTGTACGGTTCCCCTCTGCTCTGCTGACACCTGGTGGAGGCAGCACCTCTGGGCCGTCATGACCGGATGTTGATATTAGCTTGGAGCACAGTAACAGGAACAGCTGAAAGAGAACAACAAAGCAGTGACGACAACGAGCCAAACCACAGGAACAGCTGAAAGAGAACAACAAAAACGCGACAACGACGAGCCAAACAACAGATGTGTCAAAATCACATCGAAAAGATTAGTGGCAATATCCCCGGTGGAGACATTTTGTACCGCTAAAACAAATTTGACAAGGTAGGAAGCGTTCATTTAGCACTAAGCAGAGATATATGTTTTGTTGTTGTCTCGTTGTTAGCTTGTTATCGTTATCGCTGTTAGCTGAACGGCTAACATAACGCTAGCCTCTTTTGACTTGATAAATCAGTATGACAACACCCTGCTATAATGTTCAAAACCACAATGAAAACCAAATAATATGTCCCCGTTCGTCAGTTAGGCAAATGTTTTCGTCTTTTAAAGACGGTTTTCTGTAATATTCGTTATAATTGCTTTTATTTTCAGCACCATTCAAAGCTCAGCTGCCATCTACAGTCAACATTATTCATGACAAGCCATTCAGGAACAAAAAGTACTTAAGTGCTACTATGATAATGATAAGGGGAGTTAACAAGTAGCCTATACCTCACAATGCAATTCAGTAAATACTCATTTTAGTTCATAATGTTTGTTTTTCTGTTGAGACTGTCAACTTTAAAAAGCTGGCCTGCACCTTGTCTGACTGAAACACGTGATTGTTGGCCCAACAATGTCATTAAGCACAGTCTCAAAAGTTAAATTCACCCCAGTAACAGTCTCAACCCAAATATAAAGAGCTTCTCCGGGTTGGTATTTAACAAAGAGATGTTGCAGGGCTGAGTGATATGGTTAAATTGTATTGTACTGTGTGCCTCTTACTTCAGACGAAATGCCGTTTTTGTTCATTTTGTCTTGGTTAACTTCACAACAATAGATAGTTTGCTGTTCTGTTTGCTCATATTTTAGTCTTTGAGATCAGTCTCTGCCAGAGGTTTAACAATGGGACGTATCTTCTTGGACCACATTGGTGGAACACGCCTCTTCTCTTGTGCCAACTGTGACACCATCCTGACCAATCGGTCTGAGCTTATCTCCACCCGATTCACAGGAGCCACAGGCAGAGCTTTCCTCTTCAATAAGGTACAGTGAAAGCCATGAAGATCATGTATTTGGGAATCAAACAGAATGAACAATTGCTTGTGTCTCAATCCCCCAGGTGGTGAATCTGCAGTACAGCGAGGTGCAAGACAGAGTGATGCTGACTGGCAGGCATATGGTGAGGGATGTCAGCTGCAAGAACTGCAACAGCAAACTGGGTTGGATCTATGAGTTTGCTACTGAGGACAGTCAGCGGTACAAGGAAGGACGTGTCATTCTGGAGAGGGCGCTGGTTAGGGAGAGTGAGGGCTTTGAAGAGCACGTCCCTTCAGACAATTCATGAGCCCCTAATCTTGGATTAACTTGTGTGGGAAGGCTCATTTCCGTGTCCTCCTCTCACTCTCCTTTACCCCCTTGCCTCTGTGCTGCACACCACCACTTGCAGACTTAGTGGTCATTGAAGTTCTGGCTTTACCCCCCCACCCCTTACCTGTCTCTGGCTTATGACTTTAGACCTCTGCTGATTAGAAGATTAGTATGCTGGAACTATTCTTGCTAAATAGGCTTCCCTAAAATACTCCCCCTCCAAGACAGGGAGTAACTTGAATTGTTAAGTGTACATGCAAGGTCACACAGAATTACACAGAATTTTCATCACTGTTGCACAAGGCATGCTCCACACTTTGGTAATATGGTAATTAAAAGCAAGCATTAAAATAGGTAAGATAGATTACATGAAAATACACCACTTGGAGTTTTTTATTATTGAGTTTAGTAGATGGTACAGCTAAGTACACTGCTCAAAAAAATAAAGGGAACACAAAAATAACACATTCAACTATTTATTTTTTTTGAGCAGTATATATTCATTATCAAGACATGGGCAAAGCAACAGTCCCACTCTATACAACACAACTGTTAAATGAACCAATAGCAGTGTCACTCTACATATTGCTTTCATAGGACTTAAGCTTCTGTGTTTTGTGAACTTTGCTCCAATGTATTTGTCACTGGTGAGCAATGAATGCAATTAAGACCACAATAGTTAATTATACATCAGTTTCCTTTTATTAGCTGGTAGTGTAATGAATGTAATAGTGTTTCAAGTAGTGTTTCTCATCCAAATGATACCACAAGGACCGCACAGATTGATGTCATATTTAGGTAATCATTGTTGTGTTTGATGGTGGCAGTTTTGTTTAGGTCTGGTTCGCATGTTGTGCAGTTATTTTGCTTGACATGGCATTTTTGAAATGTACACAAAGTGGTATAAGTGTCCCTTTCCTGCAGTTTATAGCGTGTGAGCTCCTGTACAGTAGACAATCGTACAATTGATCCTATAATTTTACTGAGGTCTACTAATCAACATCTGTTACCATGGATTCTGTGCCTATGTGTGTGCCCTGTGAGGAGCATTATGTCACGTTGGTGATATATCAGGAGAATGTTCCCTCCAACCATGTGCTTCAGTATGATGGAGGAAGAATGCCTCTGAGAGGTGACGGAGACATTCTCTGAATGCCTGTTTGCTTAAGGACAGAATTATGAGAGGACAGGTCCTATAAGCATTTGAAATTAGCTGGGTGGCAGTGTGGTGGGACAAGCTAACAGAGCTGCTGAAGACACAACTAAAACCACAAACAGTTAGCAAACAGTCTTTTTCTGTGTTGGAAACCACAGTGAACCAAAATATGTTCCAGTGAAGCTTCAGCTTGATTCTTTTTATACACTTTGGCTTAGACCACATTTAGTTATAAGACTACTTTTTCTTATAACACAAAGCCAAACAAGCTTTAATGGAGTCTTTAACATCAAACCTTTGTCTTTGATAGGCCAGAGACTCTGTTTTATACCATCAATGTTCTGTGAAGATGACAGTATGTCAGATAGTTTAAAAAAAAAAAAATCTCAATTTTCATGACATTTGATGTTATTTTTGGACTGGGGTGTAGCACAGCATCATGGCCCTGATGTAACATTGTGCTGTTTCTGAATGTGAATGCCTGCAGGCATTCCCAAAATGATATTGTATGTGATCACCTTTACACTTGACTTACAAGTTTAAGTCATTAAAAACAATGCCCCCAAGTCAGTGCAGTGGCCATGACAGAGTAGAGATATGTAATTTTGTTGTTCACTATTAGCATTTTATTGATAAGCCAGTTTTTATTTGCTTTACTCTAAATGAATGTTATTTTGTTGGCTGATATGTTTATGTTATTGTATTTCTCCTTGATTTGGGGTTTGAAGAAACATTTATCTGAATGGCTATAACAATATTTTTTCTTGTGATTTCAAAATAAAAATGTAGTGTTGCTAGGTCAAGTTATTCCGTATTTTTTGTGCTTGATTTGAAGCTCAGAACATGTTTTATCAAGAGCATAAGAACACGTTTTTGAACACATGGTTGTAATTGTCATTAACATCTACTGTCAGTGACATTTTTTCCTTCCTCTCTATTAAAACAGTTTATTATATTTTTTTAACAAGACTTATTTAGTTTTCCAGGTACTGCTTAAGCCTGGTGCTCAATACAAAGTTGGAAATAAGCACATGGATTTGCAAACCTACTGTCCGAGTGCCATGTTCATATCCATAAAGGGATCAGGATAAAAATGCCACAAGTAATCATGACTAAAACCAAAGCCTTGGATCTCTAGGTGGCAGCAGAATACTGATTAACAGGATGATCTCAGAAGATGTTTTTCCTTTGAAGCATGATGCTGAGTCCCCTGCCCGTGTCTGATGTTAGCCTGCTTGGCATGGTCTGTAGAGCTTCACTGCAGTGTGGAAATACATGTCAGTGATGTTTTTCCCTCGAGCAGAGAAAATGCATCAACACCACTGAATCGTTTGCAATTCAATAAATGCCGAAACAGACCGATTCTTATTAAGAAGAATGTGGCAGAACAAGCCAACATTTGTGACAAAAATAAAACACCACATCCACACTTTAAGTCCCATTTTATCCCACCTATTCAGAACTCACCGTGAATCCGCCCCACTGAAGAGGTTTGACTGCATTAGGTCTATAAATAGCTGGTGACGATTCTCTCCTAATCCACCCACTAATATTGCAGTGCTGCTGTAAGGTTATTTATAGCTCTGATCCTGTTGGAAGACTTCTTTGTTGGTGTGTCTGTGAGGGTCTTTGTCACAGTGGTGGGATCAACAGCAGGTCTGCTTTTCTGCAATCATTCCTGGAGTCACCCTACACACAGCATGCAGCACTAAACTTAGCCCATACACGTTATGGTTGCTGAACAAAACAAACTTGTTTTTCTGTTTTTGTCTCTATCACTTGTTTTCCATTACTGAATCATTAATGGATAGAGAAGACTGACGTCTTCATGATTGTACCTAGTACTATTTAAATGCCGGACATGACTAGAGACTTCATCTTCAGAGAACTCACTGCCTGCTTTATAATTCATTGAAGTCTTTGACTTTGTCCCTGAGTAAACTGGGGATTGTCTGCTGCCTTTATTGAAAAGGCATCTGGCTAAGATAAGGATACAGTAATTACACTGCCTAGCTGATCCTATTAGTCTGCATGCAATTGGATAGACATGACTTTATGTCTGTGTGTGTTCACTGTAAAAGCTATTTTCCCACTACCTTAAGACACTTCCACAGCTTTCTTGGGCAGGACTGGGACATTAGAATTTCCTAGATTTTAACATCAAGCTCCTATAAATTCATCCAACTATCGTATTACTAAGAGAGTAAATTTAATAACAGGCAAAGAAGTGGGAGCATAATTGCACCCTTAATTGGCCCTGTGAGTCATCATCCCTGGACAGCTATTTTAGTTTATCCTCGCCTTTTGTCTTTTATTCATTTCACAGGATGTCAGCATCGCAGCCCTTCTCGTTCCCCTCAGGAGAGCAGGGATATAGAATACAGAAATGAACTTCTCTCTTTCCACCACCCTCTCTTCACACACACAAAGGAGTGACATCATTCTGGTAGCAGGAGAAAATAGCATGCTTTCCATTGACATCACTCTACATCCTGTTGCTAGGAGACAACAGAGTCAACAGTAGTTACTATGGTAACTGCACTTCACCTTCAAAGCTCCTGACCTTTTTGGTTGTCTATGCTAGATTTGAGTGTGTGTGTGTGTGTGTGTGTGTGTGTGTAACATGAGCATTCAAGGTCTTGTTGACTCATTCACTGCAGTGTAGTGATTGTTATTGTACAGTCTAGATTAAAAGACTGCTGAGTTGCCTTGCAGCAACTGACAATGTCAGTGCGATAACATGACACAATGCAATGGCAGTGATGCTCTACATGAGTCAAATAAAAGCTAGTCATAAATCCTAAATAGTATCTGGAACATGCAGATATGGTAAATATAATGACATACAGGACTATCAAAAGCATTTACTAAAAGATCAAGCATTAAAAGGTCAGCAGTCAACATTTCCTAAGCTGTCCATAAAACTTGGAAAAACAATGGCCGGAAACCTGATTGAGTTGATATAGCATATTTATTTTTTCCTTTAAGAGACAGTCTCATAACAGTATCCACTGTGTTTACCTGAGGACAGTGACTTTAAAGAGGTCCAGCATCAGCAAGTGATTGTAAACTGAGCAACACAAAACAGCAAAAGTAAAAGAGTAATAGACATAGATTATACCTGGTTCAGACTACAACGTGCTGATGATAAAATTATTAACACAGCTGATCACAGTGACTGGAAACAACCGCATTGCGCTTTAACTACAGGAGTTTCAGATTCATACAAACAAGAAAGATGCTTCAGTCTCCTTTACATTGTGCGGTCAACCATGAGACATTGGTCTGCTTGATCACAAATTACAGTGTTACAGAAACTGCTAGACTGTCCAAGATACAAATGTTCCCTGACCCCAAGACTGAACATGGTTTGAAATGGTTTTGAGCCTGGTAAGGAGTCGGTGGATAAAAAAGTGGGTGTAGTGCCGCTCCAATCCTGTTTCAATTTCTGTCCTTTTTTGGCACAATTGGCATAGCTTTCTCAGCTGTCATTTGCTAATTGAGTTTAGCAGGCTCATCACTGCCAGTCCTTTAGAGGGACACAAGCAGAGGTAGGCATTACAGAGCTTTTTTGGATTAGGTTGAGTTCAGGGCCAGTTTTCCACTCCAAGTCTGGTCCTCTGTGCCACCCAGCACATCGAGGGGTAATGTTGTCCCAACAGGACATTCTTTCACTGCAGTACCACCCACATCCTGTCTCCTCATTCTCAGAAAGGACATAATGCTTTTTCTTCTACACTTCTCCACACATAAGATCTCAAGTCAGATCTTTGATTCCAATGAGCTGTTGCCTCGGCGCATCTACAGACGACTTTGCCAACTTTGAGTTAAGCTAACATTCTGTGACAAGACAGAGTATATTGTTTGGTTACTTTTTTACGCCCCACCTGCTTTTCTCACCTTTGGCTTTAATGTGCAAAAGCAACCTGACCAAACAAGCAGAGTAACATCATTTATGTTTTAAGACCTATACAGTAATAAACATCATCTCATGAGAAACCTCCAAGGACTAACTGGGAAAAGTTTATTCCCAAATTTGTATAAAAGGGTAATTATACCTAACAAAGGTAAACAGCGGTACACATATATACCTGTATACACCTTAAAAATTCTCTGGGAATTATAGCTGTCCTTTTCTTTTCTTGCTAGAGACTGTTAATTTCAACTGATTTGTTTAACTAGTCCCACCAGTCTAATACAGCTAACTACAGTGCTTATTTGAATGTTAGAGTCAAGTCATATGTGTACAGGTGGTCTGTAATATGGCTCTGCTCCATAATTTGTGACAGATATAAAAGGAAGGGCAACACAGTAAACAATAAAAGCTGTTTCATAGACATGATAACAATATAACAAATATAAACAGCATGACACATGTCCACACTTATATAACAGATAAAATGCACTGACAGCAAGCTAATAAACTTGTGATGAATTCCTTGAACCCAGCACAGATAAATGCAACATTCCTCTTTTCTTCTTCAACAGAAAGGCAAGTTTCTCCACTGAAGCCATGCATACCACTTTGAAGTTGACTTATTATTCCCTTTCTATAGTATGGCGCACCAGGCCCCTCAAAGGGATCCTCTAGTGCCTTGAACTGAACAGATCACGTTAACTGAGTCCATGGTGTCCTTGCTGAGCATAGCTGAAAACATGTCATTGTCCAGTCACCCTTGTCTTCCAGCCTCACTGCTTCTTCTCATCCAACACCTTATTCTTGTCACCTATGTCTACAGCCACAGATTTCCAGTATCGATGGCAGGCCAATTCTAGCAGCTCCAGCCCTCCGACCAACTTCTGCTGGGCCATATACACTCCAACAATCACCAGGAAGTAGAGCCTGAATGGCGCCCACAGCCACAGCCCAGTAAAGCAAAACGCAATGAAGCTGCTCCAGTACAGGAGAGAGGCAACTTTGATCAGAGCCACCCGCAGCTCTGACTTACAAGGTGGCACATGTGCAACACCGTCCCTGTCAAAGGCTCGGGGCTGACTTGAGTAGAAGTCACGGAGACGGACTTCCTTCTCAGCCCAGCGCTCTCGACACCAAGACTCAAGGTCAGAGGAAGAGGCGGGCAGTGAAGCCACTGGATAGCGGCGGACGTGGAAGTGGATCTCACGTGGAAAAAGCCCCAAAATGAGGTGGCGTTCTGTCTGAGGGATGTTCTTGGGGTAAGCCACTGTAATGTCATGGACGGCATCCAGGTTGTCTCCTAGGAAAAGGGACATCATTTTTTTAAATTATTAAAGGCAGAATTCAGTTTGAAATAATAGTTTGAATCCAAAGCTAGAAAAGATTGTCTCATGTGACAGTGATTTAGACTTATGCGCCCTTCAGCATCCCAGTTTTTCAGAATCAGAATCAGTTTCATTGGCCAGGTGTGCTGAACACACAAGAAATTTGACTCCAGTACAGTGGCTCTCAATGTGCACATGAACAAGAAAAAGAACATGCAAACAATAAAAACGAATTTACAGTGCTTTGCGAAAGTATTCGGCCCCCTTGAACTTTGCAACCTTTTGCCACATTTCAGGCTTCAAACATAAAGATATAAAACTGTAATTTTTTGTGAAGAATCAACAACAAGTGGGACACAATCATGAAGTGGAACGAAATTTATTGGATATTTCAAACTTTTTTAACAAATAAAAAACTGAATAATTGGGCGTGCAAAATTATTCAGCCCCTTTACTTTCAGTGCAGCAAACTCTCTCCAGAAGTTCAGTGAGGATCTCTGAATGATCCAATGTTGACCTAAATGACTAATGATGATAAATAGAATCCACCTGTGTGTAATCAAGTCTCCGTATAAATGCACCTGCACTGTGATAGTCTCAGAGGTCTGTTTAAAGCGCAGAGAGCATCATGAAGAACAAGGAACACACCAGGCAGGTCCGAGATACTGTTGTGGAGAAGTTTAAAGCCGGATTTGGATACAAAAAGATTTCCCAAGCTTTAAACATCCCAAGGAGCACTGTGCAAGCGATAATATTGAAATGGAAGGAGTATCAGACCACTGCAAATCTACCAAGACCTGGCCGTCCCTCTAAACTTTCAGCTCATACAAGGAGAAGACTGATCAGAGATGCAGCCAAGAGGCCCATGATCACTCTGGATGAACTGCAGAGATCTACAGCTGAGGTGGGAGACTCTGTCCATAGGACAACAATCAGTCGTATACTGCACAAATCTGGCCTTTATGGAAGAGTGGCAAGAAGAAAGCCATTTCTTAAAGATATCCATAAAAAGTGTCGTTTAAAGTTTGCCACAAGCCACCTGGGAGACACACCAAACATGTGGAAGAAGGTGCTCTGGTCAGATGAAACCAACATCGAACTTTTTGGCAACAATGCAAAATGTTATGTTTGGCGTAAAAGCAACACAGCTCATCACCCTGAACACACCATCCCCATTGTCAAACATGGTGGTGGCAGCATCATGGTTTGGGCCTGCTTTTCTTCAGCAGGGACAGGGAAGATGGTTAAACTTGATGGGAAGATGGATGGAGCCAAATACAGGACCATTCTGGAAGGAAACTTGATGGAGTCTGCAAAAGACCTGAGACTGGGGCGGAGATTTGTCTTCCAACAAGACAATGATCCAAAACATAAAGCCAAATCTACAATGGAATGGTTCACAAATAAACATATCCAGGTGTTAGAATGGCCAAGTCAAAGTCCAGACCTGAATCCAATCGAGAATCTGTGGAAAGAACTGACAACTGCTGTTCACAAACGCTCTCCATCCAACCTCACTGAGCTCGAGCTGTTTTGCAAGGAGGCATGGGCAAAAATTTCAGTCTCTCGATGTGCAAAACTGATAGAGACATACCCCAAGTGACTTACAGCTGTAATCGCAGCAAAAGGTGGCGCTACAACGTATTAACTTAAGGGGGTTGAATAATTTTGCACGCCCAATTTTTCAGTTTTTTATTTGTTAAAAAAGTTTGAAATATCCAATAAATTTCGTTCCACTTCATGATTGTGTCCCACTTGTTGTTGATTCTTCACAAAAAATTACAGTTTTATATCTTTATGTTTGAAGCCTGAAATGTGGCAAAAGGTTGCAAAGTTCAAGGGGGCCGAATACTTTCGCAAGGCACTGTAAGCAATGGTAGTATTGCAATGAGGGTTGTCATTCTGTTATACAGTCATGGGTTAAGTGTTCATCAGAGTGATGCCTGGGGTAGGAAAATGCCCTTGTGTCTGGCTGTTTTGGCGTACAGTGACCTGTAGTGCCATCCAGGGGGGAAGGGGGGGGGAGTTCAAACAGTTTGTGTTTTAACACCATTACACATATAATTATCCTGGGGCTTAGAGCTTTGTCCTTCTGCTGCTTCAACCTTCAAACCTTATACCATCATCAGTGAACTGCAGTGCCCTTACAACACACAGGGGAGACCTGACTGAAAGATCAGGCGGTCAGGATAACACTTGACAGCTCCGGCTCCTGTAAAGCTCAGCTCTACCATGGTAAAAATAGAGCTGAGAGGGGCACATTGGACTTGGGCAAAGACAATATACACCTCCCTCACGTCAGTCAGCAGTGCAGACAGAGAGGGGGAAGAGAATTAGCTGAGTCTGATGGCATCACACTGATTCATAACACCTGCTTGTCGAGTTAGTGCCATGTTCAGCATCCAGGGCGGGTGGGGCATAAGACTGCAGGGCTAGAGGTGGTATTTCAGAACTCTGGAGGGCAGCCAGAATTATGTCATAGAGAAAAGAAATCTCAGGGGTGTTGTAATGGCTGGCAGTAGGATGAAGCATAAGTCTGAGACTTTGAAAAATAAAAGGTATGAGCCCTCTTCAACAAGCAGTGTCAGTGGAATAACTACAGTCATGGTGGTAGCAAGTTATTTTCCCTTGGTTATGCTGATGAAATATTTCCATCATGATGGCAGGCTTAGTGTATTTTATTTGCAAACACAGAATGGTAATCATCAAAAATGAAAAAAAAACATGGCTGGTGTTTGACACTTGTAGTAAATAGTTTTTTTTTTTTTTTTTAAATAGA
>NW_018128021.1:864730-900025 GCF_001952655.1 Monopterus albus | reverse complement strand
ATCTGAGGTTCGACTATCGGTCGAATTCTCCTCTCCAGTACCCTGGCATAGACTTTCCCGGGGAGGCTGAGGAGTGTGATCCCCCTATAGTTGGAACACACCCTCCGGTCCCCCTTCTTAAAAAGAGGGACCACCACCCCGGTCTGCCAGTCCAAAGGCACTGTCCCCGACGGCCATGCGACGTTGCAGAGGCATGTCAACCAAGACAGCCCAACAACATCCAGAGACCTAAGGTACTCAGGGTGGATCTCGTCCTTAATGTTTACATATTACATGATTTCAGAAACAGCTGATATGGAATACGCCTGACCTTTTTGTAGTTTGTTCACAATAAATGTGAATCCAGTGGTTCGGGGATGCAGCACATACTCAAATTTTGGCAGGTTGTTCTGGGCAGCAAATGTGTCACTCTTTGCTCTTGTATTTTCTGCAGGAGAAACAAACAGCATTATGCTACAATCTACATCATAAGTAAAAGGCCACAATCACTACAGACAATGTGCTAACAAGTAAACTATTAAAAATATTGTGTTCTTATTGAAAAGTAATCACTATTTGTATATATTGAGTTACTGTCACGATGGCTAAAAACCTTGTATCTTATGTTTATATTATATTATATATATTTAAAAACTAAATCTAAAAATGACTTGCTCATTTGCTAGTTTATTATTTTGAAAAAACAGAACATTTAGTAGATAAATTAAAGGTAATTTCTTACTTTGTCTTTTCTAGGGGTTAATTTTGATGTTGTACTTAACATCTTCTGCAATTCAAATAACTATGAAAAAAAACATATAAACAATTCCTAGCAGTTAGTACAAGTACAGTAGAACTTTGTTGACAAGAGCCACATAACTGCACAAATAACAGTATAAGATTACAATATTAGCAGCAACAATAATAGTACCGTTGGTTACGGGATATGACTGACTGAAATACATCATCATCATCATACCAGTGACAAACGCTTACACATTTGTAAAAACCATAGGGATACATAAACACAGAAAAGATGACTGTTTATTAACCAAACATTCCTCTGGAACTTGTCGTAGGAACATGTAAACTATACCATGACTCATTAGTCATGTTATGTAACAAGTATCTCCTGAAACAAACTTGCAGTACAAAACAAGTATGAACAGGCCTCTCCCAGGGGGAGCTGTCATTTTTGTACAAATCTTTCACTGCGTTCACACAAGCTCTAAAGGCTTCAGCAGGGGTCATAAACATTTTTAGAGGGGCTTAAGTGCACCCTGAACCTGATCCAGGGAGGTGTGTATCTGTGTATCTACAGTAAGTATTATGGGAGTAAAGAAGAAGACAACTTAAGCCATCAGAACATACATCCTCTTATTTCTTGCGTCAAATTATGCCTTAAGGTCTAAGAAGCTTAACTGCAGACGTGCAAACACGCATACACAGATGTAAACACAACACTGATAGTGAATCAATATTTAAAGCCCTAAAGCGTCTGGCCAATTATGGTGTAACTACACTGGACCCTCATGACATCAGGATATGTATAGAGAAGTTAAGCTTGCTCTAGCAAAGCTACTTGGGACTTTGACTGACTTAATTGTGATCTCAAAGGGCTTTAGACACTGGAGTCACTGTTGTTTGGACTGAACATCAGAGCATTCTTGCAGAAAGAGGTTTGTGTTGGGTGTGTGTCAAGGGATTTGGCTACGCCTTATCACTTTTGAAATTGCGTTTGTATGACTGTCAGTGCACTGGTGTAAGACAGGTGTAGGACCATACTGAGCTCTAGAAACTGCTTGGAGGGTAGTGTACTCTGAGAATAACAACTAAAATGTTGGCAAACTGTTACATGTATGAATGGAGTGGTGCATTCTTTATCCCCACCAGTGAGGTCTGTGCCCTCAGGGAACAGTAGCAGCTGAAGGGGCTCTCTGATGTCACAGAAGTAGTCCAGCATGTTCTCCAAGTGAATCTTGTCCTCCTCCCAACGACGCTGAATAAAGACAAAGCAGGCCACCTGCATTGCCCAGCCTGGAAAGTACATACAAAGTTTTCACATCTGGAACTGATTACTTCTCATGCTCAACTGACTCTGTAAGACTTTTCAGTGCAGACAGAGCCTATGATTATCAGTAAAAGCATCTGACATTAGGCCTTTTCCATTACAGCACTATGAGTAAATCTCAGTTCCTTTAAATGCATCCATGTTTCCCCTCACTTACCTCTTTTCCATGAGTCTTAGTCTCATCTACATAAGATGAGAGGAAAAGATGTAAGGGAAAACATGAGAAGAATTGAGGAAATGTATTTTTAAAGACATAAGACCTCTTTTCTTCCAAATCCTTCATCTGAAGCATCCAATCACCAAATGATTTACAATAAAGAGGTGTTGCTTCACAAAAGACTTCTGCAAAGGATGCCTTAGTGTATCCTCGCTCATGTCTTTTACAGGCAGCCTCATCACTCCTTGCTCCTCAGAACAAGAGCTTTTGGACATCTTTCAAGATAGTGGACCAGAACGACTTCCAGGTCTAGCAAAGGGTGAAGAATGATCAAATAAGGGAAATGGAATGTACCCTATGTTCTTTTCCATGCTGCCTCTGGAAATCTTTTTTCAAACCAACATCCTCTTGCAGAAAATAAAGTACTCTCTTTCACTGGTTACATTAAATTACACTCAGTTGACAGTTTATTAGGTACACCTGGCTTAAACTGTTGCAGTCTAATAAGGTTATAATGCTCAGTTTTTGGTGAAACTGAGAGAGGTGGTAACTGTGTGATCCTTCTGGAGGATGCAGTTTGTGGTGCTGTTGCATTGTGGTGCAGGCATTCACTGATAAAGGTGGGATTTACTGCTTGACTGCTGTATTAAGGGGAATTTATGCTTTGTGCATACCCTCATGTGCATGCGCACATGGACGAGCAGCGTGCACATGTTCCTATTCATAATTCAGATCAAGGGTCTGCCTTCTGTCTGCGTACGCCGATAGGTTCCAAGCATTGTGGTACATGCGCAGTTGAGACTTTTGTTGTGCAGACAAAAACTTTTAGCCTGCACATGGACATCCACACAGAGTCCGTGCAGACCCTCATGGACCTAAGAAGATGACAAAAATTACTCGACCTTAGCAGACCTGTGGACATGCAAAGCATGAATTGGCTCAGACTACACTGGCTTTAGCTAGGTGTGTCTTATAAACTAGCAACTGAGCGTATGCCATGTGTTTATGAAGTTCTACTAGTCTTAATTTTCAATATTTTGTTCTTTATATTTAGATTCAGCATTCTAAATCTGAATGATTCTAGCACCTCCTCTATTAAAAGGAAACTGCTTTGCAATGATGTTTTTGAAGAAATACGTTGCAAAGCATCTATTATAGCAGGGTAGGCAGAGGTGTGCGTGTGTGTGTGTATATGCATGTATGTGTATACAGGACATGGCAGGGCATCCACTGATACTCACCAAAGCCAGGCACAGCCTTGAGCGCAGCCTTGAGGCAGACCTTCTCTAGACGAAGGTAGCTGTACCTGAGCAGACAACACCAAAGAAACATCCAGTCCAGACGGGTACGGTGGTTCATGATGATCACGCTACGCTCCCCCGGAATGAAGCCATCACCTGTTATTACCACTTTCACTCCAAATACTAGCTCCAGCAAGGACTATGGGGGGAGAGTTGCAGGGACCAATGGAAGATAAACAAGAACGTGCAAAGGGAACAAAAATGCAAAGAAGAGTTAAGGTGACAGATTGGGGAAAATGGAAAAGTGCATGATCAAGGGGGAAAAAATAAATAATTAAAAAATATATAAAAGAGGGAGAGAGGAGGGACTGGTAGAGAAGAAATATGGCAAGATGAATTCAAGACAGGGACAAGAGGGAGAAGAAAAAAAAAATAAAGCAGTTAATTCATGGGGTCACTGTAAACAAGATCTATCCTAAAGGGCAATATGAATAAATGAAGTGTTCTAGGGAGGCATAAGTACAGCTGAGATTACCCATTACTGTGACTTAGTCAAACATAGGTAACTAAAGTCCAGCTGGCACACACAAAAGTAGGCTAGGTCAAGGCCGAGCTGGTGTACACACCACAGGCAGGGTGAACCAAGTAGCAATGATCCGATCAGTCAGCCAGCGGTACCAAGCAGGAGACAGCAGCATGAGTGGCAAAACTGGACCCAGCATGAAGACACTTCCAAAGAAACTACCCAAAAATAGGGTCACCACAAAGTACAGGCCTCGCACAGACACTCCCATCTGTGGAGAGATGAATGAGCCAAAATTAGCTTGAATATAAGTCAAAGCTAAAATAAGTCAACATGGGAACTGAAGTTTTATTAACAAAGGAGGCAAAAAATTATTTAATTGTAATTAGAACATTCAGCACTTGCTAGTTTCTCAATGCTGCTACTATAACATGGAGCTAAGTGTATGCAATTCTTTGCCAAATGCAATGTTGTCATACGTTTGTACTGTACTGGCCTGTACTATTTATATATAATCATGGCAATCCTTTAATATCTGTAATTATGGTGCAGTAGTTAGTGCTGTCGCCTAACAGCAAGAAGACTCTGGGTTCGAGCCTTGGCCGAGACCGGTGCCTTTCTGTGTGGAGTTCACATGGTCTTTCTGTCCCTGCATGGGTTTTCTCCTCCCACAGTCCAAACACATGCAGTTTAAGCTTAGGCTGACTGGTGACTCTAAACTGCCTGAAGGAGTAAGTGTGGTCGTCAGTCCCTGTAACGGACTGGCGACCTGTCCAGAGTGTACCCCGCCTCTCAAACAGTGACAACTGGGATTGGTTCCAACCCCTGTGACCCTCTTCAAGATAAACAGTATAGATAATGTATGGATCTGTGAATATTGTAGGCAGTATTGGGGATTACAGCGTGCATATATTCACATAAACAAATTTTCCTGAAAATAGAAGCAGCTTTATTTTATTGTACAACACGTACAACGAAATTTTGTTTGGAGCCGAGGGACCCGGGCTGCTGCGTGCATATGCACCGCCATCACGGGCAACTTGGGGGTTCAGTGTCTTGCCCAAAGACAATTTGACATGTGGACTGCGGGCACCATGATTCGAACCTTCAACCATCCGGTTGGGAGACGACTGCTCTACCCACTGCACCACTGTCACCAATTAACTTGATGACACTCAAAAACAGTACAGTGTCTATTCATGTAAAATGGATCTAGCTCTAGTTTGTGTGACTACATAAGAAGTGGGATGCATGTTCATAAATACTTTTAAAAATGCATTTTTAAGAGGAACCTGGGCCAATAGTAATATTTATTAGAGCTTAACACTGTAACAAGTTAATTACTACCAACTCCCTTAAGATGAAGGTTAAAAGGGGAAATGCTGTGAATCTTGATTTAATTACACCCTAGTCTTGCTGACACAGGGAGTCTGAGCTGATGCTACAGGGAGCTATTTCATCCAGCAGGTGTTTTCTTTTCTTACACTGACTGTGGTTCAGACCTTTCCACCTTAATTACAGTTATCATTGCACATTAGCCTTCAGTTCAGTCTATGTGTGTCCAACACTCCTATCATCTTGCCCTTGTTGACACACTCTGTGGCACCATGATGCAGCAACTAAAGTGGCTGAAGGTGCATTTAAAAAATGCAAGAGACACACATGATTATGCTGGCAATATGGGTAAGGGTTACAAGTTTTAATGACGGAAAATATGAGCCATGAGAGAGGTGAGGAAACAGGCTTGCTCAGCATAATTGCCACAATTAAACTATGTCCCCCCATGCAAAATAACCACACCCTTGGCTGGCTTCTGGAACAATCAGATGAGCCTAAAATATTCATACAATAAAAAGAGATGGCACACCTGGAGCTAGAGTGGTGATACATGTAATTATGAGCATTAGTTCAAGTGTTTCTACTTGTGAGTTTGATTTAGCACCATCCATTTGGGTTGGTTTAATATTTATTTAATCACCATAGTAATGATCATGAAAGCACTTCCCCAAACACACCACCACAAGCAGTGCACAGCATACTCCTTGTAGTCCAAGTCTGAATTCTCTGGCAACCATTCTGCATTCCTTACTTTAAGCCAAGACCATCCTGACAGAGCACAGCAGAGTGAAGAGGTCAAGCATGTCTAGGCTAAACTATGTGCTTAAGTGGTGTGTGTGTGTGTGTGTGTGTGTGTGTGTGTGTGTGTGTGTGTGTGTGAGAGGCAGAGAGAAAGAGGGTCATCAGATATATTAAACTGCAAACCAATATTTTCTGGATCTAAAGGGCATATAGAGTGAATTAACATCCTCCAGAAGCAAACAACTACTTCCTGCTATCACGCGAAAACTATTTCAGATTTTTAAGACCGATTCAATTTCTTGACCTTACATTTGGGAATTAAGTCTTTCAATATTTACAATGATATATTTAAAACTTTCACAGCATTTAACTTTTGGATATCCTTTTGAGAAACATAAGAGTACTCACAAAAATAATTTAAATATTAATCGCATAAAGAGGTGGTCAATGCCTACTGCAACATGGCTTATCAACCTCATAGTCACTTCATCTGTATACAATAACGTCAAGAGGAACCAGGCTCTGTCACTGTACACTTACAGGCCAGGTGAAGCAGGACAAAATAATCCACATGTCGTTGATGAAATCTAATAAAGAACATTAAGTTGCTAATGTACCATTGTGCATCGTAACATTGCACACATACTGTATTTCCACTATTTAAGGGCGGGGCAATGAAAAAGCAAGGACTTCCACCAGGCACACAACAATGATTACATAAAGTCCTTAGACGAGATGTGACATATTCTGTATGAAAACTAGTAACATGTTGCTTTGTGCAAATACTATAATCGACATTCTTGGAGATGAACAGGGATGAGGTGAGATGCTGAGAAATCAATATATGTCAAGCTAATGTTATGACAACATAGCATTAGTTTATTTGATAGAAGAAGTTATGTTCTTCAGTGACCACCCAATTTTATCGAACATAACCAGACTTCTAACCTCAACCATAAACTCTGTTGTCCGTAAAGTAGACTTAGTTATAACATTCGTTTAGTTAGGTTGTTAACGTTAGCCGACAGCTAGCAAAATCTTTGGCAGCAGTGCACATTATCTTTTGGCTAACGTGCCATTAGCCTTTGCCCGGCTGGCACACAACCAACACAAATGCTAGCTTAGCGAGCCATTTTCTTAACGCATAATAAAAAGTCAGTTCAAATTTAGCCGACAGTTGCTGTCGGCTGACAGCATACCCACCTTTGGTATTTTTCCTCGAAGTTTATGACATGAGCTAGTTACGTTAGCTCCAATAAGTCCAAACACCTGTCTTGCCCAAGCCAACCACAGCCTGCTAACGTTAGCTAGCTAAGTAGCAACGCTTATTAACATCTGGGTTACCGTTACCAGTCCGTTACCAGCTGGCGCTCTCGCAACCGATAAGCTTCTTCCAAGAGGTTTTAGCTTAGCAAATCGTGGACACAGGACTACTTGACTGACTTCAATTATTATGACCGTAACAAAAGTGTGCCAGCCGTCTTTTGCTAACGACCTCTCAACTTGTCAACTCTCACCTGTCGTTACACCCAGACATCAACAGATGGTGCTGTTTGCAGAAGATGCGCTCAGTGAGCTGTAAGCTGCAGACACCAAATGAGCAGCATTGCCAAAGGTGTGTCATAACACTACAGTAAATCATATGTCAGTGTTTTTACCACAGTGTAAAATGTCCTGCATCAAATCATTACTAAAGCAGAAGTAGGCTATTATGAACAAAATGTACTCAAAGCAGCAAAATAAAAGTAGTAATGCAGAAAATGGGTCCGTTATATGTGAGTTGCACGCCTTAAAAACTGCTCATGTTTTGTGTGCAAAATCTTAATCTGCAAAAGGATCTATAAAATGTCAAATAAGTTGTCGAATAAAAGATAATTTTTTTTTTGCTTTCAAAATGTAATAGAAACAATGCCTAAACTAGCACAACATAGTAATATTCAAGTAAAAATAAAAACCTCAAAATTGTACCTAAGTACAGCACATTATAATCTGAGCTTTCTGAGCTTTCCTCAGTGTGCAATAAATAAAACAGCAATCACACAAAATAATGTGCTCAATCCTCACATGTGCATGGACAAAACTGTTTATCAGTACAGTTACCTTACTGTACTGTATCACAGAATCATCAGTCAAACCATCCTTTTAGTCACGAATGCGTTTTATCATTGAGCAAGACAAATATACAATACCACACCAACAAGATGTTCATCATTCATACTCCTTGGCAAAAGTGCTTAAATTAAGATGTAAGCTTCACACTGTTTAATCATACCTTCTTCATTTCTGCAATCATCTAAATGTCTGCAAATTGTCTTTGAAATTACTCATAGGTATGTCCATTACCAACTTCTTTAGTGCTCAGTAATCTTCTTTTTGGAGTTTGAGTTGTTTTGCTCATGTTGTAGTTCTTCCATGAGATTCCCCAAATTAATAAGAAGTAAGAACTCTTTCTGTTCTCAAGCAATGTATTGATTATATACAGTACTTCTTTACACCAAGTCCCACAACATGGCCTTTTAAAGTAGTGCAATACCTAGCACTTGTAATTTGTTTCTCTTACCCACAGTTATGAGATGTTCTACTGTTACATATTACATCAGCATTTAGTGATGTGTGTGTGTGTGCCTGCCTAGAGTGGTCAGTGTGTCCAAGCATGGACATGTACTCTCTTGTGTGTGTGCTCTGTATGTGGTTATGTGTGTGTGTGGTGAGTGAGGTAGACAAGGACTGACAGACAGGGCAAGAGAGAGTGCACTTTGCCAAACTCGAGACTTTTCCATGACCTGCTCCCTATGGCATGCACGCTATCGGAGAGACTGAGTGAACTATATAGCTTTATCAACTTCTCAAGGGTCACCGCATCACTTCAGAGGGGAATGGAAAAACTGAAACAAGCTCTTGTTTTTTCAGTTTGGTGCCAGCTCATTGTCAAAAGAGAAGCTCATCCATGTGATGAATGAAGCTTGTCTAAGATAATTAGCAGAAGCAATATGATCACATACTGTATGCATAATAATCATATGCAGTTTGAGAATTCCAAATATTTAAGCCCTCTGGTAAGAAGGAGCAGGACGTTTAGTTCATGAAAAACATAAAATAGGTACATTAAAGCTATGTTTGCTGATAAAAACGACATGGGGGGTAAGCAAAAGTTAAATGTAGCTTTTACAGTGATGGATCAAGTTAACATATAAATGTAGAGACCTACAACATTAATTCATGTTAGACAAGCCTTTCCACTTATGTAAGACCATGTGGGAGAGACAGAATGACTTTTTTAGGGCATTGTACAGTGTGTTGTGGTTTATTTTCAATGAAGTCTATTAATAGCCCTTTAATGAAGCTCTCTTGAAAAAAACTCATCTAGCTTGTTTTTTTTAAAACCTTCTTGCCTTTAATAACCTTAGTGAGAGGACATGGATGATTTAACTTCAGTCTTCTTTCCTTTCACTTCACTTCCTCTTCACATTCACGACATGTCTTAGCCTCACCCTGTAATAGCACATGCACATCAGTGTAACTGCAGTTTTGCATCCAAATTTTTGTATGTTTATCTCCATCAATCTCCTCTCTCTTCACCTTTTCCATCCAGGTCTCCAGGCAATAAGGATGAGAGTGGCAGGGCCATAAGATGTCTATTTATATCAACAGCCTACGGAAGAACAGCAGCCTTTGGTTTTGCACATTAACACACACAACTACAGCATAAAGCAGATGCCAGCATACTTGTATTGATCAAAACTAAGCTTGAGGATGAGATGGAAATGTACCTTAACACTGTCCTGTTAAGGAGAGAAGAAGTCACAGGGTGCTCAGGCTGATCTGTTCAAATATATATGCTATAGTTATGAGTCCAGCAGTTGCATTACCATATGTCAGAAGGCTGGTCTGCTGATGTACAGGTACAGAAAATGGTTAAAAAAGAGCATTGAGTATGCTTGATTCTGAATAATTGTTGTTGTATAGGTTTTGTTTTGAATAGCAGTTCCCACTTTGTAGTCACCTGTTCTTATGTGGTGTCACATGGTGCTGTAGGCAGGCATAAGACAAATAAAAGCATAATAAAATGGTTTGCGTCACTGACTTATAGAGGTCTCTTTTTTCCATTCATGATGCTTGTAGTGTCATTTGGAAAGCAGTTAAATTTTATAATGCCAAGCTTCTAAGTGTCATTTTTGCTATGTTTGCATTTTACTTTATCTTATCAAGTCTTATTTAAGTTGGCTACCAAGAGAGACAGCCAATCATTAATCTGTGATTTACCCCTGTTACAGTGCAGGTGTTTTTTATGCTCTACCTTAACATCCTTCTTTTTTCCTCCCTGACTCATTCACCTTGTAATCCCCCCTCCTTGTTGCATGCCTCTCAGCGTATCTTATTCTAGCTCTTCCCTTGTTGATGGTGCCAGATATGTGTCCACGCTTGGTGGGCTGTCTCCAGACAGGTTATAAATAACTAGGAGAGTTTTTGCTTGGTGTCCTGAGAGCTCTACTTTCTTCTCACACTTGAGGAACCATGGGAAAAGAATCTTTCCCTTACGCACATGGCATTCATAATAACAGACATGGTTATACGTAAAACCTCCTCAACACATGCTTGTGTTTGCAAGCTTTGCACAAACACATAGACACAACTGTTCCTGCACACAGAATAACCCTATAGGTGACTTATATCGTATAGGTGCTGTACTAAAATTGTGAAATTGTAAGAAAAGGGTAACTGTTTATAATGAAATGCTAAACTTACATTACATAACCTGCACTGTGGGAAAGCAGAGCACATTTCTACTGTCATGTAAGTATGGGAAACTTGCTGAAATAACAGAACTGGATAAAAGTCTGGGAGAGTGAGAAATAGAAAGAACAAGAAAACCATGATATTGAAGAAAAAAGTAAAATGACAGGAGGGAGTGGAAGACATTCATGGCGTTCATGGGATAAGCATTATTTTTCTCCTCATGACATACAAGATTGGGGGGGGGGGGGGGTATTTTGTGTTTTAGGGCTTGGTGTGAGTTTAAGTGTAGAGGAGTGACAGCGAAACAGCATTAATGTGGACTGTAGTTGGGAGATGGGGAGAATTCAGAGGTTGGCAGGTCAGACTTTGCTGACATACTGGGATCAGCAGTCAGATTGTTTCCATTGGAAAGAATTCTAAGAATGAGCTAGAAGAGCTATCAGTCACTTCACTCAGAGGACTCAGACAAGAGTTTTAACACATAGCCAGACACACATGCTCTCTCACACATTTAAAGATAGTGTCTCACGCCAACAATGGTGTGCGAGACATACTCCATACCCCTATGTCACTGTGTAGTCTTACAATTTGCAAATAAATGCTGGCACCACTGAGCACCAGCAGAGTAGTTTATGAACAGATTTACAGTGTAAATAAATTACTTTCATGCAAGATATACAAGAGATAAAGTGGTGAAAATCTTCAGTGAAGTCACCTAAAACACGGGGGCATGTTCATAAAGCAAGATAAGATTAATTAAAGGCACTGCAAAAGTGGTTTCACATGGTAAGTCTGTTCTATAAACAAATTGGATAGGTATATGATACAAAATCACGGTCATGACTGAATAGACAGTCAAATTTAAAATGAGAGTGAGAGAGAACAAATTACTTATTTAAGAATTGTTGGACATTTTGGCAAAATATGCTTATTTGACGAGCTGGGAAGATTGATATCATTCTCATGTCTGTGTCAGTACATATGAAACTGAAGCAGGCACAAACACAAAGAAATCTGTCAAGTAAAGAAAAAAAAACTTTAATAACCTTGGTAAAAAACTTTGTGTTCATTTGGGACCCCATTAGAGAAAATAGGTTTTCAGGGCCTTTTAACATGAGATCTTTGTGCGTGTTTTAACTGCAAATTCCTGCCATTACTGCAAACATTGAATTGTCCAGATGATGGAAATACAATCTAAAACCTCAGCTTTCAGGTTCCCAGTCTCAGTTTTTAGTGCTTCAGTCAGATTTAAAGGGGAAAGGCTGCAGTCAAAACATCTATAACTGCAACGGTATGGAACTTGAGTCCTTCCGAGAAGTGACTGAATTAAAAGGAGCTGAAACTAAAAGCTGCTCAGAATGTCTAAATGCTATGGAAAGATGCTTCAGGGCTTACTTTCATATATATCCTTTAGCCTCAAACATGCAAGACTTTGTTAAAACTGAAGTATATTGCTTGAAAAAGCAAGACAGTACAAAGTTCAGAGGCTCCTGGCCGACATCATATGATCGTGTGGCTGGATGCAAGTTCAGTAGGTGTCTCTAAGGACTGCGGTTATTCTTGCCTTTTCATTTCTTTTTTCCATGATCTCATGACATTTTCCACAGAGACCAAGGAACATTCATTAAGAATGGAGCAGAGGTCATTTATTTTATAGCCTATTCAGAACCAGCCACACACTCTACTGGGTATTAATAACTCTTTATGTTCCCATTTTTTTCCAGGAAGAAGGAAGCAGGATAGAATGTCACTTCATTGTTTTCCTTCCAGGAAGTGACTGTAAGGCCCCCCAAGAGTTCTTTGTTAAACCATCAGGCCCTTGGCCCCACCACAGCAACTCTGATGGTCTATTCCCCATACTAGGTGATCAACCCACTAGGCGATCATCCCAGACCTAATGGGTCAGTAACACAGTATATATTGTGACACATCACCTGAGAGGTTTCCGTAACAATCAGAAAGCTTTTTGTTTATTCCTGTAAAATCTCCCAGTTCCCATTAGAGCTTTTCCACTTAACACAGTCTGGTATCACTGTGGTGAGTGTTTATGAGTAGAGTGTGAGGAGCTACTTCCACAGACCTTTATACCTTATAATATAATTTATGGTAGGTTAAACCAATGTTCTCCTTACTGCTGGAGGGCATCATGTAATATTTTAAATAAGTATCATTTTAAGAATATAGTGAAATATAACTGTTCAGCCCTAAGGAATAAGATTGTTCTAACTAGGAGCCAGATTGCACTAGTTTGTCTACAAGTTGAAGACAGGAAGCAGCACAAGGCCCGTTCTCGCTTCTATATATACACACACGTATTTGATGCATCTGTGTTCATAGAGGGAGATTCTTTGTGAGAGCAGGAAATCTTACTGCTTTTCTCTAACCACTGCAGGTGAAGCAAGTGGGGGGAAAAGAGCGGTGGTGGAGGGGGGCTCCAAGAAAATGAAAGTAAACAGAAGTACTTCATCTTGTACCATAAAAATAGTCGGGCAGTAATTCTTGGTAGCCAGTTATTCTCACAGCAGAGTTGCACAGTTGGATAGCAAATTCAAATGTTTATTTACAGCCTCTGTAATTTTCAGAGAAAAGTGATCTAAATACAAAAAGAGAAAGATGGCGGCTAATCTCCCTGAGCTTTACAAAAACAACGTGGGACCTATAGGTGACAGGAGAAAGATATTCTGTACACAGCCCTAACGCCACTCAAACAAGAAGTTACACACAGATGTACAGATCGGTCATGCTTGTACAACAGTATTTCAGATTGGGTACACAAGAATTATTTTCCACAAATTGACAAGACTTGTTCCACAAACAATGAGGCAATTTAAATAGTGGAGGGAAAACAAAACAAAACACCAAACTGAAACTGCAATATAGGCAGATGAAATGCTAGATGTCCCTACCAGTAGAAAAACTGCTTTTGGCAAACATCAGGACAAATTTTATTATGAACAGCATTTAATACTAATCTCATCTTTGTCCTACAGTGCGAATTCTCACATGACCTGAACTTCCTGGTGTCAAATGTATGGCTGTTTTCAAAAGAAAAGGGAAGACTAGGAAAGAAGTCAACTTTCAGTTCAGGTGTTTACAGCTCATAGCAAATCTCTGCCTTTCAAATAACCAAATCCATTGTACAAACATGATCAGAGCATCACAAGGCCTCACAGGGAACAAGTATTTACATATCCTTCATTGAGTCTGTACACAGTTTTAACAAAACTTACAATTTTCCATCCTTACTCAGCTCTCCTTTGTTTAACAATAACTTGCTTTGTCACATTGTATAATGTTATGATCTTTTCTTTCTCATCCGAGTACTGTTCATCACAAGCCCTATACAAGACCAACATGATGAGAGCATCATAGCACAACTGACCCCACTGCCTAACAAGCTTTGGTACAACGAATTCATCAAGTACTTAGTCTAGCAGGGCATGCTGGCTCTTTCCTTTCATTTCCCTAAAATGATTCCATATTGCCTTTCTACTGTAAATGTCTGACTTATACTCACAAAAATATCATTTAGACAAATCTTGTCAAGGAAACATTTTACACAAAATACCCACTTCTCAAAAACAGACGTCACAAAACATTCACTTCTCAAAACCAGACAGTTATGGACAGCAGTGGAAATCACAATAATTAACACATCAGTCCAGAAACTTGCACGACTATTGGACAGTGTACTGTAGATAAATAATCCCCACAGTAGTTCTGTCCGAGTGTATGAAGTCTCTGGGGTCATGAAGCCAGCCATCATGGAGGAAATTACAGAGCAGTTGTAGCTCCATAGAGCACCGAGCTACCGGTATCCACTGGGACATCTCTTCTGGACCAGGACACGCATGGTGGTAAGCATGGTAGGAAACAGGTGCAGTGTAGAGGTGTGCCCATCAATTCTTAAGAGTCTGTCTGGGTGGTTTCCAGTCCAAGACGAGACATTATTGTGAGAGTGTGTATCCGTGCATTGCTACTCTTGTGGGAGTGGTGCTTTGGTGTTGAGGGCAACAAGATGACATCATGGGATTGTATGTTTGAGTATATGTTTGCCAGTTAAGTCTTCTGAACACTGAGGTGAGGTGGAACCAGAGTGTGAAACCAGTGTGTGAAACGGAGTCAATGAGAAAGAAATGAGCATGGGTTCTGCAACACAGCTTCTAGTGCTGAGAATTCTGTGTCGGCTGTCCGTTTTGGGTGCTGCCATTACTTTGCTCTTCATCCTCTTCCTCCTCCTCCTCCTCCTCCTCCTCTTCACTGACCAGGAACTCCTCTGGAGGCCAGCGAAGCTCTCCGCTCTCAACTTCTCCCTCTGTTGGCTCAACCACGATGGATGGCAGACGATCTTTCAGTTTACAGCAACGGTCGAAGTCTGAGGGGTCAGGAAATATCTAAAGAAGACAGACCAGGGTAACACACTGGTTATTAATCTTTCATTCACCTCAGAAATTCATACAAAATAGTCTCTGAAATTCAGAGAAGGCTATTTCAAGCAAGGAGACTCAGCTGTTCTCAACTGTAAAGCAATAAATCGTTTGTGAGCACATTTAAGATCAGTGTGCAGTAGGTTCAGAACTTACTCTCGAGCCTTATAGAAGTGTTGCAGACACCACTACAAGGATAAACAACTGTGAAGGAAATGATGTGAAGACTAAACATCTGATGGGAAGTGGTTGCTTAAAAATCTAGTGGCATACCTGCTCTTGCCCACCCCATACTCCTCCAACAGCCAAAATTGCTTTCCACATGTACACGGGTGTGAGTTTAAGTACACCTAACAAAACTATTGCGGTCCAATACAAACAGTCCTACAATAAATCATCTTCATGAAGATAGTTGATCAGTTTTTGTTTTTAGAAAAGGTTTTGATTCAGCTGTATGATCAGCTCCATACTGCTGAACTGACAAGGGGTTTTATTTTGTACACCCCATTTAAATCAGTGGGGCTAGGCTAAGAAACGCTGCTCAGTATAATGCAGTTCCACACAAACTGCAGCCTCTGAAACGATCACCGTTGAATCAACACTTCTTACACAGCCTCAACAAAAGGGAACATAACCTCCCTGAAGGGAGGATTTATTATAGGACTGCTGTAGTAGACCGAGTTAGTTTTAGCTAGGTCAATCTTTTTGGCATCTGAAGAGCCTCTGCTTTGTCAGTGTGTAGGCAGTTTTTTTTCTGTATGGTATTCAATGAACTGCCAACTGAGTGCAGGTACTCACCCCAAAACAAACTGCAAAAATGAGATGCAAATGAAACACGACTAGCTGACTTACAGTAAATACTGCTTCAATTTTAATCTAAATGATTTGGAAGGAGCTGTGCCAAGCAGCTTGTAGCTGCTTACAAACTCACCCACTACTCAGAAGATCATACACGAGCTGAATCACAGCATTTCAAATCAACAGCAAGTTGAAAACACAAAAGTTTACTGGGACGTGATTTGTGTATAAATAGAACATCCATCACTAACAGTCAGCATTTAGTGTTGTTCCTGTGGGATAAGGTTTAAGAAAGAACGTGAAATTGCTAGAGATATTTGCAAAGCCAGGCTGTTAAGTCTGATTATAAAAGCAGTGTGCCACTCTGAAATGTTTGGATCTAAACTGAAGGGCATGAGAGACATTCTGACAAGTGAGATTACATACATTCCCTGTCCTGGCAAGAATGGACATTCTCCATTCTCAGGAACCGAAGCAATGGCCCAGGGGAAAAAGCCTGCCACTCCTGGTCCAAGAACAGCATTTTTTTTTTCTTTCTTTTTGCTGTTGTTTGGATAAAGTGGATGAATATTTTTAGACCTTCATATTTCACTCCAAGACATCGGAGGGGTGGGGGCAATGTCGCTGCCTGGGCAAAGAGCCGAGTGGAAAGAAAGCATTAGAAGAGGCAGGAGAGAAACAGACAAGAGATCGAGGGGATCCAGCTGTGTCCAAGACTCCGTGAATTCCAAAGACGACGGATGAGAAGGGAGGAAAAAGACAAAAAGCTATAAATATGCCTCATGAGTGTGAGAATTTGTTAGGTTATGAAAGCATCTATCTCAGGCTTTTACATTTTCCAAAAACAGCTGCATAAAAAACCCAGAGGTGTGAACATATGGGTGTAGTTATGTGTGGGACCATGTCTGTTTTCATGTCTAATGCCTGCATCAACATCTCTCACTGTGCATCAGCACCAAGGACAGTTAGACAGCAAGTGACCTTGCCTTTGGACCCCTAGCTAACACATGGCATAACTCATTTCACTTCCAGTGGCAGGAAGCAATGACACATCAGTCAGGCTCAGTGCAGGCTGGGGTGTGAAGTCAGGCTGGGAGGTGGAGATATGACATTGCCTTCAGAGATTATTCAGTAAATCAGTAACAATTTACTCATTCATGTCCACTAGTAGTTCAGATTCACTTCAGTACCTTTTATAGTCACAGCTGGAATTTAATGCTTTCCCTGGGGGGGAGGAGTGGAGGAAGTGACTGGTGCTATCATCACTCCATACCGCGAGTATTTCTCCAAGGAATGGCTGGGACCTTGGGCAAAGGGCCGAGGTGAGGAAATATGAAACGAGTGGGGATGGAAACTGTGAAAAGGTGGCCAATTGGCACCTCCTTGTCTCCTGTTTCCCCGTCATCTGCTCTCTCATCCCCTCAGTCAGACTCACAGCTGGGGTGTGAACTCTGCAGAGAGGAAGTCTGTCTTTTCCTCTGGGTCAGTCCACATCCTCTCAGAGTCAACATCTGTATAAAGCATGGCATCAGCAGGCCATTGTACTTTGTTTATAAATGTACTAAATGTGAATCTGTAGTACAGATCAAATTGTATTAATCTTATATGAAGTGATCTGTCTTTCAATGGCTGTTTTGCCCTGTGTTTTGCAAAAGCCTCATCAAGTGGCAAACATGCTTAAGGATAATTTGATACCACCTGTGTTAACTCTGGTATGATTGCCAAGTGTTCTTAACTTAAATGACTTTGGGGGTAAAATATGATGAAATTCAGTATCAACACAGAGCCTTTTATATATTTTCCTGCAAGGTACAAACGTGACACTACAACAAGCTGTGTGTTTAAGTAGTTTTGTTTCCATCATGGCCCTGGTGAGCTGACGGTAAAACAAAGCTGCAGGCAACAACTTGTCAAAACCATCTGATGACTGCTTCTCTCATCTCAGGGTTTATTTTTGGGACAGGCCACAGTAAATTGCAATTTCACACTAAAGACGTTTCCCCTGTCTTTCAAATTGTGACCGACCATAACAACTGCTGTTCTGCTACCACTTTATTACTGGAACAAGTAAGGGGGGAATTTTGCTGTGTTTTCTTGGCATTGCAATTCTTTATCTAGTTTTTGAAGCAAATCATCTTTTTGCTGTTACACAACTTTTTTTTTTTGCTTTATAAACAGGGTCCAACTGTTCTAAAATGATTATACATTTCATACAAAAACTATTTAGCTTAGCCAGGTGTATTCTAGATAAAAAGAAAAATCTAAAGTCACCTTTCTTTTGTGTTTATATACATTATAAAGGCAGTACCACCATCCACTATCCTATACCAAATGCAGCTGGAACTACACGACAGTGGCAGTTCCTTCCTGTCTATTATGACATCAGTCTAATTCATGCTAACGAACGGAATGAAGACCAATCTAAAACGGCTATGTCACATTAAAAATAAGGGCAGGGAGTCGGGACGGAAGCAGCATTTCACTGTCATGCATTCATGTGCGAGTCTGTGTCCTACCTGGAAGGAGAGCCTGTCCTTGCTGGGACTGAGCCTCATATCCTCCATGGGGGTGCTGCTGATCATCACCTCAGTCATGTCTCGGCTGGGCACAAACACTGGGCTGAAGGGTTGAAAGAAGAAAAGTGATTAGATATAGTGATGATCACAGCCTATATGGCCAGATGAAAGTCTCAAATTCTGGGTACACAGTTTGATATCCAACGAGAAAATGTAAATTATGTAGCTTTAAGCACCAATGCAATGATTCACAAGGCAATTATAATTAATATTCATGTGGTTTCTTTTTGTTTTGTACCAGATATGGAAGTCCAGTTGTACTCAGTGAGGACAAACCACTACTAAAAGCAATGATGATTAAGAACTATTAATGAAGATGCAACAAAAATTACCAACCAACCATCAAACCATCCACATGTAAACATAAGTCTACAAGTAACGGTCGTTGTACCTCCCTGAACATGTTTGACAGTTTTGTTTATACTCGGCACATTTTGACCACAACAAACATCCAGTCCACGCTCTGCTGTGCTAATGCAGTGCAAAGCTGCACAGCTCATGATGTGGCTTGGATAAGGCAGCCATTTCTAAATACAGGATGATGTGCTCTTGCACTGAAAACCAGAGCACACAGTCATTGTGAGAGTGTGCTGGGGGTGTGCTGTGGTATTTGACTCAGGTGGAACTTTGTGTATTTTGTTCCAAAGCTTGAATTTCCATTTCAAGTCAAACTAACAAAAGTTTGTCAATCCATGTTAAGTGAATTCACCATCCAGCTGTGTTGTAGTAAAGCCTGAAGCAGGACTGACATTGATGCCGTCTTGAATCAAGGGGCCATTGCTTGACCTATCATTACAATACAATGGTCACACATTGCATCATTGTAGTGATTAAAACAGTTTTAAATTTACTGTGAAAATAATTTACAGTGATGTAAACATGTTCCACTGAATTTATTTGATCATTTACCACAATCTGTGTTATCCAACAAGACACTCCTGCTTCCAAGTTAAATACTTTAAATACTGAATCATTTTAGTATGTGATATCTACACTAACAAGTGTCAAAACCCAAAATATACTCTTCATCTACAGCATGAAACATTCTGTGGAAACGCTATTGACTCACAAAACCCAGTATGCTGAGGATACTCCTTATTCATCTCCGTATTTACTGGGATGTAATTTACAGTAAATTAAAAACTAGTTTTAGTGATATTTTGCACAAATCTACAACCTTGTGAAGTATTTCCAATGAAGATGCTTATATTTAGGAGTTGTACATGTCTTCTTGTATTCTAAAAAAACAAAAACAAATTGAGCATAAAATCATGCAAATTCATGACATGAGTCATTAGCAGGAGATCAGTAACCCCTGAAGCAATGGCAATTTATCAGTTTTTCCATCCCTAGAGTTACACATACCCCTCACAGAAACACCGTCATCTCAGCAGGGTGTGGAGTGGCTCTAAAAACATTTGAAAATTAAAGAGCTTCTGGCTGAATCACTCCAAGTGATTCACTACAACTCCTAGTGCAGTAGTCACACTTGGCCAAAACAATAGCTGGATATGAGAAATAAAATAAAGGAGGCCTGAAGGATGTGCAAGGTTTAATATGAAGTCTACTGGAGTTGCTCTTGAAGTTCTTTCATCCTTGAGTGAGGAGCAGAGGGTGAGACAAGCATGCAAAAAGCAGTGGAGGGATGGAAGGATGAGCAGTGACAGTGAAGACCTGAGCAGAGGAGGAGAGGAGAGCGGGGGGGTGGGGGGGGGGGGGATTAAAAAAAACACTCAGGCCCTGCCAGTCATATTTCAGTTCGTGGATTCTATAAACATCCTGCTCAGCTAAGAATAACAGAACATTGACCTAATAAAACAAAGGGGCACAGTGAGGAGGAAGTGGGGGTGCAAACGTAGCAGGTCAACCTGGGAGGAAACAAACATGCTACAGACTACATTCCTGTCAATTACTGCTTCAAGTGTCAAGCAGTGATGCACAGTGTCAATTTAATAATTCCAAGATGACATTAAGTGCTATACAAGTAATGACACTAAAAATGAAAGGCATGCAATCAGCACAGACCGCAGTAGTTAACTGCCATCACTGTATTTGGCAGCCATGGTTGATTGTTTTGGACAACTGGTTAGACAGGTTATCTGGCAAATCCACTAGTCCAACTACTATAACATCTCACTATACAGTGACCACATTCCCAGCAGCTCTGAGTTTATGTTACAGGCTCTGGCTTACAGTATGCTTTGTAGACTAATCACAGATTTACTCCCCTCTTACAACTTTGTCTAAGGTGGTCAAAATCATTTGTTTAAAAGATGCTCAGAAACAGAGTCTGGAGGCTTAGCCTTAGATGGACACCATGTTCACCCATCTGTAAAATGCAAAGACCATACAAGCTCCTTGCATCTCATTCTTGGTAGTGTTGACAGAAGCCCAATTGGTCTTTGCATCTCACTGCACAAATCTGCATCTTGCATTAACAACACTGTTTTCCCTCTGTCACATAGCTCTGCAGTTACTGTATGTGGGGGGGTGGTGGTGGTGGTGGGGGGGAGACTGAGCAAGAGCCTCAGGACTGAGCTGGAAAGAATGGGTTGCATCAAAATACCTGTTGGTTGAGTGTGCCCCTGAAAACCCATCACAGAGCAGCTACCACTCAAGTGGTAACCCAAAGAACTTACACCATGTTTTCTATGCATGCATAAGTATAGTAAATGTTGGGTAAGAAAAAGTCTCTGTCCCCAAAAATAAGTCTGCAGTGCAATCACAAGATTTTATTGCAACTTTCAGCATAGTGAAATCTTGTTTTCTTATTTCTCAAAGAAGCAAAATGAGACAACAGAGAAGCACAGGCTCTACTGTGAGTAAGCTCAGGCAAGTGTGGTTACAGAAAAGAGGTAGATTCTGAACTTCCTGGTAGAGACAGCCAGAAGCCTGCTGAGGTTAGAACAGTGCTCACACAACAATGTTTCAAAGAAACTCACATATGCTTCTCTGTGCAAACAGGAAACCATTTGGCAGTCTACAGTCAGGCTCAAATAAACAAAGATGATTCCCTCTTCCTGTCAGGAGCAGCATTAAGGCATTTTAAGGGCGACAATGTTGAAAGGTAACAATGAAAAAGAAGACACTACCATAATAGATAGCAGCACACTGCATCCATCCATCCATCCTTCTCCAAATGCACTGCACCTGCAGCACTGAAGGCCAAAGGATGGATGCAATGCTTTACTCCAGTCAAAATGTGTAAGGACACAGCAAAGAGAGTCCATGGGCTTCACTGTTCAAAGAGATGAATAAAGTGCATTTCACCCCAATGCACATGGCTGCATGTGGCCACTGCGACCTTTCTGAACTGACACATACAAACTGACAACCTTAAACATTTAATGCTAAAAAAAGTGGAACCTAGACCCCCCCCCACATTTCTTTTTCCCAATTCCAGTGCTGTAACATTTCCAATTTCAGGGGCAACACCCCACACAAAGTCTCAAGGGAAACATGAGGGGGTGTAGCAACAAAGGTGGCTGATTCTGAGGGAAATCACCAAGCAAAATACGCTGCAACCAAGCAATGGGCACAGCCTACAAATCTACTGTTTTACATTAGATTTAGTCATTTCTACCAAGTAGCTGAAAAAAGCCCACAACAAGACACTTCCGCTCACACGTGTGAACAAATAAAAGTGGAAAAGATGCGAGTACTCACCAGTAAATCTGCGGGGAAAATACAGACATGAATTCACACCTGCTGTCAATTCTGCTGATTAGGGAATTAAACTACAGCCACCGACCTGTCTCTACTTTTTATTAGGTTTTTCTTTTTGCCTCCAAGGGAACACACAGCGTTGACTGCAAACCGAGAGCACCCGTGTCACAAGTGTAGCAGCTGGAGAACCGAACACAGCTGCTCAAATTGGTGTCTCTGATCAGAACCGCAGTTTGTGTTGAGTATTTATGTGAGAGGCGGGTACTTGTGCACCCAGAAACACACCTCCTCTCCACACGGACCAGAAATCCTCAATGGCAGCTCGTTAGTAGCAGGAGCCAATCAGAGCACGAGTGACTAGAGTCCGCCCCGCCCCTCCAAGCGCTGATGACGACAGAGGCGACTGAACCCTCTTATTGGGAATAGACAAGAAGCTACTGCATGATGGTATTGATTTGTAGTCTCCAAGGCAACAAAGCGACAGTCTTAGCTCCTCTTGAATGAGAAAACACGCCGAGTCGCTCGTTAATCCGTGACATTTATCCAGATGAGGAGAGAGAGGAGAGAGCTCGGTTCATTCACAAATATATTCCAAGGGCAAGTCAACGTCTGCATATTTCAGTAACAATGATTAGCTCTGCAGCAGGGTTTTGCTCTTTAACATATGTTATAAAACAGAGCATGCACAAAAGATATGGAGTACATGTAGCTAACACTGTGTCCACCACGGATTGAATTGTTTCATGAGTGTCAAAATTATGTTCTCAAATTAAAATAAGGATGATTTTTTTCATGATTTGAGCATGCTTGTGTTGTGGTGACGAATTCTGGCACATAGTTGACCATCACGCCTTATAGAAAGACCAGTTGCACTTGCCCCTGCACACAGTGCAGAAAAGGCAGGTGCACAGGAGGTTCTCTAGTTTTAGGGACACATTAAATTGCCAGTAAGTCTCTGCTGCCACCTTGTGGCCGACTAGAGGTGAGTGCTTCTTTGTACCATTCATAGTGATACAACTCTTTTTCAAAACTTTTATTTACTGGTACTGCAATGCTTTCAAAGTATGATAATATATACACTTTTCAAATAAGCAAAATAACATTTCATCATGACAGTGATGGTGATATTTGGCTGGTTCACTGTTACTGTTTATGCTTATTAACAACAGCGCTGGATGTGACTCAGCCTATGACATCATGAAGTGGTAAGAGCAGCTTTTATTTTGGTAAAACCTGTCTACTGCTGCTATAACATACAGTATGTTATGGAAACCCATGAAAAGAACCCAAGACATGGACAGTATATTCCTCTTTTTTTTCATGCATTTTGTTTTACTGTAACTTTCTCATGTGCAGCTGTATAAGAGTTTAGCACCCCCTACCAAGAAATGGACAAATAACAGGGAGGAAAAATAAAAACATATTTTCAAAGTCACTGACACAAAGTGACCACAGGATGCCACTGGTGTCTATTGAATGAGCAGCAAGTACTGTAAGAGGCTCACCAAGCCATGAGCTGTTATGAAGGTTTTAGTGACATTTAATAATCAGTTATAGCATGAACAAATTTAAACTTAGTGGGTAGAGTGTGCAGGAGGCCGGTCATGTAATTGTAATTTGGTCATAAACAACTGAGTCTCTTGCCTTGTCTGATGATTCTGGCACCTGCTTTTAACAACAGAAGTTCCTGAATCTCACTTTCTCCGGGTACATACAGTGTTTTCGTTGGTGTCTTCATTGTAAATGGCCGTTTTTTGTTTTTTTTTTTGCCATCGGATGCTTGTTTTCTTCCAGTTTCATGCTGGTCACATGATAGAGCATCATCAACATACCCGCTACCTCCATGCGAATTCTCCAGACAATCCGCTGCTGTATTCTCACATGGTCTCACTCAGACGTTACACTGAGTTTGTACTAGGGAGCTGGCGGGGTAAAGTCCACTTAAGGTTTGGCTCAGCTGACTCGGACATTTGTGCTTCCACATACAGCTCCCCCAGAATTTCAAGGTTCCAGTGCATGTCTGAAAAGGGCTTTTGACGAATGATTTCATTAAAAACGAATACTATAAAATGATATGTGAGGGAAGGAGATTTACATGATCAGCAAACAAAAATTTAACAAAATACTGTTGAAGTGTTGAAGCAGCAAAGTGCCCAGTGTAATCTAAGTAGTCAGTTTCTTTCTTATGAGCGTATGCATGAAGAACGATGACTCCCTCTGTTCACTTTAAGGATGTGCAGGTCAGCTGGTTTTAGTGCTGCTTCAGATAAACAGCTGCACATCTGGGCAGGCAGGGATGCCTAGGGGGAGCAGAGGGAAGGCCAAAGACAGACTGCACAACGTGTAAATGAACGAGGCCCCAAAGGGGACGGCATTCGACAAGCACCCGTTGTCCTCTTGGCTGCTTTTTGGACGTAGGCTCAAGTTTCTTTTTCAGCTTTGGAAGTTGGGAGTTTTCCTTTTGTGAACTTTTTTCTTTCTCTTCTTTTGCATCATCATTGTGGTTCTCTGCTTTTGCTGATTGTTTCAAGAAGGAGTATAACATGTATTCATTGTTCACTGGAGCTACATAAGTGGATTCACTTTTTCCATTTTAACATGACTTTAAATAGAAACCAGAAGCATCATGCATACAAAATTTCAGCAAAAATAATTCTGCCATCTGCAGAAATGCTCTGTAGTACAAGCAGGAAATATATCGTCTCCCACATGACTTTATGTTTAGATGGTCACAGTTTATTTTAAATTTTATTATACGTGTTTATGTCCATTAGATCATATGCCTAGTAGTTTTATCCTCTATGGGGACATTGGCTATTATATATATATATATATATATATTTGTCTCATGCATACGTGCCTGACTTTATGTATGTGTGTTTCTTTGTGTACATGTGTTGCTGAGGGATATCTGATCTCCAGGCTCACTGCACGCCACGCTCGCTTGCAGGTGGTCTGTCCGCACTTGGGGGCCAAGGAGATTTAATATTTCATAGGAGCACAGCATACCCTTGGACGCCATCATTGAGTCCACATGGCCTGCCGGAAAGCTGCTCTGAGAACACTCGGCTGAAATATGCAGCCTGCCAGCCCCCTCTCCACTGTGCTGCTTGCTAGCTCACTTGCTGGGCCTCACAATTAAAAGCTAACCACAGCTACAGATGTTGGCAGCTGTCTTTAACCCATTGGATACCACTCTGTAGGCCCAGTGTGCCCTTTTTAACTGTGCAAAAAGACCACTGATGAAAGTTAGGTATTATCAAAAATTTGCACAAGTACAGTACTTGTACTGGTTTAGTGAAACAAGTCGCGAGTCAAAGAAAAGGCAGGAAGAAAAACTGAAAATAAAAGCAACAATAAGCTAGTCAAGAAAGAAAAAAGAGAAAACAGAAGGAGCTCCCCAACTTACTTCACAGTGACAGGTGTCTTATTAAACCTTTCACTCCTCCAGTTTTAATGCACCCTCCACCTTTATATAATATGTAAATAGGGAACCAAAACCGAAACAAGTTTTTTGTCACCTTGCAAAATCCATTGTTAGAACTTTAATTCCAGGTCACAATTTCATTCACCATTCATCAGATTCCAGTGTAGCCAAAGGTTGTTCTGGGTTTTTGTCAAGTATGGTGGGGAGCTGGACTTTAGCCAAAGAGTGTGGAGGAACTTTGCCAGCACCATTATTCAGCAAGGTCAAACCCAATTTAGATTTGAAACCAAAGCCAAAACAGGGCATCTTGAAGCTGTTAGGAAACTATTCCAGATCTTAAACAGACCAGAGGGACTGTGTACATCTACCTAATTGCACATGTCAATTTATGTACAAGCACTTGGTTTAGTCAAGCTCTGTTAACCCCCCTTTCGTACTCTCATGCCGTTGCACTGTCACTCCCTCTGTTCTTATTGTCTTTCTTATATACACATTCAACTTTCAGAACATAAAATTTAAGTGTGTGCAGGCTTACATGTACCTTTATGCAAAGGCATAGAAACCTATTCTTATTCACACTTATAGAGGATGTTAGGCAAACCAGCAACAAGGCATTGAGACAAATCATGTCAGTTCACAGCTTGACAGCTTGTTAATGTTGTGTGACTTCTCTGGGAACAAAAGATGCATTGCAGAAACTCAAGACTGCATGTAATTAATCCAATCCCGGCAATAACTCTCAAATATTTACTGTATTCTGCTATCAGTGGTGAAGGAGACAAATGAAGAGCTTGACAAAGACCTCACACATCCATGGGAGTCTGGTGGTAACAGCTCTAGAGACTGCTTGTCACAGACTCTAGAGTTGTTACTAACTTCGAAACCCTCACAGCCTATATAATGTTTTAACATACTGACCAAAACCCTTCAGGGACCTAACTTCAATAATCCTGTCATCACCTGGTTTGAGTTGAGACTTGATGGTGATACACAACCATCCAGCCTCCATGGGAGAATGAAAGCAAAGAGACCTTTTTAAAATCTATCCATGCAGATACTTTTGATTTCACATGGCTTCAGATTTCTGACTGCTCCCCAGTATAGTAGAGTTGAATGATGTATTATATTATAATGATATATTGTAAATATCCAACTCTGCACTGACACTGCGGCATGCAAAAAAAAAAGTTTGAAAACCAATCATTTGGCAACACTTTGGCACAGAACTGCAACGATGAACAGCAGGGGTAGAGAAGACGTGAGGGAGCTAAAAATTCAAGGTTATTTAATTTAACTTATCTATTTCTCCACATTTGAAAGACATACCTGTAAGCTCATTGTACTTCAGGTAGGAATATCAAGTGTGAAACAGAAGAATTTCATTTATTTTTGTGGTTTCCTTCAGCCAGTAGTAGGTTTTTATGTTCTGACAGATGCAGCGTTGGTGTGAAAACATGGCACGACCTGAGCTGTGATAATCCTAGTTAGTGTGGAAGGAAGACATTCAAAGCTTTGTTGTGAGCCATAATGACTTTAAACACTAGAGGGTAGCCTATTCAAACAGGATTAGCACTTTTCCACTTCACAGAGATAAAATTACCCTACCCCACCAAATATTCCAATAGTGGGGAGATAGGGCCATTAAAATACCTTTAAAAGGTCACAGAAAGCCAGCGTCAAGGTTTGTTGTCTCACCAGTTCTGAGTTACACTAAGAGTCATTTGGGATGCCTTTGCAAAGAGGGGGGTCCTGCCATTGTACAGGTTCACAGGAAAGATGGCCAAACATGTTCGCTCATGCCATGGGACACAATGTTTTCAGAGGAACAGCAGGAGTAGCAGAGGGGCGGAGGAAAGGGGGAGTTTAGAATGGGGCAGAGAGGGAGGAGAAAGAGGTCTGAAGGAGTCTGGTGGCCACATGTTGCCGTTGCTGCTCACTGCTTAAATATTGCAGGGTTTCATGCTAAACATCGATGGAAAGGCTGAAAATAAACCCTGTCAAAATACAGGCTTGGGTGGTGGACTGGTGGGTGAAGACAGGCCCCACATGGGACTTCCACCAGCAATCTTGTCCTCTAGATCCAGCCTTGCTTCCTTCAGGGCCAAACAATGACCCTGACCTCTAACCCTCAGTCCTAACATCCAACCCCAACCAGATAAAGGAGTGTACAAAAATGATTTCAGTAAGGAGAGTGGAATGAAAGTGAATAAAATCTAATGAGTTGAATGACAGAAATTCTTTTGGCGATTAGAAGCATCTTCATTAGGTGTAGACCCACACATGAAGATAGAAGATAGGACAGATCCCTCCGAGTCTAGACACTGGTGGTGGCATTGAGCAGTCGACAGGTAGTTGGAGGAGGGCTGGGACTGTGATCTTGAACATGGAGGTTATGATGGTGTTGGGAAAGAGGTGGGTTGTGCAACCATAGCTCTGAAAGACAAAATTGCAGCAATAGGTTTGGTGATATCAAGAGTGAAGGTGGAGGAAAGTTTGGCAGTGTGGGAAAGTAGATGATGGACAAAAATTGGTCGGAAATAAACGGTCTGTTTTAATTCACTGTGAAACAAACAGAATGTGAAGGATGATATCTTCCTTATTGTGAACTTTCAAATAAGTGTTACAGTTTCACGTCACTCTGCTTCCTGTATTGGTGTTTTCGTTCGCCCTGTCTCTCCCTGCTGTTCTGTCACTGCCATTAGCCATCATTTCACCCATCTGCTGCTCATTGTCTCCTGGTCCCATCACATATATATACACCCTGTCTTCCGCCGCCTCTTCGCTGGTTCATTGATGCTTATTCCACACATGAAGTTGTTTCTGGTTTGTACCTGTATTCATCCTGTCTTGACGAGTGGTTCCTATGCTGTTACCGAGAGACTCCTGTCACACACCTGCTGCTATTATTTCTCTGTTCAAGTAGAACCCACAGACTGAGTACTTTCCCCTTCCCGGTGTGTTACCTGTTTGCCAGCGCCCTTATGCAGTATAAGTATGCAATAAGCTTCATTTCATTCTGTGGAAAGCAAGTGCCTCTCCAGTATCATTATTATTAATTTCTTTGATTGGGCTGATTTTTTTTGACGATTCTAGATTTAGAAAAAAAAGTGCAATCTGAATTAGATTAGATAATGATAGCCCAATATTTATGTGATCAGACATCTGGCTCCTCTCAAATCACTTACATGATGCCTGAGTCTGGGTATGCTTCTTCCAGATAACTATTTCAAAGAGCACAAATATTAAAATGACAGTCACCTTTATATGTTTAATATCATTAATTATACTATATTTGAAAATGCAGCAGCAACAATACCTGTGCTCTGTTTCCATATTAGGAGCAAACACATTTATATTTGTGTCAGAGACACCCAGAGGTACAGTAATGTATGCCAAATTAACACCTAATAAAACAAGTAAAAGAGGATCTTAACTGCTTAGTTTCTGTTCTCTGAAAAGCTCAGTTTTCCTTGGAAGAAATTTTCCAAGAACAGATGAGCCCAGGTCAAAGCAGAAGGAGAGAGCCACATCAAAAAAGGAGTGAACATGAATCTGTCAGCAAAGAAGGGCTATTACTACAGTAGCAGCACCTTGCCTCAGGGAATACGCTGTCAGCTTCCTCATTAAAATACTGACTGATACTGATAGGTGGGGTTAGATCACATTTTCAGGTTAACTCTGTTACTGTTTTTCTCTTGTTTAAAAAATTCTATTGAATATAATGATGAAAAATGACATATATATATATATGTGTGCCTGTGTACAAGAAGGAGAGGCCAAGAATGACATAAACAGCACATGTCCTCTCTGTGAAATTAGAAACACAAACACATTAGATCTTAAACAAGCTTACCACGTGCAACTTCTGCAAACAATTAAAAAAGCATCAGCGCCATTACTTGTGGACTCTGACACACTATGTCTAAACTATTCATCTAACCCAGTGGGTAAACACACTCATTGGTGATAAAGCTAGTCAGGGTCCTGCTAATGGTCTGCATGAGGAGTGACTGAGAAAGCATCATGGGTTAGCATCTCCGAGGTCCTTCCTAAGGAGCGAGGAACCACCACAAAGGTTGTGCAGTAGTCAGTGAACCTGTCTGTCTCCTGTCCAACTACTGTCACACACGCATGCAATCAAGCATCAATATGCAACAGCCTTTCCCTCCACTTTTCCAGGTCTAAATGCACTGAATGCACATGTTTTGATTGTTGACGGCCATGTCAAGAGTCAAGTAGAGCCTCTTAAAATGTAGCCTAGGGGCAAGGGTCATCCACTAATGAGTAAAAGCTCCCCCCTCCCTTTGTTGGCAGGGAGGGAGCAAGGAAATGTGCTCACTAGGTGGTAGTGAGGTGAGGAGGGGGAGGGAGGGGAGGAGAGAATGTGTGAAGGGATGGGTAGTGGCAGGGGAGAGGAAGGGTGAAAGGGCTGAGCAGGCAGAGGGAAAGGGGTGTCAGGAAGTAGAGCGAGAGGGGAGGCAAGAGGTGAGGGGGGCAGTAAGAAGAAGAAGAAGAGACAGGATCAATATTTTGTTAAAAGGGACTGTAATCAAGAAAACATTTTCCAGGGATGTTTGAGCAAATCTTAGGAACATGGTACTAGGGAAGAATGAATCTTCTCGGTAAGTCGGAACCTTTAATTTAGAGCAAACTTAGTTATACTCATATAAGTTCAATATATGGTATTACTGTTTACCTTAGAGGTAAAGGCTTTACACAGTTTGATGAGCTTAATGGTGTACCAAGTGTCATTAATGTAGTTTTTACAGAATTTATCAGCAATTATTTTCAATATTTTTGTAAAAATCAGCTTAAAAGTGAATAAAAGAAATTAAAAACAGAATTCTTCAGTTAAAAATATGATTGTAAAACCATTTGATATTTCTTTTATTCTATTAAATTTAAATCACCTGAGAGTAAAACTTGAAAAATAGGTCATGTTAAAACTATGTCAACAAAGAGAGATTTATCTCCATTAGTGCTGACGGTGGTGTCAGCATCTCAGCCTGTCATGTTATCCATCATTGTTTTTCCCTGTTATTTTGAAAATGTATTTATTTTCTGTTTCATCAGTAGCTGTCTATCTTTAAAACGCCTCATCTCAGCTATAGCACTGTTTACAATACATCCATATACAGTACATCGGTCCTTCCTCCTCACTGCATTATGGGTGTTACAGAGGCCAGACATCCTGACCCTGACATACTGAAGCTGTTTCATCAGAATCTCCCACTGGCCGTCGTTTTTCTGGCCGTTGTCGCTGGCAGCGCGGCACATATATGAGGAAGCGTAGATGAGACACTGGCGGAGAAGAAAGGCAGCCCTTGTGCTCGAAGCGTTAATCTTAAGTGCTGCAATACTGTGGAGTGCAATGAGGCGCTCTTTGTTCCTCCTGCTCATCTGATCTGGCCTTTACCTCTGCAGCTAAGAGGTGTGTGTGTATGTGTGTGTGTTTGTGTTAGCAGTGGCAGGCTGTTTGAAGCCTCTCTGATGGTTCTTTTGGTGCTCTCCAGGAAACGTTTGTCTTTGCATTGGATGAGCTCCTCCAGATGTTCACATAATTCCAGTGGATGTGTGTGTGCACACTTGTCTGTGCGAGTGTTTCTCAGTGTGTAAGCCTATGTGTGTGCGTGTCTGTGTGTTTAGATAGAAAGGGGAGGGAGGGGGCCCATGTTCCAATTAGAAATGGGTAAACTGTTGATGTAAAAGAAACTAAAGCTAACATTTACAGGCTGTGACTTTGTGATGTCTCCCATTGTGACTTCAGTCTGCACCGTGGCACTGAGCCAAAAGTATCGTTCAGATGAGAGATGGATCTGAAGGATTGTTTTTAAATTCCACATTATAGTTTCCAAAGTGCACTTCACTGCTCTAAACACATTTTAATGTACAATTACTGTAGAAAACACTTAGGAGTAGTATTTTTCCTTTCTGAACTTTAACTGCCCTCCTGAAGTGTTGATGAGAAAAACACCAAACCTAGTTCCAGACACGCTGGTCAGTGACTGACCTGGGCCCAGGGAATGTTTGTTATGTTTGTTATTTGTGCTCTTGTCCAATTGTTGAATAATAATCATATTGATTGTTCATAAACATAAATACCTAATACATAATATGTATAAATTACCTAAACATCAGAAAACTAGTTCTGTCAGGTTGGCTCGGCGGCCGCTGCCTCTCCTCCGTCTTTCTCTCCTGTGTTCTCTCGATCCTGTGGGCTCTGCACCTCAGCTGTGTTGCATTCCAGTAATTAGCGACTGGTTTGTCGATGCACACAGCATCCCGATGATTACCTTCTCCTCCTTATTTATACCGCTGACAGACGCTTCAGCATCGCTGGAACATTAACCAGGTATCGTGTAATGTACGTGTGGATAGAATGCTACGCTGACAGTTTCTGTGCGTTTTGGCTTAACTCTATCACACCACTTATGCGGTTAGCAATACGTTCCTTTGTTTTCCTTTGTTTTTATACTGTAACTTGTGATTTTGTTCTGCTGTATTTAAAGCTGTAATATAATTTTATATATAGTGACTGTCAGTCTGTATGTCCAACTCTGTGTGTTCTGCAACTCATATAACCTGCTCACTGATACTGAACTAAGTTAACTATAACACTATTCATTTTTGCAAAATCTTTTCACATGGTGTAAGAAAATAAATTTGAAACTAAATTACTAGGTCCACAAAGGTCACGAGGCCCCTTCAATGGGCATCAGACTGCAGGAATGTTACAGTGTGAGCAGATGAATAGTCCACTGCACAATATTAAATCAGGATTTCTAAACAAATGTCTGCCTTACAGAATATAGTGTTAAACCTGTAAAGAGTAAAAACTTTAATTTATGATTTAAAAAAAGAGGAAAGTGTAAGATGAGATCCTATAGGTTCTCTTATAGGACCCCATGATGAGCATGGGCTCTGGGTCAGTTGGCCCACTTGCTCCCACATAAAACCCATTATGACCTGGGACTTTGACCTCCCTGTGGACAGAGGAGCAAGTTGATATATGATTTTCCTTTGTGAAAACAGAGAACTGCAAAACAGCCATAAAATCGCTCACAGCTTAATGGGCAATAGGAGACAAAACTGAAAACACAAAAGGTGCACATATAGAACCCCACTGGCGAGAGGGACAGTGAGAGCCCTTTCAGTTCCTGAGTACATAAAGTGGAAAAAACAGGTTCTTATAGGTCATTTCTGAAGAATTTATCACTATGAATGTATGCACAGAGTGTTGTTTTTGATCTTGACAGTTCATTGTTGACCTTGAAAACAGCAGCTGACAAAATCTCCACTCAAGACCCACTTACTTGTTCCAGAGTTTTTGATTGTATCACATGGTCTTCATCAGTGGATAATTAGTTCAGTTATCACTGAACTGTAGATTTCAAAACATTCCTTATTCGGAGCGCTTTTAGGACTTGATCACTTAATTCTTCACCTTGTAAAAATCCAGTAATAACACAATAATTCACTCTGGACAAATTAATAATGGAAGGTTTCAGGAAAACTGAGCAAATGTCCTCTGCTGACGAAGATCATGTGATGCAGTTGAAAGCTTCAGTCAAAAGTAAGAAAGTGGACTTTAAGTGGAGTCAGTTTTGTCAGTGGTCTTATTTCTAGCACACTGTTTCAAAAATAAGAGTCCTGCTACTTAGCAGTGTTGTGAAAGTCACTTTTGAAGCTACAGATTACTAGTTACCCTGTTAAAAATGTTCTTGTTATGTAGCTTTGCTTGAACATTACTGTCTATTTTTGTATGTATGCTTGCATGTGTGTGTTTCTCATCTGCTAGTTCACAGCTGAATGAAACATCCAACCTTCCTCTACTTCTGAAGAGCCCCACTTGAGCTCTGACCTCATCTAGATGGTGTGCACCTGTGGAGCACAAACAATTATCCCATTAGTGCTAGGAGGGGCTGCTCCTGCTCACCTACAGGAGCCTTTATCCCCACCCACACCTCCTGTACCTCCTACACCACTGCATCGCCCTCCTGCACAAGCCTTCTATCCTCCAGACAGCTTTGGTTTCTCTCAGCTCCCACATCTGAAGCTGGGGAGTATCTTGGAGGTGTGGTAGCACTTTGAGGAGGAGAGGGGGGAGTCATGGGGATCAGTGGTGTGCTCCTGGTTGACAAAGCTCAGACAAAAAGAGCCTTCTCTGGCTGAAACAAGCATGCCAGCCCACACACACCTGGATGGCCAGGGGAATCATAAGAAGACTTGCATCGCTTCAAAGCTACTCTGCCACCTGTGCTCATCACTGAGAATAAGGAGGGGGTGTCTGACATGAACACACACACACACCAAAGGGTTTAAATGTTCAATCTCAGTGACTGAAGTCCTACTTATCTTGAAATGATAGATACACACAGACACAAGAAGCTATACATCCACATGTGCAGACCAAACAAACACTTAGCCACACCCGCGCACACATATATAACCATCTAGACACACACACACACACACACACAGTGTGTATGGTTACATGGTGAGGCTGGGAACCTGGTTTCAGAGCTGCTGTAGGAGCTGTTTGAAGCCAGCTGTCACAACCTGACAGCCTGTTGTTTTAGAGGCCTTTGGTATGGCCGAGGGGCTGAGGGGAGAAAAACAACACCAGGAATGTGTACAAGTCAGGACCCAACAGTAAATCCTTCGTCCATTTCCTTTCTCCCATTGCAGACAGAAGGGAGCAGGGTCGTCCAAGGGAGAGAGCAGAGGGACGTGGGAGCGACTCAACTCTCTGAGACAGGCCACTAAAGTGATCTGTATTTCACTCACATTCTCTACTCTTTCTCACACCTTTTACTCTCTGATCTTCTCCAGTGTTGTTATGTTCTGTCTTGGTATTCTCTGAGTCTCCATCTGTTCTCTCCCTTCATCATTTCTTTCTACCGTATGTGTCACATATGTGTTTAATTGTAATCATTTTATCCTGCAGCTGTATTTATTAAAAGCAGACACACACAAACAACTGCTTAGCGGGAAAAAGGAAGAAAAGGGTGGAGGATTCACAGACATACAAATACATTCGCCACACACATATTCTCTGAGTGATGGATGCAAACACGCCCATGAAACCGCACTAATCCAGCTAACGTCATACAAACATGATCACAAAAAGATACAATAACATCCAAGTGCCTCTGTGATGAGCATGTAGAAGACGCTCACAGATGTCTCTCTCCTCAGATGGGAGTATAGGTCCTGATGCAGCAGTATGCAAATAAGTTAATAACATGCATGGTCACACAAAAGCATGCAGACTTAAGATGCTGCATATTGTTTCATGAAAGCATCCAGGGAGTGTATGTGATGTATGTATTGTTGCATTACAAGGTTGATATTCACTGAAGTGGTTGTTTACTTCCTGAAACATAAATAGATACATTCAGAGAAACGTTGAAATCCTGTAGTGGCTTTTGACTCCACAGCAAATTCATCTCCTTTACCCTTTTTGGTACATCTCTGTACAAACATTACATGATATTTTGTCAGTCTTATTCTTTAGTTGACAGACCTCACATCTTGAATCTGATCTTTTCTCATTCAGTGTTGTTATTCCGCTGTAAGCGTAGGTTGCATGTCCCCCCCCCCCCCCGCAATTA
>NW_018128021.1:850611-864612 GCF_001952655.1 Monopterus albus | reverse complement strand
GTTCTTCTGTTCGCAGCGGAGTATTCGTGTCCCCCCCCCCCCCGGAATATTACTGAGAACTCTTTAATCTTAATGCATCTCCACTGGTGTATAATATAAATACATGAACCAAACAAAGCCACCATGAGTATACACAAAGTTTCATATTACACCATGTTTCTGCTTTGGTCTATAAGAGCAGCTTCCTGAAAGGGACACTCCACCACTTTTACACATTGCTCAGTTTACTAGTCAGGAGGAGTATTACTCAGCCAGTGAAAACAGTTAAATAATATCCTATGTGACTCTGAAGGGGGATTTCCAGAGTCTGAAGGAATAACCCTGATGACATCATCAGGGTTAGTTTTGGACTTGAGACAGAAAGCCGGGGTTACAAACTAGGGGTGTGGGGCTTGAAAGACATGAGCATTTAAGGAAAGAAACAAACTACAATGTGTCAACTTGGACAAAGCTACACCCCTAGAGCTTATGTTCATATACTACTAAACTGTTTCACAGTTATGTTGTGGTGGCAACATAATCACTGGCTGAGGCAACAAAGTCCCCAGGAGGTGGTTGGGGTGGATACTAGGCAACTGTCATACTGGAGAGGGCAGTTCACATCTGTAGTTATGAACAAAGCACTTTGGTTAATGTTGGGAAAAGGTTGGATTGGTTTGGTTGAATGTAAAACAGCCTGTGTCTGTAGTCACTGTAGATGTTTCTATATTAAACCAGACCTGAATCTTACCTTAATCTTAATCAAGAGCTGTGAGGGGCCTAAATATGATTATAAAAAGTTTAATAATGCTGTAATAACAAGTGAGTATTTTACTGAAAGATTAAACAGTTTGGCCAAAAACAAATCTGTTGCATGTGAACATTTCACTGACGTCTTCAGTGTCACAGCTAAGTACTGATGCTTTTAAGTGGCATGACGGTCTATTAAAAGGCATCAGATGCATTATACAGTAGGATATAGATGGATTTAGGGACTAAAACTTGGGATGTCTTGAACATTTGGGCAATTTTAATCCCTCACCCTGGTACTTCTCCTCTAGTTACTGAAAGTTTTTCACTGCAGTTATCTATTGACATTGTTAAGCACAGTTTGTGAAATAGGCTCCTGGTCTTGTTCTGTACTTACACAGAATGATGTAACTATTGTTGTTATTGTAATCTGATTTATTGCCTCTAATCTTTACTAATAATAATGTTGGTTGGATTATGTACATGTATGTTTAGTTTTAGCATTAAAGCATAATAACAGTATGGTGGTAATGATCGGTTATAAAAGTCATTTCATCTAGAGTGCTATTAATTATTGCTTTGTGTCTGTATCTTTGTATGTGTGTATGTGTGATCTAGGAGGGGGTTCCTTTTACACCAACACACACCCATCCTCACACACATACAGAGGTACACCAAAGCCATGACCCTCATGGCCCGTTCTACGATACATCATCTTCCACACCGCTCCTAAAACTTCTCTTTGTGCTTTGAAGTGAACACGGTTCAGTGAACAAGCTGCTGCCGCCCTATAGGGGTACACGGAGAAACACAGAAAATCATCGCAAAACTCTGTGGTGAAACTATAAACTTTATGGGCTTCTCAGAGGAAAGTCCAACAGATGTTCAAAAACTTTTTTTTCCCTCCAGTGTTCAGGTAGGTTTCTACTTTCTTTAGTGCATATCTCAGGGAAAGTCAGTCAGATACTGTGTGACTAAAACAGCCTTGGCTTTGGCTTCCAGAAATTACTGTGGTCCTGAATGGCATTCATTAAATAAAATTCTGCTTTTGCCTCATGAAGTGGTAAATCTCAAGTTTTAGCTACGTCTGCAACAAGTCTCTCAGTGACTAATTGTGAGTCTTGGTAATGACATCATGACCATGAGACAAGAGGGAGTGGAGGTGGGGTGGAAGGCCTTAGAATTATATTGGTGTTTACACAATTAGAGTGATACATCTTGGTAATGTGTGTATGCTGTGTGGTGTGTGTGTGTGTGTGGTCGGTGAACATGCCTTTCCTCCCTACCCTACATGTAAATACAGTGTAAGTGAGTGTTCTGACAATCAAGCACCTGAGCCAACATTACTCCCTTTTCTTCTCCTGTGCTGAATGCACACAAGAACATACTGAGACAGACAGAAGGACAGAAACAAACAAACAAACAAAAGAAAGAATAAAGAAAAAACAGAAAAAATGGAAGCAACAGTCTATTTAATAGAATACCCAGCAAATAAAAAAAAAAAAATGAAAATCTTTGTGTGTATGTCTAATAACGTTTTCAAATTCTCCATGGTGGTACCTGAACAAGGTTTCATATAGTAGACTGCTTGTTTTGTGCTGTAATATTACAAATAATTAAAAACAAATTAAATAAAATAAATAATAAAAAAATGTTTTTAGATCCTAATATTGGTTTTAAAGTTAAACTTGCAATTTTGAGATCGTCCTCAGCAGATGGAGAGCTGTCCAGCTGTCACTGAAAAGCAAATGATTAAATGTTAGTTTTTGCTCAGGAATTGTGTGCGTGTGATTTTGGAATCAGTACTCGACAAAACAATCTTACCACTAGGTGAATTACTTGCTGTTCTGGAGTGTTCACTCAAATCACATTGTATTATGCATTAAATATACAACTGGATAGAGTGACAGGATCGCTTTGTCCGTTCTGGAGCTTCTTTCTGTTTCCCCAAAAGTCTGCATTGTCAATTTAGTTTGTAATCGCTCAACAATGCAAATTTACATACAGAGTTCACCAAAAAACAAATTTTATGCAAAAGCACCATGAGAAATTCCACTGGTTGTGACAATCCCATTAAAATGATTTGAGTTTTGTCTGTATTGTTGCTCTTATAAATGCTGAAGTAGACAAAAAAAAAAAAAAAAAAAACTGAAAAAACTTTGACTGATGAATGTTTGTGATTATTCCCCAGGTTCCCTTCAGTATGCCAATGCTCTACAGTCTGACCTACATACAAGATGTATTTATTTACAAAGAGTAGGTAGCCAATGATTTCACAGTCACATTCTTTACCTTGATGTCAATACCTCTTCAGGGACATTGACAATAAACATGTACCACCAGAGCACTGCATACTTTCTTGACAGCTGCTTTTGTTTATGTGCAGCCTGTACATAAATGTTAACATGGGGGTCTCCAAGTTTCCAGTCCCATATCAGAGCCTGACCCTAAATCTGAGCCCCTTACCCAGACTGTTGCACTGGGCTTAGTCCTGTGGGACGACTCCAGGTCTTGAGGTCTGCCCCCTGGCCCGGGGTCCGCACCCCTCTGACAGCCCCTGCGTTGCCTTGTGCAGCTTCAGTCCTCAGAGAGCCATGTTAAGCAACCCCCTGTCTGTGGCTCTCTCACCACCAGGAAACAGGGGCCTTCTCCTGCACCTCTCAGCTGCAATGTTTGACAGCTAATATTTTTCTGCCGAATCCACGTCTGTAATCTGCACTTCCATGTAGGGATCTCGTTACGACCTGTCTTGAGTAGGCCAGCTGTTCAAACAGGGTGATTAATTAAAGGAATTCTGTTTGTAAAACAATCCCCGACCATACTCTCTCTTCCTCCCTCATACACTTTCTTTCTTCATCATCACTCTCTCTCTCTCTCTCTCTCTTTCTGTCTTTCTGGTTGTCTCCCTTTGAACAGCTGGTCCAGCTCTGGCCAAGCTCTGGCAAGTGGTTACTCCTTATAAAGGTCACAAAGAGCAGGGTTTATGGTCTCCTTGCGTAAAGCCTGATTCTCTCTGAGGTACATTAGCAAGACAAACATCCCAAATAAAGATGATTATACTTACATGTGTGCATATGTGGGAGGTTTTACATGTGCCTTTGTGGATGATAGTAATATCAAGGAAAGGCCAGGAATGCTAAGAGTAAGGGAGGTTTGCTGGGTGGTTGTGTTTTTATTGCTTGATGCCTTTTAGCAGGTGAGGTCTCTTGTTGGCAATTTCAGAACTGGACACTCACTGTCTTTCCCCCCTCTTCTCTCCGTCTCTCAGTCTTACTGAGGGGTGCTTGCTATTCAACATGGCTGAAACAGATGATTTAACTCTTATCAGGCTGCAGCGCATGGCGACCTCACTCATTCACACTGTCCTGCAGCACAGGGGCAAAAAGTCCCATTGCTACAAGCAGCAGCCAAAGGGGCTAGCTCATCCACACACTTGTTTTTTTTTTTTTTTTGGTAAATGTACATAGATTCTCTTATATAAATGTCTCATCACAGGGTCCATGCAGCATGTAAACCCCTGACTAAAGTGCTTACAGAAACTAGAGAGGCTGGAGTGCTCACTGGACAGGTACCACTCTGATAAAAACATAGCGCAGACTTTATCAAAGATATAAACAGCTTGAGTCATACCTAATACACAAGATATGTATGCAACCAGTGCTCTTGACTGTAGTCTTTCCACAAATGTGCACAGATGTTTCATCACAAAAAACATAAGAGGCCATAAAACCAAGTGGACCAAACCCCATAGCACACATGGCCTTACACATGCCTGCAATTCTCTCCCCAAAAAGCCAACAGGGAGTTTTTGAAACTATTTCTATTAGGAGTCTGGGTTTTGTCTATCTAGCAACATCTGTTGTGAAAAATCATTTAGTGAAAGCATTAAAGTATAGGCCTTGTTAACAATTCTGCTTATGAGTGCTGACTACAACACCTGGTCAGGTCAGGACGCACCCATCAAACACATTCTGTCACTTAATTGGGTTTGAAGATTGGGTGCCAAATGCTTACTTTACATTCTTGTATCTGACCTGGAGTTTACAGGGAGAATGCCTCAACTTGTTACAAATGAGGATCAGTTATGGGAAAAGCACTAATTAAAATAAGAAGTAGGGAGTCATATGCTTAGGGATTTTAGTTATTTGTTAACTGGATAATGGACTTGATCTTTCTGTTCTTGTTAGTGAAATCCACTGTTATTTCCCTCATTTGAGCTAAGCCAGCAGACAGAGGCAATATAATGCCTGATGCTTAGCTGGCAAAGTTTAATATAAAGAGGTGAAACTTAAAACTAGAATTACATCTCTGCTGAGTGGCTTATAGCAGCCTTGGCTCTTCTACAGCTCTGGATTCCAAACCTCTGAGATTCCAGGGAGGTATTAGGTGACTCGAACCGGAAATCCCCTCTTTGTGACCTCTGGAGTTTGTTTTCCTTAGCTGAGCTTCGAGATGGGTGGCACTGTGGGCCCGGGCCTCACTCATTCACTCTTACCCACTTCCAGATGCCCAGAAGGGAATTGTTAGAGCTGCCTTCATGCCCGGCTAACATCGTGTGGATCGGGTCCACATTCTAACATGCTAGGATGCCTGGTTACAGTTTATATTCTCTCTCATTCTCTCCCTTCCTCCATCTCCCTTTTCCATCTGGTCCTGTGGCCAAGGCTGTACCATCTCAAAGGAGGCTAACCATCTTCTGTGGCCAAACGGCTGAAAAACCTTCCTGCATAATTATAAACAGACACACGTGTGCAACGTTGGCAAATTGGTGATCTCACACCTTTGCTCCACTGGCTGCTTGACAGTCCCTCAGGAGTGAGCCAAAGGGCAGGCACCGTCAAGAGGCGTGTATAAATGAGATTGTTGGGCTGGGTTCCTAGCTGGACAGGGGAGCTGGAGGGGACAGAACAGCAAAAGACAAACCCTGTTTTGTTTTCCCTTTTAAAATAGTCTGCTTTGACAGAGAACAAGATATACAAGAGAAGATGATGGACTATTATAGAGGAAACATAAGCATGAGCAACAGATATATTTGAAAAAGGGAATTAGAAGACATGAGAAGTAAGGGGATAACAAGAAAGAAGAGAGAAGAAGCTGGTGGAGGGAAAAAAGAAAAGAGAGGGGAAAAACATCTTGAGCTGGAAGTGTTCCTTTATCCTGGCCAATCTTGGCTGCACCTGTGATGACAACCCCTTGTGTGCAGTGCAGTGATTGTGTAACCTGGAATGAATGGAAAGGGGGCTGTGGATGGTGTAAGGGGTTACAGAAGGGGAGAAAATGACATAAAGTGTTCCCCCCGACTTGTAAATCTATGACAAGACCCAGACAGTCACCGTGAAACCCCCCACCCAGTGTCCACCTGCAGGGCATAGATTGGAGAAAGAAGGGAGGGTGCTGGGGCACACATCCAACACACTCCCTCCCTACTCCTGTTACCCGTATTCCCCCCTTCCAGCCCCTCTCTTACCCTTCAACAGACACACACACACACACATACACAATCTGTGGGGCAGTGCGTTTCTTCCATTCCACACAAGCTGTTGTTTTAAATCATAATAGTAACCAGACTGTAATCACATTATTGCACACATTGTGATTTTGACAAGTGGTGGGAGTCATGTGCTGAGGCTTTGGCAGGGTTAGCACACCATTCTCCCAGCTGTGAGCTCAGCCCCATCCCACCCCCAACATACACATACATACACACACAGAGGATACACTCTACCTCTATCACTGTGTTCCACTGCAACCTGCATGCTTTAGTGCAGACTAATCTAAGTCAGATTTCTGTAACTTGTAGTTACACGTGCCTCGAGACTGTCCTCTTGAGAAAGATGATGAGCATTGGTTGTTTTGTTCAGGCACTGAAAATGACCCATGTTTATGTTTTGCTGACTAGCATCCTCTTGTGGTTGTTCAAATAAAGACTGTTCTCTTTTAGTTGCAAAGCCAGAAATATTGTTATAATGTTATAGCATTGCAAATACATTTAAAAGAAAACTACCGTTTATAACAACTCGGGTTATGATGCTGACCACAACATGAAACAACCCTGGTGCAAATCTGGCTTGAGACCTTTGTTGGATTTATATTCTCCCTTGTTTCTTGTCATATCAGAAACATCACTAAAAATAGTCCAAGGTTGTGAAACTTAAGTAGTCAGATGACGAAACAGGCTGTAAAAAAGCTAAATTACTTTTCCACACCCGCTTGTTGGCTCAAAATATTCATGGATTTTGTGCGCAATGAGGGAATATTATTGATACTTACTTTCTGCTTTTCCTCCAAATAAAGTTGTAGAAAATCTAGCTAAACTGTCAACTTTTACAACCATTACTCCTTCTGAAAAATTTTTAAGCTGTAGCCCGAGATCTATATTACTCTGGTGACTATTGTGTTATCATAACCAATAGAACTAATGGCCCGAGCTATGACAGTTAAACCTGTAGTAAGACCAGTTGTTTTCCTTTAAGTGCAGTATACACCGTAGTGTCATCCTGGGACAAAAGACATACTGTATATGTCATGACATGCCTGTAGAAAACACTGGACCTGGCACTCAGACAGAAGTAGTTTCAGCATGAATGCACAAATCTAGAAACCAAATCTGATAGACAAGATGTTGGCTTTTATAACACTGATGACAGAAACAGGGGTGGATGTAGAAAATTTTGGACAGGGTGGCTGAGGCACAAACTCAGAGAGGGGTGGCACATTTGAAATACATGTAAAAAAAAAAGTTAATTAAACCCTAGTTCTATGAAATAATAAACAATACATTATTAAGAAACAAACTGCTTATTTTGTGAAAAAATGAAACACACATAGTGCTTTCTTTAGCTAACTTTGTGAGCCTTATTTACTTCCAGCTGGGGCCATTGCTGCTGCACAGTGGTTCCCCCCTAGTGCGGTTAATCATGGCAAGTTCTCCGCAACAAGACAATCAGAGAGAGAAATGAATGCAAATATCATGCTGCATGTGTGATATAAAATAAAACTAATCAACAATAAAGCACCAGAAAAATGTCATTGGTATTTAAGGCAAAAATTGTTTTTCAGTTTTCTTTCTCTATTTGACATCAATGACAAATGTCACAGTTTGATTCTGGCAGGGGTGGCCATTCAGATTCTGGGTGGGGCCCATACAACCCCAGGCACCACCCATGGGGAGCAACTCTATGTGAATGCGTGCAAGTGTATATCTGCATGTGCACCCACATGTTGAAGAATGACTCTGATCATAGTGGGATACTCAGATCACCATCACTAGGCATCAAGTGGGTAAAACAACAGCAGAACCCTGGCCCACACCTCAAGATAGTGTGAGAGAGACGAGGGGCCGAACTCGGAGCGCTTCTGTCTTTCTGTCCCATATTTTCTTTAATTTCTTCTGAGGTGCGGCTGTGCTCTACACCACACCACTAACAGGATCAGGCTGCAGGGTGAGCGCCATCCAGCTGGTTCTTTGTGTGTGTCTATGTGTGTTTAGAAGAGATTTTGTTTTTGCAAATAGATGGGGACACTACCCAAATAATAGCTTACCCAACCTATCCACAGTTTTAATACCAATCAGACAGTGGGCAAACTGTTCAAAGTCAGCAAGAAAGAACAACAGAGAGAAAGTTTTATATCCACCACATTTTCCCAAAAACATTTAGTTAACATGGAGGATGAATTTAATTATACTAACAAGGACATTCTGCTTCCTGAAACAAGCATGCCAGGTGTTTTGAGAATAAAGACATTTTAAATGATTTAGCCTGACAGACAGAGAGACAAGAAATCAGCACAAACAAATGTATGGAAGCATAAACACTTTGCTTTTGCTAGTGAGATGTACAACACAGCTTTGCTGTCCCTGACTTTTATTCACTGTGCCATTGTGGTCTCTGATTTATAGCGGAAGAAAAAGATGAGAGAGAACGTTCTCTCTAAACAAAGAAAGCAGATGTACTTTATAAAACCACCACACTAAAAAACATGCTGTTCTTTCAAATGTTAAGGGGTTTTGCTTCACACGTCTGAAACATTTTATGCAGCTCCACATGCTTACATGTTCAGACCCCATCTTTAAAAGCTTGCAGGTTGCCTCCTTTTTGCACTCATGGATGGTGGTCCAAGCAGGTGATAATACTCAGAGCCCAGGAATCCATGGAATGGTTTTGTTTAACTTTGCCTCCAGGGAGAAATACATTGTGACAGTCCTTGGATATATGATGCCCATATTTGCCTCCCATCTGAAAACCCCAAAGTGAAACCATCACTCCATCAAATTTTAAGAACCGAAACGAGATAGTAATGGTCTGTAGCAGAGAGATGGTAAAATAGACACTGAGCATGTAGTTGTTAACATTTTGAACCCTTACAGGCTGTTATCAGGTCTCCAACCTGCAGGGTTGGCAATGGGCATGTCGCTAATATCAGATGGTGAAGGTGAGGCAAAACAATGTGGGGTCTCAGGATAACTTTAAAGGAACATATTCTCTGAATATGATTAAGACTACGCATGCTACAGTCATACTGAGAATTCACCTGATTATTTAAAAATATTGCCTCAGAAATAAAAGGGAAAACAATAGCTTTGGGCTGCAAGGAAAACATGTGTTTCACTGGTTCTGTATTTGCCTGTTTTGTATTTGCGGGTGTATTTATTTCAGATGAAGGAGAGCCGAAGGGAGTATGCCAGGCCCCAGTTAGTATGCAGGCTATAATTTCTGCTTCCTTTGAAGTCTATGTATCTGTGTATTGAGTATGCATGTCTGAGAGTCCATTGTGGTGTTGGGTGTGTAGCGCAGCTGTTCTGAAATACACTTTTCTTACATTAGAGTATGTCTATTTTTAAGATTACTTGTGTATAGCAGATTGTGTTTAGTTTAATCCGAGATTTTAGTGAAGTGCAGGGAAACTTTGTATCTACAGTAGACCAGATGGGCTGGTTCTTCCTGTCTACAGCCACTCAGCCTGTGACGTGGAGCCAAAATTTCTGCTCTCAGCACCAGAGAGATAGAGGTGCATAAATGGGCTGCCCTGCTGAATGCTATTGCTGGCCTAAACAACAACTTGAACAGCAAATTCATCCATTTAACAACTCAGCTTCAGAAGATTCAGGCAGAAATTTCAGAAATGCCAGGGTGACTCCATTCATCTGAAACCTGCCTAACTGACCAGCGGAGTCAAGTAGATTCTTTGGAGTAGTTGTGCTCCACAATGCAAAGCCATAAAAGCAAAACTAGATGACCTCCCATTCAAGATGTCAAAAAAATCTGCATAGGCATCGCAGAAGAGCTTGCAGAAGGATGCCCCACTGAATTAATTGATGTGTAACTTTGCAAAAACAACTTAATAATGCTTGTTTGGATGGGAGTCATTCTCTCTGGCTCTGAGGTTCCCAGATGTATCCACATTAGTCTGTGGCCTCAGCGGCTGTTCACTTACTCACTTGCCTTGCCAGCTTTGAGCCCATGGACTACTTACCCAATTAATGTTGTGACTTTGTGCCTGTGGGATCCCATAAAATTGTTTCTTTGAAAAGTGAAGCACCTGTATTGGGGAAAAAAACCACAGCATCAACCCCCTCCCCCCATTAGTCCATTAGTTCATGTTGCCTGCTGAGTGACACTACACAGACAAAACCTTTAAATGGGAACATCAAAGCGAGGTCAATTAAGCGAGCTATTCTGTCCAAACTGTGGGGCTTTAAAAAAAAACCCTGTGTTGCAGGAAACGCAACGGCTCGTATGGATGACTCACAGAAAATGGGCCGACAGTGTGAGTCACATACACTAATTGATTCCTCCACAATTTCATTGACTTACCTTCAGAGGAACTTTGCAACAAGAAGTATAGTGACAGATTAAAACCATAAGACCAGATATTTGGTCATGTGAATGGCATTTCACTGATAAATGATTTTATCTGTTTGTGTCTGGTCTTCATAGTTTTTTTTTTTAACTTTGGTTTTAGAGTTTCAAGCAAAATATTACATAAAAGCATCTTCTCGGTTATTCAGAAAACCTAAGGTATTTGAAAACCCAAATAATTTTATGCTTGAAACATTGAATTTTCATTTTGTTCCCCTCTTCTGCCTCAGGGTAATACCCACCTGCCTCATCACATGCTGGATATCTGCTCATCTGTAATCTCCTGAGGTTCGCAACATCACCTTAGAGGAGATGCATCATGGCATGACTTAGCACTATGTCTGATCGTTGTGGACATGTCTGCCTTCTGGCCCATATGTGAAGATAGCTGTTCATTACGAGTCCAGATAGTAGCCCCTGAGTTGTGAAACCCCACGCTTGACAGGATGCAGAGCTGCAGCGATAACTCACCTGTGTACTGATAGAAGAAGAGACAATGTCCCAAACAGATTAAAAGCAAGTTGATTGCAAAACAAGATGCATAGTTTTGCTCAAGGGATAAACACAAGATGGAAAAATTCTAAACATACCAGATGAAAGACGCTATTGGATGTTTTTATCTTAATGTCTTTGGATTTGTGTGGGAACATGAGCGCGTGCACATGCTTGTCATTTATACAGAGTATCAGGGTCTATTCATGTTTGGTTTGGAAATCCCAAACAGCCGAAAAAAACACGAGACACATTCAAATCTGTTTTCCACATCTCAGCTTCAGAACCACATTGTCAATGGCACACTTTCAAAGCCACATGCTGATTTGATATAAAGTATTCAGTAAAGTCAGCCATGATAGAAGATGGGAGCAGAGTAGTCGAGAGTCTGATCTCAATCATCTCTTTTCTCTCCTCTCCTCTTTCTGCAGCTTTAAGGAGATGCTCTGTTGTCACATAAAGGTCTTTACAGTCTGCTGGCAAAAATGTCATTTCCAAAGGCCTATCTCTGTTATCCTGTCAGAGCAGGCAGGAGATAGTTGGGCTAATCTCTGATAACAGGCAGTGTGTGACGTGTTGCAGAATGATGTGTGAATATTTATGTTTACCTCAAAGGTTAGATAAAGTAAGTTCCAGGTGTTGAGATAGAGATGGTTTAAATAGACGTCTCTGGCATTGCTCTGTTACAATCAAGTCCAAGTTAGTGTCTTATTAATAATATTATAGTTCACCTTTATTTATTAATACTTAGGTTAACCTAGAGCTTTATGTAAAATGATCACCTGACTGCTTGTGTCTCATGCCCTGCCTAACCACTTTTAGGACATCTCACTACATTCCCAAATCTCCGCAGTTAACTCTTAAATCTTATAACTCATAGCAACTATTGCAGAAAATACAAATGTAAAATCCAGTGAATTCTCCTTTAATACCATAATGGCCTAGCTGCCAGAACGTGTTCATCATTTTATAATTCATTCTTCAGTCTCATGCTCTCTTAGATTAGAAGTGACACCAGCAAGAAGACAAACAAAAAACATAGAACCAACTGCCATTTTAAATCACACAACATCATCTTCAGAGTTGCACTTAACAAATCACAGCGCTGCACTGCCATTAAATGAGCTTGAGGTCATTCAGTGAGTTAGAGGAATATGTCAACTCCACCCGTGCAGTGTGCTTGAGTTTTATGGCATTTAACATAACACAAAACATAATAACTTAACGTGGCGTGACATCATCATTCACAGGCATGGGACTTAGTAGCTTTGGGGATTGTACAAAGTCATGAAGCCATTTTGACCAAGCAAATCTTTGTGGAGGTTGCCTCACCACAGGCCTAACCACTGCCGGAAAACTTGATGAGTTACAGTAAAGAGCTTAATATGTGAATGATGCCACACACACATGAGGTTAGCACAGCTCCTAGGATGGCTCAAAGGACTAAAGCTAAAACTCATAAAATAGGCATCCAAATAAACATCACTGAACCAATGCACAAACAAACAAACAGATTCCTATTAAGAAAGGAATTAAGGAAACTAGCTAAGTGACTGCAGTCTTTTTGGAGGAGAAAACATGCAGCCGGCCTGCTTGAGCCCCGAGAGTGTGTCTCTGTGCATCTGAGAGCGTTTATCGAAGTAGAAGTCATTCTGGGACGTCTGAGTACACTTGCACTGATATCAATGGTTCTGGGTCCACCCAAGGCTCCTAATGTAGGTGGTCTGGGCCAGGGAGGAAGATGAGTGGCAGAAGGGAGAAGGGAAGGAAGAAAGAGGGAGCAAAGAGAAAGAGACAGGAACAAAGAGAGGAGAAGAGAGAGAACCAGAAAGTTTAGCCTCCACCCTTCCTCTACTATTTGCCTCTGCTGCAGATGTGGTTGTAAGGAAGGGAGGGAAAAAATCTGTATAACGTTATAATTATCCAACTGAATGCAGACCAAATTCTGAAGAACTGTAAACACACACACACAGGTTACACACTTGCTACACACAGTTTTAGAAAGAATGCTGCACCCTTGCACATCTTTTAAAAGTACAAAGTCCTTATGTCTTTAAAATTGATGAATATATATAAAGTTTTGGCATAAAAGTACAATAATGCTGAAAGAATAATAAGGCAAAAACAGAGAACCTGCAAAGGTTCAGATCCCACATTGCCTTGAGGCAAAGTTTGATCTAAAGTTTTTGTGCCTTTTGAAAAAAAAAAACGGTTGTTTCTGATGTTGCAGGGTGGAGGCCGACAGTGTGCAGCACACTGCTCCAATGCACGCAGTGGCCATTTCATGAACGGTTACAATCTGTTTACTATTGCGTGCCTACAACTGGTTTGTATCAGCTAAGTTTACTTAACAGTATATTTCACCTCAGGACATTTGGAAAGATAACCAAATAAACCTTTCAAGGCAGGAATGTTCCCTGGAGCTGTCAGGTTCAAAGTGAAGCCCTTGATGGCCCCTGAGCAACATGCGGTGGGTGCCTGCACTCAGGATGGACATGTTTTACTGCGGCCTCACTGGTCACTAAGACAAAGTGGGCGTAAGGGGGAACTGGAAGCACATTTAGCATTGAAGAAGATCCATAAGAGCGATGGGATGGAGGGCGGTTTGGATTGTGGAGTGGCTGCAATGGTGGAAGGGCAAAAACATCAGCCAGCAGCAGTCGCCCAGCTTTGACACCTCGCCCGGAACAGGACTCCGAGAATTCAAACATCGTTTCTCAGATGTTCCACTTCCTCTTGTAAACTGCAGGAATTCTTTCATGTTACAAGTGCTTTTGTTTTATGACCATGGCCCTGGAGAGTGGCTCTGCAGAGCCCCACAGCTCGCAAATTTCTCCACCAGGATGGCTGCCACAGGATTCGAAACCGGTGTGTTTATGTGTATGAACTGACTGAGGGCGTCAAGGGAAAGCGGGAGGAG
>NW_018128021.1:847493-850541 GCF_001952655.1 Monopterus albus | reverse complement strand
CACTAGTTGTTCCATTCATCACTTTGTTGTTCCAGCTGCAGAATAAACCGCAGTGTGGTGCATCCCATTTGAAAAGTCAACATGATAAGAATTCCTGGATTGAAGTGGCACAGCCCATGCTTCCTTGGCACACAGTACACTTCCTCCTCAGCCTGGTCTCTGTGGTGGACCGTGACTGTGACAGGACTCTGAGGTTGGCCCAGTCACTCCCCAAGCACATCACATCCTGTCTGATCATACCAATGATAGGGTGTCCTAGCTCCCAGACTGTGATGTCATATTATGACACACAGGAAAGAGAAGAACCCCGTCTAGCCTTGGCAAATGGTTGTCTGGGTCCCCAGGCATCTAATTAGGATAGAATATACATGCGTCAAAGTAACAACAACAACACCACAACGGGTGGAGCTGATATCAGCTGGTTGAGCAGCAAGCATATGACACAAAAAAATTCCTAAACCTTTTGAAAGCAAACATGTAATATGAAATCCCAACATGTATAGCATCCAAATCCACAGCCTGTGAACTCTAACATTAAAACAAGCACATTTCTGAAGCCTTCTTCCACTTTTGGGATTTCCTATACTCACTGACCTCCACTATATTTTGTGTTTTGGTGCCTTTTCCCGGTAGAATCCTTCATATGTCTGCCAGATGGTACATCTATTTGCTACTCTTTAACTCTAGCCTGTACACCAGATAGAAAGATGCAGACCAGCAGCAAGAGGAGCTCTGGCACAGCTCCAAAAAGGCTGTGCAGTAAATTTGCTCTTTTTGTTTTATACACTTGGGGTCAGAGAAAAAAGGACTTCACTCAGGTTCATACTGACAGGTGGGCCTGTTGTCAGAGGTGATCTTGGAGCAGACAGATGTATGGTCCTCTCTGTTTCACTGCTCTTTTCTCTGTTGGGATGTGTTGTTCTCTCCCTCCCACCTTGGTCTCATGTCTTCTTTTGTGTGCCAATGCACCTGTGCTCAGCAGGGGGAGGTTTAAAAACGAAAGGCATTAACTCAGACTTCCAGAAAGTTTTCTGTCATGACTGATCTTTCAACCAGGTCATTTGTAAAACTGGTAAGGAGTAGGATGTGTGTGTGTTTGTGTGTGTGTGTGTGTGTGTGTATCAGGATGAACAAATATGCACTCTTGATTTTTACTTGTCTGTTTGTGTGAATGTGTGCAATTGTGTAAATGAATAAAACAGAACTGCTGTGGATGTGTGTGCCTCTTGGTCGTGCTTGTGCAAGAAGCTGGGTGACGGAATCCGTCCACTGCCAACGACCCAAACACTCTAAATCAAAACAGGTGTTTCAGTGTGTTGACTGCTGTAACATGAAGACAAGATGCTCACCAGGCAATTCTTTTCCTCTTCTGCAGCTAAATCAAAAAACAGAAGACCAGGATGAAATCAAGATGTCAAAGATGATGCCTTAAATGGCAGCATCCAACTCTGATGATCTCATAGGTTTTAACGAGAGTACAAATGCAAAAGTTGAACTGATAAATTTTTGAACTAAGTATAGCTACAACAAAATTCAGCACAGGCATGACTCTCAGCAAAACCGCTCACCGCCTCCTCACCAAACATACGAGCAACAAAATCTGTTTGTATTTTTGTGGCTGACTGATGCATAGCGATGACTCATTTTTTCAGAACCAAGAGGCAACACTATTTTCACTTGTGGACCAGAGAAGAATGGACACAAATGTTGACCTGGAAAAAGTTTTGTCTGGTGGGATGGCCATGGTTGTGAACTGTGACCTCCCAGCTGTGGTGGTGGATATGTACTTCTTGTATTGGATGAATAAGTCTGATGCAGTTTTTTTTTTAGGCTTCCCATACTGATCGTTACACATGTACACTGAAAACAGATCAGGATAAATACAACTATTTCTCTCAGGGGCTGGTAGAGGCTAAAAGCAGAGCTATAAGTGAGTGCATACTGAATCTCAACTCTAAATCTGGCTTCACAACTGCTTTATGTGTAAATAAGCACTTGTTTGCTAACAGAGACAAGTTTGTCATATGAATTTAAAAGATGATAATGCCCAAATGTTTAATTTACAACTTGTTGCACCCAAGTAGCCAAAAATATGTTTTTGCATGTCTATAATTCAAAAAGACTGTGCTCCGGGTACAAGTCAGGTGTGCTGAGCAAAAGTTCATTAAACAAAATCAACACAAGGCCTTTGGACTGTGAAGGATGCCTCAAAATATTAAGTTTTACTCTCAGCTTAAAAATCACATGACTGAGAAAGACCACACAGGCATTTCAGCATAACTGCCTTCTTCAGTGTACTAAACTAGCACCACAACTCGGGCATTTCTACCCACCTGTGTACTCACTGTGACCAGTACAGGTGAAACTGATAACACTGATTAGCGCTGCTTCATGCCACCAACATCTGAATTATACACATCAAGTTAACTTGATCTTCAGATGTTGCTTTAACTTACTGTATGTATATTGTTGTAAGAGTTAATGTATAAATGATGTGAATCATTTTTTTAGGCATTTTAATGTCCAATAAAATGGCATACAGGTGTACAAAATGTGACCTGTGGTAAGAGATGCAGGTTATTTTGTTTATATATGATTTGTGTGTGTTTTCCTATTTGTAATGAATTGTGTAGATTGAACTGACATGAAGAGACATGGAGCAGCACTAATGAGTGTTATCAGCGGCACCTGTGGACAGACATGCAATAGATGTAAATCAGCATAATGGATCTACAGCATGGACAAATAGAATGACAAAAACTGAATCTTGTAACATATACAGTGAGGAACAGAAGTATTTGAACACCCTGCGATTTTGCAAGTTCTCCCACTTAGAAATCATGGAGGGGTCTGAAATTCACATTGTAGGTGCATTCCCACTCTGAGAGACAGAATTTAAAAAAAAATTCAGGAAATCACGTTCTATGATTTTTAAAGAATTTATTTGTCTAGCACTGCTGAACATAAGTATTTGAACACCTGAGAAACAGCAAGAATTCTGGCTCTCAAAGACCTGTTACTGTGCCTTGAAAAAGTCCACCTCTACTC
>NW_018128021.1:842887-846825 GCF_001952655.1 Monopterus albus | reverse complement strand
CATATCAAGGTTCTGGAGTGGCCTAGCCAGTCTCCAGACCTCAATCCAATAGAACATCTTTGGAGGGAGCTTAAACTCCGCGTTGCTCAGCGACAGCCCCGAAACCTGACAGATCTAGAGGAGATCTGTGTGGAGGAGTGGGCCAAAATCCCTGTTGCAGTGTGTGCAAACCTGGTCAAGAACTACAGGAAACGTTTGACCTCTGTAATTGCAAACAAAGGTTTCTGTACCAAATATTAACACTGATTTTCTCAGGTGTTCAAATACTTATGTTCAGCAGTGCAAGACAAATAAATTCTTTAAAAATCATACAATGTGATTTCCTGAATTTTTTTTTAATTCTGTCTCTCAGAGTGGGAATGCACCTACAATGTGAATTTCAGACCCCTCCATGATTTCTAAGTGGAGAACTTGCAAAATCGCAGGGTGTTCAAATACTTCTGTTCCTCACTGTATAAAAAAACTACATCAACCCAATCCTGCAGTCTCTTTGCATCAAGGCCACCTATTATCCTCCCATGTGGAGTTATCAGCAAATTACCTTTCTGTGATGATTCTGGGAGGCTTTATCTCCTGTATATAATGATTTTTGTGATGAAGACAAGACAAGTTATGATTTAGAAAATGCTGCCAGTGCTGTTTTGTGCAAGTGTGGCAAATAATGGCGGACTAACATGACGCTACCCAGCCTGTACACTGACTGTGCATTACAGCGTGTCTGCCCACATCCCTGGAGAAAGAAAAACTCAGTCCTGTGCAGCTTGAGTGCTGTTATTTGCTCTTCTAAAAGGTGCACAGGCCCCAGCTAGCTTCATATTCAACAAGACTTTCTGTTAAAACTAATTTACAGGAAGTCACTAAGTACTTTTCAGTAAAGCCTATAGACAATATTTACTTTTGTTTATATCAGCTAAAATGCCCCGCTCAGATTTTTCTTATGTACATTAATTCAGCTTTCATTCTTTTTAACCCATCTCACATTCTTTTGCCTGTATAATACTGTGCACATCTTTCCCTTTCAGTTGGACTTTCCTTGTATGATTCTGGAGTGACTCATGCGTTTGATGAAGCACAAACAGAACCAATGTAATCACTAATTTGACGTGAAGCAACAAAACCTGTCAAACTGTTGAGAGCTGTAGTCCAAACTTCAGCTCTGGCTAACGCCACAGCAGTGATTCATCCTGGGCACTGTCTCACTGTTCTTTTTGCCCAAACAATATTCTATCATCCATCCACAGATCTGTATATCCATTCATCCATGTGTCCCCTTTCTTTTAGAATGTCTAGAGTACTTTAACCATCTCACGTTGGTCACTCTGCTTTTCAGCTTTTCATTAACCCATTAACCGTCCATCCATTCTATTCTTTTCTTTCCATTTTCCTTGTTGCCACATGCAAATCTTAAAATATATTTTATCCTCTTGTGAGTGCATGTAGCAGGACTAACTGATATTCAAATACTTTTAATTTTACTTGGTAAAGTACCCTGAAATGATTTTTGTTGTGATTTGGCACTATACAAATAAAATCGAACAGAATTTTAGAATGAACAAACAAGCCATTAAATGTATTTGTATTTTATCTGAGTATGATGTTTGTTCCTCTTTTTACCCTCATCCCTGATTTGATAGCAGCTTGTGCTTGTAGGAGTTACAGTACCCAACCCATAATGCACTCCAGACGGCCTGATTTCCTAATGACTGGTTGTGCTCGAAGCCTTTCCGGGCATGGCTGTGGCCACAGGCCTCACACAAACACACACACACACACATATATATACCACATGTTGACCATTCAGCTGGAGTGGTTGTGTTTGTCTTTGTATTATTGTTATGATTTCTACCTGTCCCTTTCAGAACAAACTCATCATACTGCACCGAAACCCAGCGCCAGGGTCTAGTGAACTACACTGTATTAAACTCATACATTTTCAAGTACTGGTAGTTCTACTACATTCATATTTGTATAGTGATTCAAGTAGTTAAATTATTTGTTTGCCATTTTTTGTGTAGTTAACTACTGAAACTATAAACAGTTTTGGGCCACAACAGTAAAGGAATGTTTTTTTAAATTTTTATTTTACCCTGTTGCATGTGAGTGGCTTTTCAGCATCGGCAAGTACGTTTCTACCTTCAAACAGAACTGTCTTTTGGATAAGAACTTTGACAGCTTGTGTGTCATATAAACTAGATTTTGCTTTAATAGGTCTGTTATTTGAACCAGTGTTCAAGATGTTTTTACTGTCTAGCAAGTTGAAGTATCAGTCATTAAAATTGTACAAGTGAGTAGTTTAAATTACTATTTTTAAGTAGCTTTACTTCACTAAACTAGATTTCACCCTAAAGCACTGTAGCTTTGCTGGAGTACAACTTCTTCCAGTGGGAAGTAATTGGTAGTTTCCAAAGCTGTTTTCAAAGTAGCTTCCCAAACACTGCCAAAAACCTCCAGTTTTTTTCTCCCCTGATCTCTTATATATCAATCTATTTTGGATGGCAAGCAGGTAGCATGGAAGGCTAATATGTGGCATGAGCTTATATGAAGCACAGGTAACATGTGGAGTGTTTATCCTCTCCCAACTGTCAAGGACAACCCCCCCTTTGCTGTATCCAGGACCTTAGACAATCCTCCAGGATAGACTGGTCTTCATTAAGATGCTGTTCTTTTACCTTTTCCTTAGATTTTTTGCAGGACACAAGAAGAACAACAACAATAACAAAAAACTCTGTCTTTCTTAACTCATGCCTTTAATAGTCCTGTATTTTGTAGATATAAGTGTAACTCAATCTGATGCATTTATCTGACAACCCACAGGGTCCAGATGTACCAGTTCAGTAAAGGCTTTGTTTGTCACAAAGGTAATTGGTTTGTTGCTTTGGTGTGACTCCCCTTTATTGCCGACTGAGATGTTAAAGTGAATATTTTCAGTTTTTCCTTCTTTCCGTCTTCAGTCAGCCGCTCACAAAGAGACAAAACACCACAAAAGAGGGATTGTGGAAGTCTACAGAGGGGATACTTGCAAAGTTTTACGCTATTATAGACACAGAGGTCATATGTTTATGATCAAAGACATACAATACACACTGAAACGCTTGCTAACAGAGACAAGTTTGTCATATAAAAGTTATATTATTGCCAGAGACCTACATGTCAGCAAAAATCTAAGCAGTGGAATCTAATAATACAGCCAAAAGTTTTGGTGCTTAAGTTAAAGCCTGAACTTGTCTGTTTTCTCAGGACAAACTCCCAATACTACAAATACATGTTACCTGGGGCCCGTTTCAAGAAGGAGGTTTTGTTGAGAAACTGAGTTTGTTAACCCCGAAATGAGGAAAACTGAGTTTTCAGTTCCAGAAACAGAGGTAACTTAAACCCGTGAAAGCGGGGCAAGTTAAACCAGTTTCAAAAAGAGAGGTAATCTAAACTCAGTCAGTTACTATGGCAACTTACTCTGTGAACCTAACCTGGTTGGGAGCAGGGGCCTATTTCAAGAAGGCGGTTTGACTTACTCAGAGTTGGAAAACTCGGAGTCTTTGGTTTCAGAACAGCTGAAAAGAGTTGGTTTAATCAACTCGGAGTAGGTTGACTCAGTTAGGCGCGTGCCACGCGACTATAAAAAGCCCTGAACAATGGAGTGAAGAAATTACAAGTCACCATGGCAACAGGACCAAGCCAAAATAGGTCTGCGTTTTTCCCCGACAGAAATGGATGTGCTACTACAAGCATATAGTGACTACGAGCCCATATTCCGTAAGAGAAGCAACACGGTTTCAGCGGCGAAAGAGAAAGAGTTAGCTTGGGGGAAAATAGCTGCCCGAGTCAATGCGTACGTTTACATTTTAATCATACAGTGGTCGGTGTAAGTAATTACTAAATAATGTTAGTAATGTTATTATTTGTCACTTGTAAAGTAAGGAATGGTTCTTAATTCTTCAATA
>NW_018128021.1:841300-841945 GCF_001952655.1 Monopterus albus | reverse complement strand
GGTGGAAATGACCATAGGCCTGTTGAAAGCACGTTTTCAGTGCCTATGTCACCTCAGGGTAACACCTGAGAGGGCCTGTGACATTATTGTGGCATGTGTTGTTCTCCACAATACTGCAATTATTAGAGGGGAGCAACACCCTGCCCTACAAATACAAGACCCTGAGGACGACCCCATCCACCCTGCAGATAACCACGATGGAAGGGCAGTCAGAGATAGGATATGCTGTAATGTCTTCTTGGAATAATCAACAACCACCACCACCGATGAAAGAAAGAAACTGAAAAAATGCAAATCATAATTTATTTGGATTTCTTCATTTCCTACAAATACAAAAGCAATTGTTAGATTTCAAAATTCATCCAATAATTCATACAATTCACCTGTAACTATACACTCACCTCTAGCTTTTGTTTGAGAATTTCAATTTCTAGATCTGTCTTTTCAATCTGGCGGTCCACGTATAACATTTCTTTGTTATTTTTTTCTATTTTTTTAATAAGATGTATTCTATACAACTCCTTAACTGGTAACTGTAAATACAGAAGATTTAGTTACATGACATAGTTCCTCATTAATTTTACAAATTGAAACTCTGGCATTTACTGAACATCACTGAACTGTGTTCATCTGCGCAGCAGCATT
>NW_018128021.1:825173-840354 GCF_001952655.1 Monopterus albus | reverse complement strand
TTACTGTTACTCATTCAATTATTGAAGAATTAAAAACCATTCCTTACTTTACAAGTGACAAATAACAATACTAACATTTAGTAGTTACTTACACCGAACACTGTATAATTAAAATGTGAACGTACGCATTGACTCAGGCAGCTATTTTCCCCCAAGCTAACTCTTTCGCCGCTGCAGCCGTGTTGCTTTTTTATGAAATATGAGCTCGTAGTCACTATATGCTTGTAGTAGCACATCCATTTCTGTCGGGGGGAAAAAATGCAGACCTTTTTTGGCTTGGTCCTGTTGCCATGGTGACTCGTAATGTCTTCACACCATTGTTCAGGGCTTTTTATAGTCGCGCTGCACGCGCCTAACTGAGTCAACCTACTCCGAGTTGATTAAACCAACTCTTTTCAGCTGTTCTGAAACCAAAGACTCCAAGTTTTCCAACTCTGGGTAAGTCAACTCAGAGTTCAGGTTTAAACTCTGAGTTTGTTAAACCTCCTTCTTGAAACGGGCCCCTGATCTGTTTGCTTGTCTGTCAACAGCTCCGTTTCTGGTTTAAGTGACCAAACTTTTTCCACACAGGCAGATGAAACAAAATCTGAATTAAAATGATCAGTATTCAATTACACAGCCAGGGGGTCCCTGAGGGCTCATGGCTGCAGGCCTTAACTGCTCTGCCCATATGTTAATGATCTCACTCTTGAATGCCCCAGTGTCCACAGCTAAATGTATACACTTGTGTATATTCATGCCAAGAACAACAAACAGCCTCCTGACAATCAACTGCAAAGGAGGGAGTATCGGGGTTTATTCAAGCTTAGACCCAAATCTGAAGAAAGTGCTGGCTCATTTTCCTTCTGCCCTATATAGCTTGGATGTGCAAATAAACAGATACACCAGTGGCCGAGACAATGCTGCTCCGTTATTTGAAAATCCACCCTGGGTTGAAAACAGATCATGATCATAGTAGCTTTACATGTTAATGAATCTATTCTTTTGGTGACATTTTCTTTCTGACACTAATTCTTCCCTTTACTTTCCACTTGCCTCTGTCCTCCGACTCTAGGTGGTTGAGTGCCCAATGAGGGGCCCAGCTCTTCTTCTGAAATCAAGAATATTGCTTTTGGCTGAAGCAGAACCCTCTAATTGAAAGCCAGGTCTGTCTTTGTCAGGATATGCAGCTGATGCTGGGTGGCCTCCCCACACAAACGCACAGTATTGTACTCTCACCTGAGGGAAGCACATTGTTATGCTGTCAACAGATTAACATGCAGATGCACAAACACCCTTTGTATGCACACAGATACACACAAAGGGCAGGCTGTGGTGTTGCGTCCTGCCACGAGAGGGTGCAGACAATGTGCCCCCATCACCTCTGGCTTCAGCCCGAGATTCCTTTCAGGACCAAAGAAAGATCCTCTGGATGCTGGATCATCAAAAAGGGACCAACTAGACAATAGGTTGTGATAGTATACACACGTACATGTTCCACTCATACAGTCAAATGTTCAAAGATGACTACGTTTATCTCTTCAATGATCCGCTGAAGATACGAGCCATTTCAAACAAGCTATCCCGTCTGCTCAGTTTCTTTTACCTCTAACAGTTTCTTTTTTCTCCTGCTATCTCACACAAATGACACTCGCACACATTCTAAATGGGTATTTGGGAAAACAGATGATGCTCATTTTTGGTGATCTTGAAGCAGAAACCCAAAAGGTCTCACTCCCTCAGCCTAGATGTTCCAATTCAGAAAAGTGAGCATGATTCAAACAAGTACATATTAAGTATAATGTACTGAACTCATGTATAATAATTATAAACTCAGCTGTACATAATTTGAAAGAAATTTTTTGCTTCTTTCCTTCAAAGTCTACTTAACCCGTTCTTTCCATTCTTCTCACTAGTGTTCGAGGACTCTCGTCTTCTGCTCTATATCAACCGAGTCATGTGTAACTGAGCTCAAGTCACCAACTCAAGTGCCCATATCTGCCTTGCCAAAACAGGTCTTATAAAGTCTACAGACAAATAAAACAGACTAAGACTCCAGCCATGCCAGTGTCTCTGTGAGGCTTTAGGCACCGTGGTGTTTTGAGCTAAATGCTAATGTGAGCAATGTTGAGGAAGCTACTATAAAAACATAGCTTTGAAAGCCACCAATTACTTCACTCTGGAAGAAGCTGAACTATAGCAAACCTTCTTTAAGGAAAAATGTAGTTTGGTGAACTAAACTTAGGAAAAAGTAGCTCAAACTACTTTTTTCAAACAACTCTGGCATTTTTGTTATCTGACTGCAACTAAAAGAGGAAAAAATAAACTTAAACCTTTTTTAGACCAGCATGAGCACTGGCCTAAAAAAAAAAAAAAGGGCCTGTTAACAGGGCAGTTCCATTTGGCACAGAAAACATCCCTGCCGATGCTAGTAAGTTGCTTATATGCAGCATTGTAAAATAAAATAAAATTAAAAAAAAAAAAATCACCCATTTCCTTTTAATGGCCCAAAATTGTTTGTAGTTTCATTACACAAAAATTGCAAAAAGGTAATTAACTACTTGAATCACTATACAAATATGAATGTAGTTGAACCTCCAGCAAACTACTGCAAAATGTTATGTTTAGTCCCCCTCACCAGGAGGGTGAGGGAGAACTGGGGTTAGACTCAAGATGGCTGACCCAGGTGCTAGTACAAAAAAAAAAAAGAAAAGTGGTTTAATGGAATAAAAACAACAAAGTGACAACATAACAGGGTCCATAATACATAGTGACGACTAAGGAGACCAGGACGGTAAACACACAAACTAGAAAGAGAAAGCACGTAAATTCTGTGTTTCTAACCGCATAATTAGCGTGATAAGGTCAAGCCAAAACGCACAGAGACTGTCAGCGTAGCATCTTAGACACGTCTAAAAATGCGGGCCAAACATAAACTTTTTAACTTACATAGGGTAAGTATTGTCCGTTACATGTCGCAATGCTCCGGCCACGACGGGGCATCTGCCAGAGGTATAAATAAGGAAGCCAACAAATCACCGGAATACGCCTCAGGTGTGCGCACCGACCCACGAGTCACTAATTACCCGATGCGACACAGCTGAGGCGTTGATCACGCAAAAAGGGAGAACAGGAGAGGGAAAAGAAAGAGAGGCAGGTCGCGCCGAGCGGACCTGGCACAAAATGTAGCTAAATGACTAGTTTTAATCCATTTCACTACTCCCCAACAGTGAATGTCAGCATGCTAACACCGTCCAAAAATGGTTGAAATAATTGGATAGAAACATAAATAACAGACATTTCAGAGAGGATGTAAATAACTTGCAATATAAACATTCCAGCTTTTCCAGGCTAAAGTGTACTAACACTAACTAAGTGTGATTCCTGGGGCTTCTGAATTTGTTGTTTCTGAATGTTCCTGTTTTGATGTTTTTCATCCTTTGTTCAGTCTTTCTGTAATTTTTCCAACATTTGGTTCACATTTGGCTGTCTGTGACCCATGCAAACATCTGCTTGTAGCCGGAGAGAAAGTTTCTGAGGCTGGTGTGTCATCAGCTCAGGATTTTACTCTGAGCAGAGTCATACAAACACATAAGTACACACACATGCATAATTTACACACACAAGAATGCCTTACTGTTACACATTACTCCTGCCCTCCAGCTCCTACACACATTTTTACAGGAACATACACACACCTGCGTGCAACAACACACACAATTTCTTTGCATATTACTCTCTAAATCCACAGGAGATGCAGAGCACCAACCCCAGTCCTCTCCAGTGGTCTCCTCTGCCATTGAATTTTGGTAACCTTTGGGGCTCTTGTTAGCTCAGAACAGGACCAGACCACCACTTTAAAACACACACGCACATGCATGCACACCGCAAATATCCCACCCCCAGCGTTCCTAACTGTGGCTGACACATCAAAGGGCCATGTCCGAGAAGGGAAGTCAGGGAGGGTCTGGAGAATCATGGGAGACAAAGGAAGCGATTAAGAGATAAAGATCAGTCTAAGATATGACATTTCATCCTGGGCAGATCCGGTAGACACACTCCATTCAGAGAAGGGTATATACTAGCAACGGAAGGGAGGAGGGAGGGAGCTGCATGGGCTCTCTCTTAAAGCCCTTCTTGCACCTTTCCCACTACTGTCTGTGGACATGGGATAGGGTCTGCAATGACAAAGCTTGTAGACACACTTCACAAAAAAACAAAAAAACAAAAACCACAGCACAGGACAACAAGGTAGAGCAACTTCAAAGGGGAGGTACACACTAACAGCATGTCCCTCAACTTATGTACAACAAGCAGCCATCACTCAGGCAACAAAACAGAAACTGTTGCTTATTTGCTACCTGGTTGTGCATTCTCCTCAGCCTCTCTGCCAGAGCACCTATGGTTCCTCATTTTATTTGCTTTTAAATAGTATTTAGCAACACAAAAGAAGTGAATAAAAAAAAAAACATCCTCACTGTGGGCCTAATTGCCTCTGGGTCATGTTACATCTCCAGTTTCACGTTGCTGTTTTCAAACTGTAGCCCGAAAGCCCGTGGCACAATCCACCTGCCTCTCGGAGAGCCACACAAAGGGCCAGCGTATGAACACAGAGGGAGTCTGTTAGCAAATAAACACTGAGATCTAGCTCAAGCCCCGCTCTAGCCAAACAGCAGTTCTCTTCTCAGATATTAATGCACCTGAAAGGGAGACAGTGCCGGTACTTGAATTAAACTTCTGTAACTAACCAGAGCAAAACAATGAGCTGCCACCAGATGACACAGTACTATATATCAGCTATTATCTCGCTGAAAGGCGAATTAGTGTTCCACAAGGGAGGGAATGGGAGAATGAGATGGAGCAGTTGTGCATAAACAGCGTTGTCTAATTACAGGAGGGCTTTTACAATGTCTCAGTTGCCAGAGGCTTCAGGGCAGCAGAGATTGTTAAATGAAGAGAGTGATACTTGCTTTACTCACTGTCTTTAATTTCCTGCCATACATGTAAATAAAGGATGCAAGAAGAATATTGTTTTAAAGAAGCAACAAAACAAGGCAGTAAATAGGCATATGAAAGAACTAAAAGGGCTGTTTCCATAGATCGCCAATCTTTTCCTCCCATTCATATAATTTTGTAGATTGTGCATCTGAAACCCGACTTGTGGAAAAGAGTAATCCCAACACACAGGCTCCAAACCCACAGATTTATTTAAATAGATAATGTCTTGATCCCAGTTGGATTTTCATCATGTCAAAATGTTTAAAAACACCTCACCTTTATTTATACCCATAGGCTGCTGTGATTAACCATCCAAGCATAAACACTTCAAAATGATTAACTATTCATGTTGTATACAATGCAATCTCATTCAGAGAGGGAGCACAAAGATAGTAAAGCATCAACTATAGCAAATATTTAGAGAAATATCAAAATACAGTTGCAAGCCGCATGAAAACATGACAAAACACTATAAAAGTGTGCATAGAGAAAGTTCTGTAATATACTAGAAAAGCACAAATGAATCAAATGTTATGGTCCAGGCTATGGAAAGTGGCAAACAAGAAGCAATGTCATAGATAAATCAAAGTAAATTTACCAAAGATGTTGGTTTAAACCTCTTGGTATCAGTGTGAAGAGTAAATAATCCCCTTTATTTTAACAGAAAGAGAAGGAGGTAACTGAATTGTGTTGTTATGATAAAAACCAAAATTATAAAAAATAAAGAAGTTTAATCGAAGTAAACAAGTTGCTTTAAATGAAAATAATGAACTTGTGAAAATAATCCTCCATGGCCTGTTAAAGAAAAGCTGAACATGAGAAGTGTTTTCAGAGAGTTAGTGTATTGCTCGCAGGCCAGCCAGCACACCTGTTCAGTTGTAGATGTGAGGCGGGTGCTCTAAATACAGGCCAGAGGAACGTCGGGGGGCCGGGCTGTCCAGCAGCCATCTTTTCATTAGCCGTATCTAATGAAACTGCACAGGGCCTGAGGAAGAAAGGCCTACTGCAGCGACACCCTGCCCTGCCTGAAATTACACCAGAGACTTGCCCACAAAAGAAGCATTCCGTCCACACAGCGACACTGGCACTTGACACCAAATTTTAAACCCGCAGGTTGTTTCTTCGACAAGTGGAAATTTCCACTGCAGTCCTTTCCCAGTTGGCTTGAGAGAAACGACTGTCAAGGGGCTTTAATCGCGTAGTCAGAGTGTAACCCTCACTACACACACCCGCACTCCATGCCCCCAGTCCTCCATCACTGTACGTTGTATTTGGCAACAGTTGTCAAGGTGGAAATATCTGATATTCTTTCTAATCACTCAGGCAGCAATTACTGTTAATAAGCTTTCTTTGAGAGGCCGCCATTGTTTTTCTTCTAACACCACTGACAGACACCAGGGCTGTTAACTCCATGAACAACAACAACGGCACATGTACTTAAATGTGCACATACAGGCAAGCACACACACACACACACACACACACACACACACACACACACACAGACTCGCTGTAATCTCGCTGTAAGGACACTCACTGACATTCTGTGATGAATTCCCTATGATATTTGGTTCAGTGTTTTGAATTGCATATTACAATTATTGTAAATACATTTTCTGTTGCTCACTAAATCAGTTCTGTGCTAATTGTTTTAGCACAGAAGTAGTTCAGTTTTCACGGTGAATTCACCTGTGCCGGAACCCTTAGGAGCAACACGCTCCTCTACATTTACCTACAGCTACCTGCACTGTACATAGCATGTGTCAGTGTGTATTTGTTTTGTACTGGTGACCCTGAGGTCAAACTATTCCATCGATGACAGCCTTATCCCCTTAAATGCACCACGGAGCTTTGCAGCTGCCGTGTGCCACTGCGGAGCTGTGTGTGATGAGTGGAGATGAGTTACAGACAGGGGTGAGAGGAGGTGTCACACAGATAACCCCTACAGATGGACAGCGGGAAGGGTCTAAGGTTTCAGACCTGTGTGCGAATGTCTGTGCATGTCTTTGTGTAAAAATGATATACCCTAAAGGAATATAAAAAAGAACGAGTGTGTGCGTCCATGCATGTGTGTGGAAGAATGAGTGGGAGAGTGAAACAAGAGGCCCCGACCTCGAGCAGCACTGACATGAGCTATCATCATGATTGCCCCTCCTGAGAGAACAGAAGAGGAGAGCATCAGCTAACTCTGTCCACTTGTAAAGCACAATGTGCCACATCCTGTCCTCTGTACATGAACCCTAAACATTTGTTCTTTTATATTAGAATATCACTGGGGTTTTGTTTTTCTTCAAGGGTCAGTTTACATAAAGCACAAAACACATCTATACCAGAGGCATCTCATCATCCAGATAGGTTTGGTTTTCCAATAACCAATTAAATGGAGGTGAATGGGATTTCATCTGTTCCATTCGAGGCATCTTACTGAAAAATTGAAGCGCAGCCTGTTTTTGCAGAAGCAGTGTCCTAGTTATAAAGTTTTATCTTCTGTGGCTATTTCAAAACTTTGTCAACCAACAAAATTGGACATGATGGCCATTATCTGCTAAGAATCTGCAGTGAATAGCTAGAATAATAAATGTGAAGTTCAGGAGCAGGACCTCACCTGAACTATGCCCCGTCCGTTCTCACACTATTTAGACCCACCAAAACCACCGTACTTCCGCTTTTGATTGTCATTACCTCCCGCCTTTTTTGTATTCCAATCTTTTTTCTTCTATTCTTCTATCCCTGCTGGGCGTCTGCCACTGCCTGAGAGTGGCACACACCTCCTGAACCTTCCTCTAAACCGTCAGGTGCACAAGCAACCAAATATGCACAAGCATTCTATATCCTTATATTTTCATTCGCACTTAGTGAGGGCAGGTCCTTGCCAGTAAGATACTGCAGGATATTCAGCTGGTCTCAGCAAATTAAACCACTGTTCACCTAACTTTGTGTGCCCCTTTTTTATGTCATTTTATTTAAATCTCTTTGCATTTTGAACTGTTAGTTGGACAAACAAGCAAGTCAGTCACCTCAAATTTTTAGAATTTGTCCACTTGAAAAATAAGTGTCATACTATTCAATAGCAAAAAACAGTAGTCTGATGCTGTGCGAGTGGATATGTCCTCAAGGTACAAGACTGTCAGCGTGTATGTGATGCTGTTACTTACCACTCCTAGATGCTGTTGTAAAAACATGGCAGTGTGAAAGACCAGACCTAAAGGAAATCCCCACCATTATTGTAGTATTGCAGTTTTTAAACTCATATGAAAATAAATGTGTAAAGCCACATAAGCAAAAGTGTTTCATTGTCTTGCTGCTGTTTAATTCAGATTTTAGGTCTCTTATAAAGTTTTTTTCTTCCCTTTTAACTTTACTGAAACAAAAAATACATTTTTCATCTGTAACAGTTATGGTTCTGCTGTGTTTTGTGTCACAACTTACCTGAAAACATGAATTACACACTGACATCTCTAGCATCTGGTAACTTTGAGGGGAAAAGGAAGATCTCACAGAGCTATGGAGCCCACCCACTCAAACAGAGCAAAGCAATGAGGATCACCTTCCTTTGTTCCTGAGAAGAGGTTTACTGTCTATAAACACTTGGCTTTTACGGTGGAACGTCCAAATAAAAAGCTTTTTGAAGACGTCGCCCAGTCAATTAGTGGAGCAGCGTCAATAGTCCTGCTGCATAATGACTCACCTGTAATTGCGTGAGAACGAGCACTTACAGGAGGCTGAGAGGTAGGTCACATAGGCATGACAAAGCCCACTATCTGTTTTTACAGACGCATTGTGTAATTGACCCCCACATTCCCCAGCTCCCTTCACACACACAAACACAAAATCCCATTTATCTGTCTAGTTCCTAAAAGTCTTGATAATCTTGTGATGGTGTTCAGTGGACAGTTTGGGACTAGAGACACGATGCTACTTGAGCATCTCCTCCTCCAAATAGAAACTTTCAGGACTTGACTTGAAACAGGCTGGTGGTAAATAGCAGGCTCACTAGGCGTGCTGAGCTTGTATAGACGTCCCTTACTGGGCCTTTTAATAAACATGCATCCTCTCTTTGTACAGGCTAGTGGGATAATGGACAGGCAAGACAATTACCATAACTGGCTGATGTTATCTCAAGATCAGAGTTGGGAGATCAGTCGAAATGTTGTAATTGCACTGTCAAGCTGCTGAGAAGATAGTGCCCCCCGTCCCCTCCCCCAGTGAACACACACACACACACACACACACACACACACACATGTACCTCCCACCCTCCTGCAGCTCCTTCTCGTCTGCCTTCAGCCACTTCAAAATGAAATTCTTCAGTCTTCTCCTCCTTTAGCAGTCTCCCTCATTTGTGACGCTGATATGCAGGCATCAAAGAGAAACCCAGCAGCCATCAGAGGGCCTGAGGGGCTCCACATGCTCCAGTAGGAAAAACTAACAAACCTCACTTGTCATTAAAAGAAATCGCCTAATGCTATCTGCAATATATTTGACATAACGGAGCACTTACAAGTATTTCCAGTGGAGCCCTGGCTAACAAAAAAAGAGTTTTGTCTTTTTCTTGAGGCAGACATTAATTTAATGTGAAGTTTTAAAATTGAATTTAAAAATTTGAGCATTTTAAAAAGGGGGATTATAATATAATCTTTATAATTAAATAATGTCCAGTGGTTTACCCCCGAGATATGCTGCTGTCCAGCACACACTTTTCAAATCAGTGCATAGCCAATGTCCCAACAGTTCAAAGGAGTCACTTTCCCCAAACATTATCATATAATTTGGGCCAGCCGTCAGCTTGTAAATAAGTGATGTAGAAGCCTATTGTGTGACAGGGCACAGGTTGGAGACAGGCGTCTTTGCCCTGCCAGCATGAGCCGCTGAAGACAAAGGCAGGAGACAGAGCGTCTAAGCTTTGATTCTTCTGAAGACCCAGCCGCCTTGTATCAGGGCAGGACGCATCGGCCACAGCCAATGTGGGGACGTCAAGAACAATAGAATCAATCTCCCACAATCAGGCATAACAACCCACCCCGAGTGCAATTGGATTACTAACTGTCCAACCACCACGTTATCCTAATTGACATAAAAGTGAAATCTGAGAGCAATAAGACCTTAACCCAAGGGCCGGCTAGCTTTGAAATGGCATATCATTTCAATAACAGCTTCTGTTACTGAAAATTGAGAAAACGCAGAACTACAAGGTGATAATTTCCACTACTGCTCTTACGTTGATGAAGTGTGAATCATTCAAAGCTGGTGAAATGCCAGATAATAAACCAAACATTCTTTTATTTGGGAAAGACAGAGCATCAAAAAGATTTCTCTGCTTTTACCTTTGTTTTAGCTAAAAAGTGATCTGAATACATTGAAAGGCCACCAGGATAAACACCAGGCTTAGACTAAATCCAAATTCATGTTAAAACCATAATAGAAACTTTTTAACAACCCCCTAATGATAGTTACTACAGATACTTTACATGAAGTACAATTTATTTAGTATTAAGGGGCCTATTAAAATCATCAGTTTAATGTGAATATCAAGTGGTCAATTAAACATTTCTGATTTTGCCAACTGATCCCTTAAAATATCAGTGCTCTAACAATTTCACACAGTGCTCTAATTTATGCAAAATAAGCAGGGGTGTGCCTTGTGATCCGCTTGAACGTATTGTTGGAAGAAATTCAGGTTTTATTTTTTTCTCGAAAATTATATAATATGAAAGCAATAAATATTACCAGTAAATAAACTTTACTTTTTAGATTGTTTTTACTATTTTCTCAATAAAAAACTTATACAATCTAATGTACATTATGAAAAGTTGTACAGCTTTGTTTTAATGTTTAAAATAAGGACTCAATTTATTTTTAATTTAATATGTATATATAAATATATATTTATTGTCAAAATATATGATCATATTGTCAAAGAAACAAAAAAAGTGAGACAAACATACACCTCAACATAAAAGTTATAAATAAGTAGTAATTTGTTTTAGCATCTGTCCTGCTTTTTCAAATTGCCAGTCCAAGTTCTAGTTAGTTTGTGTGTTAGCGGCAGCCGCAGCCCTCCACTACCATTTCCTGGTAGTTTTTTAGGACCACCTTGTCATGTTCATCTAGATAGAGCATGGAGATGGCGCTGAGCTCTGTTGGCACACAGCAGGCCTTGGGAATATTGTTGTTTACAGAGTTCACCAGTGTCTGAACAATGGCATGGTTGGTAGAGTTCAGATGATCTGCCAGCGGAAAGGGACATTCCCCATGGCAGTAATAAGCCTGATAACCAGGGGGCGCCACTATCCAGTCGTTCCAGCCTACGTCGCTGAAGTCCACGTACAGTGCATGGCGCCGGCAGTTGCGGTTACGTTTACGGCCCCGCTGCTTGGGGCTGCGCTTGGTCCGGCGGGTCAGTGGGTGACCCTTCCCGTCATGGCCAAATGTAACCAGGAGGGGGCGCACTTGCTCCCAGTCCTCACCAGGTTCCTGGTGTAGTGAGCGACTGATTCGAACATGTCGGCCCTGATGGCGCCGTGTCTGGCTGAGGTGTAGAACTTCCACAGCGAGCCCATAATTTGGTAGACGCTCACGAGTCCAGCGCAGCACAGCAGGGCTGACATCAAAGCTCTCCCAGTGGGACATGTTGTGGCGCACAAGTCGCGTATCCAAAAGCTGTGTGATCAGCTGCCCAGGCCGAGGGGGCTTCAACACTTCATACACGTTTATCCGGTGAAGCCCCTGCTCATCTGAGACAGTGTCAGAGACGGCCTCATCAATCTTATGACGGTAGAGCCTCAGTTCAGCTGAAGATAGGAGCTCGTCCTCTGGAACGCTGCTGAGGTTGAACAGGAAGCGAAGGGGCGTGGTCTCTCCGTCGTCCAGCTCGTGCGCCTTCTCCATGTACTCTGAAAATTAGCAAAAGGGAAATGTGGGATATTTGCTCAAGCGCATCATATTTGTAATGTTGTGGGTACTATCTACAGCTGCACTGCGTAGAAAATAAACACAACTTTGCTTTAGGTGTACATTTTATCAATTCAAAAATATTTAAATATTGAAGTTTCTATAAAGATACTGTATCTCTTGTCCATCTGTATTATTGGGGTCTTTGCCTTCCAAAGCTCTGGCAGTACTAACAGGTAAAACTATGAAACACGGGTTTGAGCTGTGCTAACGTCATGCGTCTTCTCTCTATATTGTTAATTGACACAAAAGAATGTACGTGCACACTTTTAAAGGTCTCTGGGATATTCAAGAATATACCTATACATTGTTCACAGATGCTTATCTATCTATAAAAATTGTCCAGCCCTTCTCTCAATGCCATTCTCGAGCACTTTGCTGAAACATGATTTACAAGGAGGGTGGTGATTAACGTACCACAGCTACAGTATAAACACAGTGAAGTCTCCCTGTTCCATGCTCAGTCTGCATCCAGGTTTCTGGTAAGATCACCATTGTTGGGAAAAGGAATGTTGTGTCTGCTATTTTCCTGCTCAATCCACCCTGGTTATTTCACACCCAGGCCCTAATCTCACACAGGTGGTTCTCATTACTAAAACCTGCTGTGTTTTTGATTAGTTCTGGAGTTTGTTCACCTGAGACATTTATCATTTTCATCATGAATAATCATTAAGGAGTCAAACAGTACAGTAGAATCGCATTTATCTGAAGCCCACTGGGAAAGGTGTTGCGTGGGAATGCAGTGCAGTCAAAACTTTGAAAGATGTATACACACACCTTCTCATGTGCTGTCTGATTGGACATTAAAGCCAACCGACAAAAAACACATCTTTCTTGCTGAGTTCAAGATGAATACTTACATGATTCCCTTTGCCTGTAAAATTGTCTCAGCTAATTGTCCATCTGCTCCAGACTTTAATACCTCACTGTGTTTTGGACCTATCAGTCAACTGAATCACACTATCGCACAATGGTGCTTCCATAGAAGCGAGTACTCCCACTCGAAAGGCCTCCAAGCGTATTATTAACATAGTTTAGCAAAGGAGAAGGAGGGTAAATGCCTGCAGAGAGCAGCACACACAGACACACACATATGCATGCACATACACTTGCATCACAGGCAGAAGTTCCTCCTCCAGCGGTGGTGCTCTTTCTTCCTCATTAGCCTTGGTACGTTGTTGTGTTGGCATGTGTTACCACTAGCAGTGTGTTTGACAAGCCCTGTTAAGGCTGACTCATCCCTCCTTCCTCACTCCTCCCCCTAAGGGTGGACATGTTATGTAGCCCTAAAGCTCCCCGGTTTTCTCAGTTCATTTCACTACAAGATCATAACATCACTTGTGAACTCTGGGTCAGCTCAGAATCTTCTGCCAATTTAGAAAATGGTTTTCAAGAATTTGCCAGATATGTTTAAGTCTAGCTTTTCAACCTCAACTTACATTTAACAGATCAGTCAACATGGAGTTTCTCCAAGCCTAACTGAAGACTCTGCACTTGTCGCTAAAACTAAGCAGATCCAAGTCCCAGTAAACAGAGAGAGACTGTTTTTCCATCTCTCAGAAGAGCTGCAGCTTCTGCTCTCAGCACCCACAATGTTGGCAGTAGGGGCTTTATTTAGAAGGCTGCAGAGTAGCATTAAAGATAATTGCATGTTGAGGAAGGTCCTTCTTAAAGAGCCCTTCATATAAACTGAAATCATGAGAAAGGAAGGCCTAGAATTCCAGGCCAACACCAAACTTTTTTAAGCCTTGTTCTGCTGGGTGGAGTGAGTGTAAATGTAAGTCAGTAATATGAAAGTATGCTTTTCCTCAGACTGCTAACCAAACACGCAGAGTTCTGTCACATGAGGCTCTTGAGAGCTTATCTAGTAGAATTAGTATTATTTTTGTCCCTCTGTAGACAGTGTTTGGTGACCACATCCTTAGATTCCTTGGTTATGGTGAAATGGGTGGACCTGTCTTACAATCATGTTTCAAGGGATGTAGGATTCTTATACTATACTTATAAATCATTGCAGATGCTAATGAAAATATACTACAGAAATTACTGGAATGCCTGGCATTAGTGACCCTGATTATAGTGTAATGTGTCTGCATGTCCTTTGTTATTTTCTCCATATCACCAAAGCATCCATAACTGTTTCCCTTACCTTCATGGTGGAAGCCCCTCACAGTGTTGGCTCGGCTGGCTGACCTCTCTGGGTAGTCAAAAGAAATGGCATGCCCGCCGGCCCCCCCAGCCTCCTCAGCCTCCCCTGACTGTAGCCGGTAAAGGTCCAGCAGGTAGCGAGGCACTGGGGTTGAGCGGCTGGGCCGCGGCCGCCTCTTGAGGCCGAACATGTGCAGCAGCGTGGCCTCGAAGTCCCGCAGCAGTTCATGGCTCTGAGCGGCCGAACGACCCTGCAGGCCGGGTACTTTCTTTTTCCCTTCTTCAGGTATCAGACTAGCATGGTTGCTCTCTCCCAGCAGGACTTGGCATACTAAAATGACCATCAGCATTCGATTACCAGGAATCATGATGTCTCTGGGAGGAACCAGTAGATGGCACGGGGAGATAAAACATTAGGGAAGAATTTAACAGAGCAGAATGAAAGAAAACACAAAACAGAAAGGAAGAGAAATGCCTCCATTTTAGCTAAGATAAATGTCTTTGTCTTTCCCTTTTCTTCTATAACTTCACTGGCTCCAAAGCACCCTCTTCTATAATTGTTCCCACTGAGGGCAAACTCAAACTGGTTTTAATATCCCAGTCTGTCTTGTTTACAGTAAAGCAGTCTTCTATCAGATAGACCTCTTGCAGTTTATCTTTGGTGACATCTTCCAAAGGTAAACAGCTGTTTCAAGAACCCAACTTTTTTAATGGAATCTGGGGGCCATTCCTCTTCACTGCCTCCCTTCCCCCTCATCTCCTCCCTCCTCCACTATGATTAGACAAATAAAAGAGGCAGCCCTAGGGTCAGAGCAAATTCTTAACTCGATAAGAGGCCACGGTCCCTCACAGTCTGCTCCAACAGGTCATGAGGAAAATCCAAGACTATATGCTACACATTTAAATGAAAGCTCATCTTCACAGAAAGCAGACGCGTTGCCCAACACCCCACAGGGACTTCAGTTCAAATTTGATTGAATGGCGCATATAAATCAGTGATTTAGTAGACAGAGAGCTAAAGGAAAAATGTCAGATGCTGCAAAGTGTCACATGGCACAAATTGAAATGGCACGGTCCACTTACCGACAGAAAATAAAGCATGGGA
>NW_018128021.1:822687-825117 GCF_001952655.1 Monopterus albus | reverse complement strand
TGTTGGGCGGCTGCAGAAGTACAGTGGAGCGACCCTGTTCCTGAAAGATACAAATAAAAACACAGAGATATTATAAACTGAATGCTGTTGCAAACACCTCAGGCTGTTACATATATTTACATAAAGTGCACCAGGGAGAGTGTGTTATGTCTGTGCCAGTGTGTGTGTGTGTGTGTGTTTAAGTGGGAAAGAGAGAGACCTGGTGTCTCTTTAAGGCTTATCATTTTGGCTCATGGGTAAGCTAGCTATTTACTGTAACTGGAATGTAAGGAGGTATGTGGCACAACACAGACAGCAGTGCCTTACACCCACCTAAGATAGAAAACACACCATATTAAATAACATTTACTCCAGAAACTGACAAGGAAAAATTTTTTGAACTGATTTAACAGAAAACCTCTGGACTCTTAGGCTCATACACAGACTAAAGAGCTGGCAACACCACTTTGATTAGGAGTGGTAGAAATCCATATCCAAAACAAGAGGGCTGTTTGCTTACAAAAACTGTCTCCAAGTGAACTCACCCAACCTTTATCCCTCCACTTAAGTGAGATCACCTGTTTCAGACTAGGAACTAAACAGATCCACCTCAAAGGGGCTTCATTTCTTTGGGCGCTTTAGGTCAGGAGGAACTTTTTCATAGTTCTAATAACTATTGGAAAAAGTTCCTCCTATTTTGTGTGTATACACTGGAGGAACTGAGAGTGATAATAGTTCTTAGAAGGGGTAGGTACTCTCCAAAGCACAATAGGAACCATGAGTTACGTAAGTGTATGTTGACCACAGCAGCACTAATTGTCAATTTTTAAAAACTGTGTTAGCTGTGTATAGCAATCAATTCCCATCATCAGTGGCATGGGGAGCTTCAGTCCACCAACATAAGAATCAGATTTAACAAGCTCAGTACTGAGGTTCTAATGATTTAATACTATTCACTTAAATGTGTTGAATGCTGATGAATCTTACTGAGTTTTTGGGTCACCACAACAACAACCGCACCATGGAGCGGAGAGCGACGTAGGTCTTTGGTCATCATTTGGAGCCTGTTGTGCTGGAGAGCACCCAAGCATTACTGCACGGTAAGGATGCACGTGAACAGCAACACTGTGTGTGTGAGAGCATGTCTGGCCTTATATCTCTGTCACTATCTCAGCCCATGGCTCACTGTACATGCAATCAGGATCTTTTTCCTCACATTATTACAGTTTGACCTCTGACTGACCCCCTCTTTCTCGGTCATGACACTGAATTCAGTGTGTGCAAAGAACGGGTGATGTGCAGTGTTTGTGTGCATGAGCTAAGTGGTGTGCGTGCACGAGTGCATGCCACCGTTTGTATGTTCGTGAGAACCGTGGTGGGCTCAGAACATGATCAGCTCCATTGCCCATGGGGTGGGGGGGATAACTTGTGCGTATGTGAGCGGGTGTGTGAGTATGTGCATGTGTGCACGTCTCCGACAACAAACGTTCATTCATTACAGGGATTCGTAGCACTCAAAAACACTGACCATACTGAACATCTTGTAACTGTAACCAGCCACTGACAAAGCTGCGGGCTGAAACAGACACACACTCAAAGTGTTGCGATGATGATGAAAGAAGATGTAAGGCAGATGGGGAGGAACTTTCAGCTCAAGAAAAAAGTCATACATGTTTGCTGGCTTGGTTTCCACAAGACAGGTTTTCACACTTTGTTATGTCCAGTCATTTCCACCACATTTGTCAGTGTTGTGGATTCACATTTACACATCTCAGTCAACCAGTGAGACCAAAACTGAATTCCAGGGTGTTTTAAGAAGTTTCAAACTTTCATGACATCTGAACTGAGTGACAGACAGAAACAGATTTTGCAACAACAAATGCAGACCAGGGTGCAATTAGGCCGGAGCAGTCAACTGCCCTTGGCTTTGCTGGATCCCCCTTGGCCTCTCTCTCTCTCTCTGACCAGAATATGATCAGACTGTGGCTCTGTAGATGTTTCTTGAGGAATTTGACAGTGATGGTGGGAGGGGAGATGGGAAAGAGGAAGGGAGCCACATCTATGGACTGATTTTATCATTTGAGATGCAATAAATCACTTTACCAACATTTACAGGCATCAGAATTGTGGTTTGTAATCAACTGCTATATGTCATGCTGTATGTTTATGATTTTGATGGTAACTCCAAATAATGGCCTATAATTGTATGGAAAGAAATTACATAATTTAAAACACTATCCTTTTTAACAAATTGTTGTGTTTGGGGTTTACTTTCCCACTGAGCAGTTCAGCAGTGAGAATATTCACAGTGGGTTTGTTGCTCCAACATAGGCTTCAGTGATGAATTAGTTCCTTGACTTTTGTAAGGTTCCTTATGTTGATTTGACTCTCTTTTAAAGGGAATTAAATGGTGATGTCAAATTATCCCACTTGATTTGCATAACAGGTTCA
>NW_018128021.1:814262-822676 GCF_001952655.1 Monopterus albus | reverse complement strand
AATGAGTCAACACCTGGGCAAATATTTATTAGAACCCTGAAAAAAAACGAGACGTGACTTTTAACTATAACTACATAATTATGTAAATACAAAATGCTTTTGCATTTGTCAGTCTGTTTCACTGCAGTTTGGAGAAATCTGAGATTAAAAGTAAAGGTGTGTGCCAAGGACGCCATGCGCCCGCAGGCAGCAAAGTGTTTTCTCTGCCACCACACAACTGAATAACATGACACAATTTCACTTTATAATCACTTGTTACAAAGCTGCTGTAAATGTGCGAAACATGTGAGTACCTGTATTACAGTGTCCTTCTACCATTATTAACCAGATTCACTTGGACTGTAATTTCATATCACTTTAAAGTTGCATGCTTTCTCGAACTTGGTCATAAATGGACAGAAACATGCCGATTGCAAACTGGCTCATTATTGCTGACCAATATTTGAAGCCCATATTAACTGCAATTATGACCAAGCGCCTAAGAAAAAACGATTTTTCACATTCTGTCATAAATTCTAAGCCTTGTTATTAAGCATACATGGATAACACGAAGCAGATACAGGTGGCAAAGTCAAAATCGCTCTCAAATTTCGAAAACAGTTCAAATCTGCATAATGAAAATCTTTTAATTCTAAGCCAAAGAGTCGCGCACAAAAGCTGGACGCTCTGGAAATGACCTCATGCGGTTTCGTCACTGCTCAGTTCTCCGGCACAAAAATCTTTAACCTGTTACGGGGTTCGCAAGGCGCAGTAAATAGACATTTATTTGTCTCTGTTGCTCTGTCACTGAGGTAAACCTAAAGATTTTATGGGCTTGTGTGCGGCATTTCTAGGGGGTGCGCTGTAAAGCTCTCAGTGAAGTCGGTTCAACACGCACAAACACCAAAAAAACTAAACTTAAGTCACAGTCTGTCGACGAGATTCTTACTGTAATAATCAACAGGCTCTGTTAGCAACTGCCCCGGTGCGGGATCTCTGTTGTGCGTGAATGTGCCAGTAAATGTGCGCTTACCATCAGTAGAGGTACAGGTATCCTCGAATGAAGTGAATATGAAAGGGAAGGTGTAAGGCAGTCCAGACGTAAAGCGGAGAAAACGCCGAAATGAGCGTTATAGAGGAATTTGGATGCCTGTTTGGCTTATTAATCCTTTAGCGACACCTCTAAACAGACAGGACGGAATCGGAGTGAAGGCCGGCGCTCGGGCTCTGAAGCGGGTTTCCTATCCGTCTCCAGTGCAGCTCGTGAGGGCGGGCGGTCCGCAGGATGGACAGACTTTGCAAATGATCCAGCATCTATAGTCTCTTGCAGTTTTTATGTGTCCGCCCAATTTACCCTCCCTGCCTCCTCCTCCTCCCTCCCCGACCCCCACCTCCTTGATCTGTCTCAAACACCTTGGATAACCCCCTTCTCTCCTCCACTTTAAATGAAAAGAGCTCCCTGCGCGCATTTTCTTTTTCATTATGTGAAACTTTGTATATCGACCATAAATAACAGCTGATGGGTCAAAGGCTCAATAGTCCGAATCTGCATTTTAAAGCCGGGATCTAGATAGTAAACTACTTTCTGCTAAGTAATATTGTGGTACCTTATATAAAAATGGATACATATACCTGCAGATGTAAACAATAGGCCTAAAGAGAAGTAGAGTGACATTTAGGCTCAGTGGCAACATAAGACATCCATATTTTGAAATTAACCAAAATACCAATACATAATTTTTTTTTACAAATAATGTTTCAAGTGTGCTTTGAATTTATGTGCCCCCCCCCCCCCCAAAAAAAAATCATTTTTATTTTATTTTATTTGCCCTTTAGCAGATGTTGGAATCGTTATCCCCCCCATAGATGTAGCCCTAGAGGCCAAAACCGATTTTAACAAGGCCCTTGGTAGTTCCTCACCCACTGTCAGTGATGTTATACTGTAAGAGAGAAACCTGTGGTCTCGGTCCTATGCCACTCTCTTTGGATAGACCTTTGGATAATTTTGCTTGGGAACCCGGTTTGAGAAAGACACTTGTTGATATAACGTAATTTAGTAAGCAGCTTTGTGAATGCTGTTAATTTTAAAAAAGGGTCTCACACGGCATCGCACTGTGCTCAGTAGTGTGTAAAATAAGAGGGCTCCAATGGAAATTATTCAGGGGCCTGTGAATGGCCCCACGCCTGGGAACCAGTGTTTTCAAATATCTTAAATGAATTGAAATGACACATATTGTACATGTGCGTTTTTTTATCATCTTAAATAAGAAAATAACATTTAAACATACAGTATTTTTAAAAGTCATTAGATATATTGTGCCATATATTGAAAATACAGTTCATAAAATCACAACTGCATTTCATCACAATCACACATTCAAATTTCCATAGCTGTAATTTAGTCACAATTGCACCTTAAATATTCTCCATACAAAATATTTCCCAGATACGTTTGTTTTGTTCAATTAGGCTACTGTTACACAAACCAGCCAGAAAGGACAAAACTCACAATTTATTCTAAATACACAGCGATATCATTAGCAAAATATCGTCTCATTATTTAGCCATAGCCAGAGATAATGTATATAAATATTTTATTAATCTTTTAAAAAAGTATGAGACTCAGGGTGCTGCCCTGTGGCAGTCCACACTGTAACTGAAGAGGCTGTAAAAGATTTTACTTATTACATTACTGTGCATCAGCTTAATCAGTAGAATCTTATTATTGACAAGCTCAAATGCAAACCTCAAAATAACACTGCAGCAGAGTTATTTTAGAATAACTTGATTCAATATAGTCACAAACGTCTACTCACTGCACAACAGTTTAGAGCTGGTAACAGGCCTCGTGCTTTTGTTTGAAGTAAGCAGTTTTTATTGTGTCTGGATGCAAACTTTGTCACATTTCCAGGTTCTTGGGAAATTCCTTTCACACATTGATCAATGCTGCTGGAGTGGATTAACAACCGATAAGCTGCATATCTCAGTAATGTGTCATCATCACAGCCTGAAGATTTACCCTCAGGTAATGATTGAATTTGATTCTAAAATGTTCCTTGATCTTCTGCCTAGTGAGAGTGAACTAAAGCAGAAACAGCAACGTGTTCTCTGCTGAAACGTGGAAATAAACTGGCTGAAATGATTTTTTCATGCAGGATCACCCTGTTCATGTGAGTCCTGAGAAAAACCTTTCTTGCATATGCAAATAACCTGATATTATTTGCATGTTGCCTTAACTTTTGTTGTCCTACCGTACACCTAATCACTGTTTGTACAGTAGCCCCATTAAATCAGAGAATCTTTGTGTTTTTTCTTTGTTAATCACTATTGATCTCCCCTGAAGACTTTGGTTGGGAAGTCTTGTGCCCTATTAGCTCCTGACTGCTGAGTCCATAAGATATGTAAATGTCTATGCAAAAGCTAAATGGTTGGTGTGTGTGTGTGTGTGTGTGTGTATCTGTACATTTATGTCTGTGGTGTTGTGGATGTGCTTTGTGACTCAGGACACTTAATTTTCTCACCTTCTAACACATACAGTACCTTCTGCATGACTCTTGATGTTCAATCTCAAGCTGTTCAACACAATTACTTAAACCATTTGTGTTAGATGGGGGGGCTTGTCAAGTGTACTTAACTTAACCTCTAGAGTCCTGAGCTTTGGAAACCCAAGCTGTGCGGTCCTCATATGAGGACGCAGGGACTCTAGAGGTTATAGTCAGACTTGTGGCCTTTCTTGTGAGATCAATATTTCATGTTGTCACTTTCAGGGTCTAATGACTGGGAATAATCATGCTGATAAGCTGATATTGCATCAGAATCTTAAAAAGATTAATCAAAAAGGTCATTTTTGTCAGCGTCACTACATATATACATATGTACATATATGTAGTGATCAACTACATTGATAGGTGATTAAAATATGTGTAGCAGCATGTTAGCCACAATGTAATATTTAGGAGTTGAGTAATTTTTTAAAATATTTTTAAACATATTTATTCATTTTGAAAGAGCTCTTGGCTTTCCTCACTGCTGAATTGTTCAAGAGACAAGTTGTACACTGAAATCTTCTCATTAGATATTCTCTGTTGCTCCATTCTGTCATTATTGAATTATATTTTCAGTTGTATGTTCTGTTTATGATACTTTCTTTTATTGTGAGCATCACAGGCTTGAGAGCCTCGCCGGGCTTCGCCCACTCTGGATCCCTCAACCACTATGTTTTACACACCAGGCTGCTGCTGCAGCACTTGACAATATACTGTGGATGTCCCTTCCTAGGTGTTGACCAGGCTTAGCCCCTTCTCGCCTCTCCAGTTTTGAAGGAGATTACCAACTGTGGGTGGCTTGGACCCACAGGCAGTGACTGACTTATATGAACCTCTGATCCCACAGTTTGTATGTGTAGACAGGGGAAAAAAAAACTTACAACAGTAAAAAGGCAAGTATTTTATACCGCTAACCATATATCTAGTTCTTTTCCTCTTTTTCTTTTTTGTGCACGTAATATGTTTGAAATGCAACTTGAAAAGCTTGTGGAAAGTCCGCCTGCCATTACTTTTCTTTGAGTTACTCAAGCACAGTCACGGAGCTCACTTATCTCCTGATGTTTGCCTTTGGCCGTGTGGGGCAGAGGTCAGCAGTGTTGCACTGCTTTGACATCAGCTGGGAGAGTGGGCTGATTTCACTTCTGTGTCTGTGTCACTCAATCCTGCTCAGAGCCACTCACCTGTGAAAACCAGCCCTTAATCAGCAGAAGCTCAATGGTGACCCAGCCACCCAGACCCCAAGCCCAATGTCATAACACACCTTTATTTTCTCTTTCTTCTCTTTCAGACCCTCCATGGAGCGTTCACTAGTGCAGACACGCGCCGCAGTCATTGATCAAACCTCAGCTTTCACTAATGGTCGGATTTGGAACATTCTTCAACTCAGCCGCCTGGTGTTTCTTTGGGTGCTCGGGCTGCAGCGTACTTGCCCTGTAATCCCCTAACCTATCCCTGGGACCTGAAAGCCTGAGAGGTTAAGGGAGAGAGAAGAACAAGGGAAGAAGAGTTTGAGGATGGATTCCACAAACTATTTTAATCCCTGTAATGGAACTGGCATGTAAACTCATGAACCTAGAAGTAAACAGAATGAAAATGGAGAGGGATGTTGAATTAGTCTGGACCTTTCTGGGAGTTGTGTTGAAACTCATATCTTGCCCCTTCCAAACTGCTTGCAACCCCTCCCTTCAACAGAAGAAAGATCGGTCAAAGTCCTCTACAGACATCACTGCTGAGATAAACACTACAAATTTTCTTCCACAAAAAAATTCAGGTTGAAAACTATAAATTTTCTTCAGGTTTTGCTCTTAGTTGTTTAGTGAAAAGTACAGAAACGGGCCTGAATTGCTGAGAGCGTATCATCAGCCTACGTTACTAAAAGGTGCAGTGTGTGAGATTTAGTGACATCTAGCAGTGAGGCTGCAGATTCTTCTTTCAGCAAAGCTCTCATACAGCCCTCACAGCAATTATTGTAAATATAGGACAAATTGTGCACTTGAAAAATAAGTGTGGCTCACTTGTGGGTTACCCAGCACTGGCCATGTTGTAGCTAAAGCTACCAAACAAAAACTTGCATTTAGATTATCTTTACTTGTTAGACTAAATTACCTGACCATCAGAAAACAACTTCAGCATCATTCTGACAACATTTGCCCCTCATCAAGGATTTCCATCTGGGAAAGGCCACACCAGTGTTTATCCTTGTCTTGTGTCTTTGTGTTTTTACTTCTTTGACAGTTATGATCCTCCAAGTCTTTAAATTATAGTTCATAAAAAAATGCTTCCTCTTGTTTCTAACATTTTCTTTGTCTTCCAAGTGCCTCCAAATCCAAGCTGCTACTTTAACGTGAAAACGCAAAATTCACGCTATAGAGCCAGTGTATGGTTTGTCCATTCAGCTATTGTAAAAAAACATGGTGGCTCAATATGGTGGCCTCCATGATAGGAGACCTGCTCCTACGTAGATGTAAAAGACTCATTCTAAGCCAAAAAAGCAACGATTCTTATAGCTTATTTCTGCTAATAAATCCTTCTAAATATTACACACTGCACTTTTAAATGATAAGACAAAGGGATTTGTGTTCAGAATAAAATGTGGCCAAGCCGTCATCTCATATAACAATCTCACTGGTGAATATCATCAGACCCATTAGAAAGAGAGCTCATCAGTGACATTCTTACATGTCCAAGTGAGGTTTGGTCTTCCAAGTGATGTGGAGTCACTGGCTGGCTGCAGCTCCTGCCACGCAAGTGAGAGGACAATGCCCTTCCATGTCCCGCTGTCACTGCTGCTGCAAACCTGCCCCTACCAGATGTTATCAAAGACAGCTGGTCAAGTGAGTGGCAGAGAGGAGCTTTTTTAGGCCTTTCTCTGTTTCTGTCAGGGTGCAGGGACGCACACTCAGGCTTCAACACTGTCCAGACACAGCCTGAGTGAGGCAACGCCTGATGCCGGGACCCTAGGGGGTTACATTGGGAAACTTTCTCAGTGGATTAAAAAGCTTTTTTATCACCATTTGAATTGGCACTTGAAGACACTCCTTTAATCTGAGAAGGGAACTGACTTTGCCCACATTGCAGTCCCTAGAGGCCAAACTAAGAGATAAATTTTTCAGCGGTGGTGCTGCTTGGCGATAGAGAACTTCACAAGTGTTATGTTCTGGAGCTCAAGAGAAAAATAGATTAGACTTGAATAGATAGAAATCTACCAAAATAGAGTATAATTAAATAACATTCAATGCAGTAGACTGATACAGTGCCCTGGAATGTCCTATGATCTCCAACTCAAATTTGAGAATCTGGAATTTTTTTTTGAAGGCCAAAAATGTAATATTCTCAAAATTGGATTATTATTACAAAGTTGCTATTCAGCAAGAAATTCTTTCCATGCTCTACTTTCACAAGCCACAGAAAAAGAAGGGTACATGTTTTCCATAATGTTGCTTATCTAATTTTGAGAAAGTCATCCATCACCTGAACTGACCATAACTGAGAGCGAAAAGGCAAATGTTCCAAAACTGTTTATATACCAAACTGCATGTCATCTAACGTTTTTATCAGTGGCAGAGTCTACCCTCATAAATCTGGGCTAGACACCTGCCACAGCCATCCCAACAATGTGTGAAATAAGATATCAACAGAAGACTTAGAGGAAGAAAGTGTCAAAGCCTCTACCCTCATTTACAAATCCATCATCCCTCTATATTACATTTTCACTGCAGCTCTATGACGAGTGCTCTCTCAGCAGCGAAGAAGCTCTTAAATTGTTGAGTGTCAACAGCGTCTTTTCAAACCACGACATTCAATACAGCATGTAAATCAACCCAGGGACCTGTTTTTCTTTCAAGAATGAGATTACATACTTCAAATAAAACTTGAAAGGGTCCAACACGTTTTAAAATGTGTTTAAAACGCGTGTTCCCGAGACAGCAGGAAGGAATTCCAAACAGTTGGGAAATGCTAACATCATGGGTGAGAGGAGAGTGTTGAAACAAAAAGCTGACATAATACTTGACACATTAAGGCAATATAATAGTGAATTTAATTATATTATTTAAATATGGCCACCAGTTGAATTTCTTTAAATGTTTTAAACAATGAATCCTTCAGACCAGTAGGAAAAAACAGGCTACTAATCAAATCAAAATCAAATCAAATTTTATTTGTATAGCGCCAAATCACAACAAAAGTCATCTCAGGACACTTTATAAAGTACGGTCTAGACCTTACTATTATCAATATAGCATATAGAAGCATAGGGAGAGAGAGGAGAGGAGAGGAGAGGGGAGGAGAGCAGAGCAGGAGGGGAAAGGAAAGAAACTCAGAGCATCATGGGGCCCCCCAGCAGCCTAGGCCTATAGCAGCATAACTAAGGGAAGGCTCAGGGTCACCTGATCCAGCCCTAACTATAAGCTTTATCAAAAAGGAACGTCTTAAGTCTAACCTTAAAGGTAGAGAGGGTGTCCGCCTCCCGAACTGAGACTGGGAGTTGGTTCCATAGGAGAGAAGCTTGATAGCTAAAGGCTCTGCCTCCCATTCTACTTCTGTGGATTCTAGGAACCACAAGTAAACCTGCACTCTGAGAGCGAAGTGCTCTGTTAGGATGATAAGGCCCTACGAGGTCTTTAAGATACGATGGAGCCTTGTCATTAAGGGCTTTGTATGTTAGGAGAAGGATTTTAAATTCTATTCTGAATTTTACAGGGAGCCAGTGGAGAGAAGCTAATATGGGAGAGATATGATCTCTCTTGCTAGTTCCTGTCAGTACTCTGGCTGCAGCATTTTGGATTAACTGGAGGCTTTTTAGGGAATTATTGGGACATCCTGATAGTAAAGAGTTACAGTAGTCCAGCCTGGAAGTAACAAATGCATGGACCAGGTTTTCAGCATCAC